>NC_133549.1:3088215-3407508 GCF_048773025.1 Camelus bactrianus | reverse complement strand
GGGGAGGTACTAACTCCAACTCGGTTTTACAGTGAAAATTGCAGGAACTTCAAACCGGCACTAGGAAACACTCTGAGAAACTAGAGTAAAAGTTTCTCCTGCAACCCGTTCCCTTTGTGCTAGATGAACGAACGTCTCTCCACATGCTCAGTTCTGAGAGATAAGTGTGTGTGAAAGCCGTCTTCAACTAGATTGTTGGGAACACAAAGTTCCTTTTCAGTTGCAAACTACACTCCATACATATATATGGGGAGGTACTAGCTCCAACTCGGTTTTACAGTGAAAACTGCAGGAACTTCAAACCGGCACTAGGAAACACACTGAAAATCTAGAGTAAAAGTTTCTCCTGCAACCCGTTCCCTTTGTGCTAGATGAACGAACGTCTCTCCACATGCTCAGTTCTGAGAGATAAGTGTGTGTGAAAGCCGTCCTTCAACTAGATTGTTGGGAACACAAAGTTCCTTTTCAGTTGCAAACTACACTCCATACATATATATGGGGAGGTACTAGCTCCAACTCGGTTTTACAGTGAAAACTGCAGGAACTTCAAACCGGCACTAGGAAACACACTGAGAAACTAGAGAAAAAGTTTCTCCTGCAACCCGTTCCCTTTGTGCTAGATGAACGAACGTCTCTCCACATGCTCAGTTCTGAGAGATAAGTGTGTGTGAAAGCCGTCCTTCAACTAGATTGTTGGGAACACAAAGTTCCTTTTCAGTTGCAAACTACACTCCATACATATATATGGGGAGGTACTAGCTCCAACTCGGTTTTACAGTGAAAACTGCAGGAACTTCAAACCGGCACTAGGAAACACACTGAGAAACTAGAGTAAAAGTTTCTCCTGCAACCCGTTCCCTTTGTGCTAGATGAACGAACATCTCTCCACATGCTCCGTTCTGAGAGATAAGTGTGTGTGAAAGCCGTCCTTCAACTAGATTGTTGGGAACACAAAGTTCCTTTTCAGTTGCAAACTACACTCCATACATATATATGGGGAGGTACTAGCTCCAACTCGGTTTTACAGTGAAAACTGCAGGAACTTCAAACCGGCACTAGGAAACACACTGAGAAACTAGAGTAAAAGTTTCTCCTGCAACCCGTTCCCTTTGTGCTAGATGAACGAACGTCTCTCCACATGCTCAGTTCTGAGAGATAAGTGTGTGTGAAAGCCGTCCTTCAACTAGATTGTTGGGAACACAAAGTTCCTTTTCAGTTGCAAACAACACTCCATACATATATATGGGGAGGTACTAACTCCAACTCGGTTTTACAGTGAAAATTGCAGGAACTTCAAACCGGCACTAGGAAACACTCTGAGAAACTAGAGTAAAAGTTTCTCCTGCAACCCGTTCCCTTTGTGCTAGATGAACGAACGTCTCTCCACATGCTCAGTTCTGAGAGATAAGTGTGTGTGAAAGCCGTCCTTCAACTAGATTGTTGGGAACACAAAGTTCCTTTTCAGTTGCAAACTACACTCCATACATATATATGGGGAGGTACTAGCTCCAACTCGGTTTTACAGTGAAAACTGCAGGAACTTCAAACCGGCACTAGGAAACACACTGAAAATCTAGAGTAAAAGTTTCTCCTGCAACCCGTTCCCTTTGTGCTAGATGAACGAACGTCTCTCCACATGCTCAGTTCTGAGAGATAAGTGTGTGTGAAAGCCGTCCTTCAACTAGATTGTTGGGAACACAAAGTTCCTTTTCAGTTGCAAACTACACTCCATACATATATATGGGGAGGTACTAGCTCCAACTCGGTTTTACAGTGAAAACTGCAGGAACTTCAAACCGGCACTAGGAAACACACTGAGAAACTAGAGAAAAAGTTTCTCCTGCAACCCGTTCCCTTTGTGCTAGATGAACGAACGTCTCTCCACATGCTCAGTTCTGAGAGATAAGTGTGTGTGAAAGCCGTCCTTCAACTAGATTGTTGGGAACACAAAGTTCCTTTTCAGTTGCAAACTACACTCCATACATATATATGGGGAGGTACTAGCTCCAACTCGGTTTTACAGTGAAAACTGCAGGAACTTCAAACCGGCACTAGGAAACACACTGAGAAACTAGAGTAAAAGTTTCTCCTGCAACCCGTTCCCTTTGTGCTAGATGAACGAACATCTCTCCACATGCTCCGTTCTGAGAGATAAGTGTGTGTGAAAGCCGTCCTTCAACTAGATTGTTGGGAACACAAAGTTCCTTTTCAGTTGCAAACTACACTCCATACATATATATGGGGAGGTACTAGCTCCAACTCGGTTTTACAGTGAAAACTGCAGGAACTTCAAACCGGCACTAGGAAACACACTGAGAAACTAGAGTAAAAGTTTCTCCTGCAACCCGTTCCCTTTGTGCTAGATGAACGAACGTCTCTCCACATGCTCAGTTCTGAGAGATAAGTGTGTGTGAAAGCCGTCCTTCAACTAGATTGTTGGGAACACAAAGTTCCTTTTCAGTTGCAAACTACACTCCATACATATATATGGGGAGGTACTAGCTCCAACTCGGTTTTACAGTGAAAACTGCAGGAACTTCAAACCGGCACTAGGAAACACACTGAGAAACTAGAGTAAAAGTTTCTCCTGCAACCCGTTCCCTTTGTGCTAGATGAACGAACGTCTCTCCACATGCTCAGTTCTGAGAGATAAGTGTGTGTGAAAGCCGTCCTTCAACTAGATTGTTGGGAACACAAAGTTCCTTTTCAGTTGCAAACTACACTCCATACATATATATGGGGAGGTACTAGCTCCAACTCGGTTTTACAGTGAAAACTGCAGGAACTTCAAACCGGCACTAGGAAACACACTGAGAAACTAGAGTAAAAGTTTCTCCTGCAACCCGTTCCCTTTGTGCTAGATGAACGAACGTCTCTCCACCTGCTCAGTTCTGAGAGATAAGTGTGTGTGAAAGCCGTCCTTCAACTAGATTGTTGGGAACACAAAGTTCCTTTTCAGTTGCAAACTACACTCCATACATATATATGGGGAGGTACTAGCTCCAACTCGGTTTTACAGTGAAAACTGCAGGAACTTCAAACCGGCACTAGGAAACACACTGAAAAACTAGAGTAAAAGTTTCTCCTGCAACCCGTTCCCTTTGTGCTAGATGAACGAACGTCTCTCCACATGCTCAGTTCTGAGAGATAAGTGTGTGTGAAAGCCGTCCTTCAACTAGATTGTTGGGAACACAAAGTTCCTTTTCAGTTGCAAACTACACTCCATACATATATATGGGGAGGTACTAGCTCCAACTCGGTTTTACAGTGAAAACTGCAGGAACTTCAAACCGGCACTAGGAAACACACTGAGAAACTAGAGTAAAAGTTTCTCCTGCAACCCGTTCCCTTTGTGCTAGATGAACGAACGTCTCTCCACATGCTCAGTTCTGAGAGATAAGTGTGTGTGAAAGCCGTCCTTCAACTAGATTGTTGGGAACACAAAGTTCCTTTTCAGTTGCAAACTACACTCCATACATATATATGGGGAGGTACTAGCTCCAACTCGGTTTTACAGTGAAAACTGCAGGAACTTCAAACCGGCACTAGGAAACACACTGAGAAACTAGAGTAAAAGTTTCCCCTGCAACCAGTTCCCTTTGTGCTAGATGAACGAACATCTCTCCACATGCTCAGTTCTGAGAGATAAGTGTGTGTGAAAGCCGTCCTTCAACTAGATTGTTGGGAACACAAAGTTCCTTTTCAGTTGCAAACTACACTCCATACATATATATGGGGAGGTACTAGCTCCAACTCGGTTTTACAGTGAAAACTGCAGAACTTCAAACCGGCACTAGGAAACACACTGAGAAACTAGAGTAAAAGTTTCTCCTGCAACCCGTTCCCTTTGTGCTAGATGAATGAACGTCTCTCCACATGCTCAGTTCTGAGAGATAAGTGTGTGTGAAAGCCGTCCTTCAACTAGATTGTTGGGAACACAAAGTTCCTTTTCAGTTGCAAACTACACTCCATACATATATATGGGGAGGTACTAGCTCCAACTCGGTTTTACAGTGAAAACTGCAGGAACTTCAAACCGGCACTAGGAAACACACTGAGAAACTAGAGTAAAAGTTTCTCCTGCAACCCGTTCCCTTTGTGCTAGATGAACGAACGTCTCTCCACATGCTCAGTTCTGAGAGATAAGTGTGTGTGAAAGCCGTCCTTCAACTAGATTGTTGGGAACACAAAGTTCCTTTTCAGTTGCAAACTACACTCCATACATATATATGGGGAGGTACTAGCTCCAACTCGGTTTTACAGTGAAAACTGCAGGAACTTCAAACCGGCACTAGGAAACACACTGAGAAACTAGAGTAAAAGTTTCTCCTGCAACCCGTTCCCTTTGTGCTAGATGAACGAACGTCTCTCCACCTGCTCAGTTCTGAGAGATAAGTGTGTGTGAAAGCCGTCCTTCAACTAGATTGTTGGGAACACAAAGTTCCTTTTCAGTTGCAAACTACACTCCATACATATATATGGGGAGGTACTAGCTCCAACTCGGTTTTACACTGAAATCTGCAGGAACTTCAAACCGGCACTAGGAAACACACTGAGAAACTAGAGTAAAAGTTTCTCCTGCAACCCGTTCCCTTTGTGCTAGATGAACGAACGTCTCTCCACATGCTCAGTTCTGAGAGATAAGTGTGTGTGAAAGCCGTCCTTCAACTAGATTGTTGGGAACACAAAGTTCCTTTTCAGTTGCAAACTACACTCCATACATATATATGGGGAGGTACTAGCTCCAACTCGGTTTTACAGTGAAAACTGCAGGAACTTCAAACCGGCACTAGGAAACACACTGAGAAACTAGAGTAAAAGTTTCTCCTGCAACCCGTTCCCTTTGTGCTAGATGAACGAACGTCTCTCCACATGCTCAGTTCTGAGAGATAAGTGTGTGTGAAAGCCGTCCTTCAACTAGATTGTTGGGAACACAAAGTTCCTTTTCAGTTGCAAACTACACTCCATACATATATATGGGGAGGTACTAGCTCCAACTCGGTTTTACAGTGAAAACTGCAGGAACTTCAAACCGGCACTAGGAAACACACTGAGAAACTAGAGTAAAAGTTTCTCCTGCAACCCGTTCCCTTTGTGCTAGATGAACGAACGTCTCTCCACATGCTCAGTTCTGAGAGATAAGTGTGTGTGAAAGCCGTCCTTCAACTAGATTGTTGGGAACACAAAGTTCCTTTTCAGTTGCAAACTACACTCCATACATATATATGGGGAGGTACTAGCTCCAACTCGGTTTTACAGTGAAAACTGCAGGAACTTCAAACCGGCACTAGGAAACACACTGAGAAACTAGAGTAAAAGTTTCTCCTGCAACCCGTTCCCTTTGTGCTAGATGAACGAACGTCTCTCCACATGCTCAGTTCTGAGAGATAAGTGTGTGTGAAAGCCGTCCTTCAACTAGATTGTTGGGAACACAAAGTTCCTTTTCAGTTGCAAACTACACTCCATACATATATATGGGGAGGTACTAGCTCCAACTCGGTTTTACAGTGAAAACCGCAGGAACTTCAAACCGGCACTAGGAAACACACTGAAAAACTAGAGTAAAAGTTTCTCCTGCAACCCGTTCCCTTTGTGCTAGATGAACGAACGTCTCTCCACATGCTCAGTTCTGAGAGATAAGGGTGTGTGAAAGCCGTCCTTCAACTAGATTGTTGGGAACACAAAGTCCCTTTTCAGTTGCAAACTACACTCCATACATATATATGGGGAGGTACTAGCTCCAACTCGGTTTTACAGTGAAAACTGCAGGAACTTCAAACCGGCACTAGGAAACACACTGAGAAACTAGAGTAAAAGTTTCTCCTGCAACCCGTTCCCTTTGTGCTAGATGAACGAACGTCTCTCCACATGCTCAGTTCTGAGAGATAAGTGTGTGTGAAAGCCGTCCTTCAACTAGATTGTTGGGAACACAAAGTTCCTTTTCAGTTGCAAACTACATTCCATACATATATATGGGGAGGTACTAGCTCCAACTCGGTTTTACAGTGAAAACTGCAGGAACTTCAAACCGGCACTAGGAAACACACTGAAAAACTAGAGTAAAAGTTTCTCCTGCAACCCGTTCCCTTTGTGCTAGATGAACGAACTTCTCTCCACATGCTCAGTTCTGAGAGATAAGTGTGTGTGAAAGCCGTCCTTCAACTAGATTGTTGGGAACACAAAGTTCCTTTTCAGTTGCAAACTACACTCCATACTTATATATGGGGGGTACTAGCTCCAACTCGGTTTTACAGTGAAAACTGCAGGAACTTCAAACCGGCACTAGGAAACACACTGAAAAACTAGAGTAAAAGTTTCTCCTGCAACCCGTTCCCTTTGTGCTAGATGAACGAACGTCTCTCCACATGCTCAGTTCTGAGAGATAAGTGTGTGTGAAAGCCGTCCTTCAACTAGATTGTTGGGAACACAAAGTTCCTTTTCAGTTGCAAACTACACTCCATACATATATATGGGGAGGTACTAGCTCCAACTCGGTTTTACAGTGAAAACTGCAGGAACTTCAAACCGGCACTAGGAAACACACTGAGAAACTAGAGTAAAAGTTTCTCCTGCAACCCGTTCCCTTTGTGCTAGATGAACGAACGTCTCTCCACATGCTCAGTTCTGAGAGATAAGTGTGTGTGAAAGCCGTCCTTCAACTAGATTGTTGGGAACACAAAGTTCCTTTTCAGTTGCAAACTACACTCCATACATATATATGGGGAGGTACTAGCTCCAACTCGGTTTTACAGTGAAAACTGCAGGAACTTCAAACCGGCACTAGGAAACACACTGAGAAACTAGAGTAAAAGTTTCTCCTGCAACCCGTTCCCTTTGTGCTAGATGAACGAACGTCTCTCCACATGCTCAGTTCTGAGAGATAAGTGTGTGTGAAAGCCGTCCTTCAACTAGATTGTTGGGAACACAAAGTTCCTTTTCAGTTGCAAACTACACTCCATACATATATATGGGGAGGTACTAGCTCCAACTCGGTTTTACAGTGAAAACTGCAGGAACTTCAAACCGGCACTAGGAAACACACTGAGAAACTAGAGTAAAAGTTTCTCCTGCAACCCGTTCCCTTTGTGCTAGATGAACGAACGTCTCTCCACATGCTCAGTTCTGAGAGATAAGTGTGTGTGAAAGCCGTCCTTCAACTAGATTGTTGGGAACACAAAGTTCCTTTTCAGTTGCAAACTACACTCCATACATATATATGGGGAGGTACTAGCTCCAACTCGGTTTTACAGTGAAAACCGCAGGAACTTCAAACCGGCACTAGGAAACACACTGAAAAACTAGAGTAAAAGTTTCTCCTGCAACCCGTTCCCTTTGTGCTAGATGAACGAACGTCTCTCCACATGCTCAGTTCTGAGAGATAAGGGTGTGTGAAAGCCGTCCTTCAACTAGATTGTTGGGAACACAAAGTTCCTTTTCAGTTGCAAACTACACTCCATACATATATATGGGGAGGTACTAGCTCCAACTCGGTTTTACAGTGAAAACTGCAGGAACTTCAAACCGGCACTAGGAAACACACTGAGAAACTAGAGTAAAAGTTTCTCCTGCAACCCGTTCCCTTTGTGCTAGATGAACGAACGTCTCTCCACATGCTCAGTTCTGAGAGATAAGTGTGTGTGAAAGCCGTCCTTCAACTAGATTGTTGGGAACACAAAGTTCCTTTTCAGTTGCAAACTACATTCCATACATATATATGGGGAGGTACTAGCTCCAACTCGGTTTTACAGTGAAAACTGCAGGAACTTCAAACCGGCACTAGGAAACACACTGAAAAACTAGAGTAAAAGTTTCTCCTGCAACCCGTTCCCTTTGTGCTAGATGAACGAACTTCTCTCCACATGCTCAGTTCTGAGAGATAAGTGTGTGTGAAAGCCGTCCTTCAACTAGATTGTTGGGAACACAAAGTTCCTTTTCAGTTGCAAACTACACTCCATACTTATATATGGGGGGTACTAGCTCCAACTCGGTTTTACAGTGAAAACTGCAGGAACTTCAAACCGGCACTAGGAAACACACTGAAAAACTAGAGTAAAAGTTTCTCCTGCAACCCGTTCCCTTTGTGCTAGATGAACGAACGTCTCTCCACATGCTCAGTTCTGAGAGATAAGTGTGTGTGAAAGCCGTCCTTCAACTAGATTGTTGGGAACACAAAGTTCCTTTTCAGTTGCAAACTACACTCCATACATATATATGGGGAGGTACTAGCTCCAACTCGGTTTTACAGTGAAAACTGCAGGAACTTCAAACCGGCACTAGGAAACACACTGAAAAACTAGAGTAAAAGTTTCTCCTGCAACCCGTTCCCTTTGTGCTGGATGAACGAACGTCTCTCCACATGCTAAGATCTGAGAGATAAGGGTGTGTGAAAGCCGTCCTTCAACTAGATTGTTGGGAACACAAAGTTCCTTTTCAGTTGCAAACTACACTCCATACATATATATGGGGAGGTACTAGCTCCAACTCGGTTTTACAGTGAAAACTGCAGGAACTTCAAACCGGCACTAGGAAACACACTGAAAAACTAGAGTAAAAGTTTCTCCTTCAACCCGTTCCCTTTGTGCTAGATGAACGAACGTCTCTCCACATGCTCAGTTCTGAGAGATAAGTGTGTGTGAAAGCCGTCCTTCAACTAGATTGTTGGGAACACAAAGTTCCTTTTCAGTTGCAAACTACATTCCATACATATATATGGGGAGGTACTAGCTCCAACTCGGTTTTACAGTGAAAACTGCAGGAACTTCAAACCGGCACTAGGAAACACACTGAAAAACTAGAGTAAAAGTTTCTCCTGCAACCCGTTCCCTTTGTGCTAGATGAACGAACGTCTCTCCACATGCTCAGTTCTGAGAGTTAATTGTGTGTGAAAGCCGTCCTTCAACTAGATTGTTGGGAACACAAAGTTCCTTTTCAGTTGCAAACTACACTCCATACATATATATGGGGAGGTACTAGCTCCAACTCGGTTTTACAGTGAAAACTGCAGGAACTTCAAACCGGCACTAGGAAACACACTGAGAAACTAGAGTAAAAGTTTCTCCTGCAACCCGTTCCCTTTGTGCTAGATGAACGAACGTCTCTCCACATGCTCAGTTCTGAGAGATAAGTGTGTGTGAAAGCCGTCCTTCAACTAGATTGTTGGGAACACAAAGTTCCTTTTCAGTTGCAAACTACACTCCATACATATATATGGGGAGGTACTAGCTCCAACTCGGTTTTACAGTGAAAACTGCAGGAACTTCAAACCGGCACTAGGAAACACACTGAGAAACTAGAGTAAAAGTTTCTCCTGCAACCCGTTCCCTTTGTGCTAGATGAACGAACGTCTCTCCACCTGCTCAGTTCTGAGAGATAAGTGTGTGTGAAAGCCGTCCTTCAACTAGATTGTTGGGAACACAAAGTTCCTTTTCAGTTGCAAACTACACTCCATACATATATATGGGGAGGTACTAGCTCCAACTCGGTTTTACAGTGAAAATTGCAGGAACTTCAAACCGGCACTAGGAAACACACTGAGAAACTAGAGTAAAAGTTTCTCCTGCAACCCGTTCCCTTTGTGCTAGATGAACGAACGTCTCTCCACATGCTCAGTTCTGAGAGATAAGTGTGTGTGAAAGCCGTCCTTCAACTAGATTGTTGGGAACACAAAGTTCCTTTTCAGTTGCAAACTACACTCCATACATATATATGGGGGGTACTAGCTCCAACTCGGTTTTACAGTGAAAACTGCAGGAACTTCAAACCGGCACTAGGAAACACACTGAAAAACTAGAGTAAAACTTTCTCCTGCAACCCGTTCCCTTTGTGCTAGATGAACGAACGTCTCTCCACATGCTCAGTTCTGAGAGATAAGTGTGTGTGAAAGCCGTCCTTCAACTAGATTGTTGGGAACACAAAGTTCCTTTTCAGTTGCAAACTACACTCCATACATATATATGGGGAGGTACTAGCTCCAACTCGGTTTTACAGTGAAAACTGCAGGAACTTCAAACCGGCACTAGGAAACACACTGAGAAACTAGAGTAAAAGTTTCTCCTGCAACCCGTTCCCTTTGTGCTAGATGAACGAACGTCTCTCCACATGCTCAGTTCTGAGAGATAAGTGTGTGTGAAAGCCGTCCTTCAACTAGATTGTTGGGAACACAAAGTTCCTTTTCAGTTGCAAACTACACTCCATACATATATATGGGGAGGTACTAGCTCCAACTCGGTTTTACAGTGAAAACTGCAGGAACTTCAAACCGGCACTAGGAAACACACTGAAAAACTAGAGTAAAAGTTTCTCCTGCAACCCGTTCCCTTTGTGCTAGATGAACGAACGTCTCTCCACATGCTCAGTTCTGAGAGATAAGTGTGTGTGAAAGCCGTCCTTCAACTAGATTGTTGGGAACACAAAGTTCCTTTTCAGTTGCAAACTACACTCCATACATATATATGGGGAGGTACTAGCTCCAACTCGGTTTTACAGTGAAAACTGCAGGAACTTCAAACCGGCACTAGGAAACACACTGAGAAACTAGAGTAAAAGTTTCTCCTGCAACCCGTTCCCTTTGTGCTAGATGAACGAACGTCTCTCCACCTGCTCAATTCTGAGAGATAAGTGTGTGTGAAAGCCGTCCTTCAACTAGATTGTTGGGAACACAAAGTTCCTTTTCAGTTGCAAACTACACTCCATACATATATATGGGGAGGTACTAGCTCCAACTCGGTTTTACAGTGAAAACTGCAGGAACTTCAAACCGGCACTAGGAAACACACTGAAAAACTAGAGTAAAAGTTTCTCCTGCAACCCGTTCCCTTTGTGCTAGATGAACGAACGTCTCTCCACATGCTCAGTTCTGAGAGATAAGGGTGTGTGAAAGCCGTCCTTCAACTAGATTGTTGGGAACACAAAGTTCCTTTTCAGTTGCAAACTACACTCCATACATATATATGGGGAGGTACTAGCTCCAACTCGGTTTTACAGTGAAAACTGCAGGAACTTCAAACCGGCACTAGGAAACACACTGAAAAACTGGAGTAAAAGTTTCTCCTGCAACCCGTTCCCTTTGTGCTAGATGAACGAACGTCTCTCCACATGCTCAGTTCTGAGAGATAAGTGTGTGTGAAAGCCGTCCTTCAACTAGATTGTTGGGAACACAAAGTTCCTTTTCAGTTGCAAACTACACTCCATACATATATATGGGGAGGTACTAGCTCCAACTCGGTTTTACAGTGAAAACTGCAGGAACTTCATACCGGCACTAGGAAACACACTGAAAATCTAGAGTAAAAGTTTCTCCTTCAACCCGTTCCCTTTGTGCTAGATGAACGAACGTCTCTCCACATGCTCAGTTCTGAGAGATAAGTGTGTGTGAAAGCCGTCCTTCAACTAGATTGTTGGGAACACAAAGTTCCTTTTCAGTTGCAAACTACACTCCATACATATATATGGGGAGGTACTAGCTCCAACTCGGTTTTACAGTGAAAACTGCAGGAACTTCAAACCGGCACTAGGAAACACACTGAGAAACTAGAGTAAAAGTTTCTCCTGCAACCCGTTCCCTTTGTGCTAGATGAACGAACGTCTCTCCACCTGCTCAGTTCTGAGAGAAAAGTGTGTGTGAAAGCCGTCCTTCAACTAGATTGTTGGGAACACAAAGTTCCTTTTCAGTTGCAAACTACACTCCATACATATATATGGGGAGGTACTAGCTCCAACTCGGTTTTACAGTGAAAACTGCAGGAACTTCAAACCGGCACTAGGAAACACACTGAGAAACTAGAGTAAAAGTTTCTCCTGCAACCCGTTCCCTTTGTGCTAGATGAACGAACGTCTCTCCACATGCTCAGTTCTGAGAGATAAGTGTGTGTGAAAGCCGTCCTTCAACTAGATTGTTGGGAACACAAAGTTCCTTTTCAGTTGCAAACTACACTCCATACATATATATGGGGAGGTACTAGCTCCAACTCGGTTTTACAGTGAAAACTGCAGGAACTTCATACCGGCACTAGGAAACACACTGAAAATCTAGAGTAAAAGTTTCTCCTTCAACCCGTTCCCTTTGTGCTAGATGAACGAACGTCTCTCCACATGCTCAGTTCTGAGAGATAAGTGTGTGTGAAAGCCGTCCTTCAACTAGATTGTTGGGAACACAAAGTTCCTTTTCAGTTGCAAACTACACTCCATACATATATATGGGGAGGTACTAGCTCCAACTCGGTTTTACAGTGAAAACTGCAGGAACTTCAAACCGGCACTAGGAAACACACTGAGAAACTAGAGTAAAAGTTTCTCCTGCAACCCGTTCCCTTTGTGCTAGATGAACGAACGTCTCTCCACCTGCTCAGTTCTGAGAGATAAGTGTGTGTGAAAGCCGTCCTTCAACTAGATTGTTGGGAACACAAAGTTCCTTTTCAGTTGCAAACTACACTCCATACATATATATGGGGAGGTACTAGCTCCAACTCGGTTTTACAGTGAAAACTGCAGGAACTTCAAACCGGCACTAGGAAACACACTGAGAAACTAGAGTAAAAGTTTCTCCTGCAACCCGTTCCCTTTGTGCTAGATGAACGAACGTCTCTCCACATGCTCAGTTCTGAGAGATAAGTGTGTGTGAAAGCCGTCCTTCAACTAGATTGTTGGGAACACAAAGTTCCTTTTCAGTTGCAAACTACACTCCATACATATATATGGGGGGTACTAGCTCCAACTCGGTTTTACAGTGAAAACTGCAGGAACTTCAAACCGGCACTAGGAAACACACTGAAAAACTAGAGTAAAAGTTTCTCCTGCAACCCGTTCCCTTTGTGTTAGATGAACGAACGTCTCTCCACATGCTCAGTTCTGAGAGATAAGTGTGTGTGAAAGCCGTCCTTCAACTAGATTGTTGGGAACACAAAGTTCCTTTTCAGTTGCAAACTACACTCCATACATATATATGGGGAGGTACTAGCTCCAACTCGGTTTTACAGTGAAAACTGCAGGAACTTCAAACCGGCACTAGGAAACACACTGAGAAACTAGAGTAAAAGTTTCTCCTGCAACCCGTTCCCTTTGTGCTAGATGAACGAACGTCTCTCCACATACTCAGTTCTGAGAGATAAGTGTGTGTGAAAGCCGTCCTTCAACTAGATTGTTGGGAACACAAAGTTCCTTTTCAGTTGCAAACTACACTCCATACATATATATGGGGAGGTACTAGCTCCAACTCGGTTTTACAGTGAAAACTGCAGGAACTTCAAACCGGCACTAGGAAACACACTGAAAAACTAGAGTAAAAGTTTCTCCTGCAACCCGTTCCCTTTGTGCTAGATGAACGAACGTCTCTCCAAATGCTCAGTTCTGAGAGATAAGTGTGTGTGAAAGCCGTCCTTCAACTAGATTGTTGGGAACACAAAGTTCCTTTTCAGTTGCAAACTACAATCCATACATATATATGGGGAGGTACTAGCTCCAACTCGGTTTTACAGTGAAAACTGCAGGAACTTCAAACCGGCACTAGGAAACACACTGAGAAACTAGAGTAAAAGTTTCTCCTGCAACCCGTTCCCTTTGTGCTAGATGAACGAACGTCTCTCCACATGCTCAGTTCTGAGAGATAAGTGTGTGTGAAAGCCGTCCTTCAACTAGATTGTTGGGAACACAAAGTTCCTTTTCAGTTGCAAACTACACTCCATACATATATATGGGGAGGTACTAGCTCCAACTCGGTTTTACAGTGAAAACTGCAGGAACTTCAAACCGGCACTAGGAAACACACTGAGAAACTAGAGTAAAAGTTTCTCCTGCAACCCGTTCCCTTTGTGCTAGATGAACGAACGTCTCTCCACATGCTCAGTTCTGAGAGATAAGTGTGTGTGAAAGCCGTCCTTCAACTAGATTGTTGGGAACACAAAGTTCCTTTTCAGTTGCAAACTACACTCCATACATATATATGGGGAGGTACTAGCTCCAACTCGGTTTTACAGTGAAAACTGCAGGAACTTCAAACCGGCACTAGGAAACACACTGAGAAACTAGAGTAAAAGTTTCTCCTGCAACCCGTTCCCTTTGTGCTAGATGAACGAACGTCTATCCACATGCTCAGTTCTGAGAGATAAGTGTGTGTGAAAGCCGTCCTTCAACTAGATTGTTGGGAACACAAAGTTCCTTTTCAGTTGCAAACTACACTCCATACATATATATGGGGAGGTACTAGCTCCAACTCGGTTTTACAGTGAAAACTGCAGGAACTTCAAACCGGCACTAGGAAACACACTGAAAAACTAGAGTAAAAGTTTCTCCTGCAACCCGTTCCCTTTGTGCTAGATGAACGAACGTCTCTCCACATGCTCAGTTCTGAGAGATAAGGGTGTGTGAAAGCCGTCCTTCAACTAGATTGTTGGGAACACAAAGTTCCTTTTCAGTTGCAAACTACACTCCATACATATATATGGGGAGGTACTAGCTCCAACTTGGTTTTACAGTGAAAACTGCAGGAACTTCAAACCGGCACTAGGAAACACACTGAAAAACTAGAGTAAAAGTTTCTCCTGCAACCCGTTCCCTTTGTGCTAGATGAACGAACGTCTCTCCACATGCTCAGTTCTGAGAGATAAGTGTGTGTGAAAGCCGTCCTTCAACTAGATTGTTGGGAACACAAAGTTCCTTTTCAGTTGCAAACTACATTCCATACATATATATGGGGAGGTACTAGCTCCAACTCGGTTTTACAGTGAAAACTGCAGGAACTTCAAACCGGCACTAGGAAACACACTGAAAAACTAGAGTAAAAGTTTCTCCTGCAACCCGTTCCCTTTGTGCTAGATGAACGAACGTCTCTCCACCTGCTCAGTTCTGAGAGATAAGTGTGTGTGAAAGCCGTCCTTCAACTAGATTGTTGGGAACACAAAGTTCCTTTTCAGTTACAAACTACACTCCATACATATATATGGGGAGGTACTAGCTCCAACTCGGTTTTACAGTGAAAACTGCAGGAACTTCAAACCGGCACTAGGAAACACACTGAAAAACTAGAGTAAAAGTTTCTCCTGCAACCCGTTCCCTTTGTGCTAGATGAACGAACATCTCTCCACATGCTCAGTTCTGAGAGATAAGTGTGTGTGAAAGCCGTCCTTCAACTAGATTGTTGGGAACACAAAGTTCCTTTTCAGTTGCAAACTACACTCCATACATATATATGGGGAGGTACTAGCTCCAACTCGGTTTTACAGTGAAAACTGCAGGAACTTCAAACCGGCACTAGGAAACACACTGAAAAACTAGAGTAAAAGTTTCTCCTGCAACCCGTTCCCTTTGTGCTAGATGAACGAACGTCTCT
This sequence comes from Camelus bactrianus, assembly GCF_048773025.1. Taxonomy (NCBI): domain Eukaryota; kingdom Metazoa; phylum Chordata; class Mammalia; order Artiodactyla; family Camelidae; genus Camelus; species Camelus bactrianus. The sequence continues at coordinate 3,392,186 of NC_133549.1, read as the reverse complement.
CCACCTGCTCAGTTCTGAGAGATAAGTGTGTGTGAAAGCCGTCCTTCAACTAGATTGTTGGGAACACAAAGTTCCTTTTCAGTTGCAAACTACACTCCATACATATATATGGGGAGGTACTAGCTCCAACTCGGTTTTACAGTGAAAACTGCAGGAACTTCAAACCGGCACTAGGAAACACACTGAAAAACCAGAGTAAAAGTTTCTCCTGCAACCCGTTCCCTTTGTGCTAGATGAACGAACGTCTCTCCACATGCTCAGTTCTGAGAGATAAGTGTGTGTGAAAGCCGTCCTTCAACTAGATTGTTGGGAACACAAAGTTCCTTTTCAGTTGCAAACTACACTCCATACATATATATGGGGAGGTACTAGCTCCAACTCGGTTTTACAGTGAAAACTGCAGGAACTTCAAACCGGCACTAGGAAACACACTGAAAAACTAGAGTAAAAGTTTCTCCTGCAACCCGTTCCCTTTGTGCTAGATGAACGAACGTCTCTCCACATGCTCAGTTCTGAGAGATAAGTGTGTGTGAAAGCCGTCCTTCAACTAGATTGTTGGGAACACAAAGTTCCTTTTCAGTTGCAAACTACATTCCATACATATATATGGGGAGGTACTAGCTCCAACTCGGTTTTACAGTGAAAACTGCAGGAACTTCAAACCGGCACTAGGAAACACACTGAGAAACTAGAGTAAAAGTTTCTCCTGCAACCCGTTCCCTTTGTGCTAGATGAACGAACGTCTCTCCACATGCTCAGTTCTGAGAGATAAGTGTGTGTGAAAGCCGTCCTTCAACTAGATTGTTGGGAACACAAAGTTCCTTTTCAGTTGCAAACTACACTCCATACATATATATGGGGAGGTACTAGCTCCAACTCGGTTTTACAGTGAAAACTGCAGGAACTTCAAACCGGCACTAGGAAACACACTGAAAAACTAGAGTAAAAGTTTCTCCTGCAACCCGTTCCCTTTGTGCTAGATGAACGAACGTCTCTCCAAATGCTCAGTTCTGAGAGATAAGTGTGTGTGAAAGCCGTCCTTCAACTAGATTGTTGGGAACACAAAGTTCCTTTTCAGTTGCAAACTACAATCCATACATATATATGGGGAGGTACTAGCTCCAACTCGGTTTTACAGTGAAAACTGCAGGAACTTCAAACCGGCACTAGGAAACACACTGAGAAACTAGAGTAAAAGTTTCTCCTGCAACCCGTTCCCTTTGTGCTAGATGAACGAACGTCTATCCACATGCTCAGTTCTGAGAGATAAGTGTGTGTGAAAGCCGTCCTTCAACTAGATTGTTGGGAACACAAAGTTCCTTTTCAGTTGCAAACTACACTCCATACATATATATGGGGAGGTACTAGCTCCAACTCGGTTTTACAGTGAAAACTGCAGGAACTTCAAACCGGCACTAGGAAACACACTGAGAAACTAGAGTAAAAGTTTCTCCTGCAACCCGTTCCCTTTGTGCTAGATGAACGAACGTCTCTCCACCTGCTCAATTCTGAGAGATAAGTGTGTGTGAAAGCCGTCCTTCAACTAGATTGTTGGGAACACAAAGTTCCTTTTCAGTTGCAAACTACACTCCATACATATATATGGTGAGGTACTAGCTCCAACTCGGTTTTACAGTGAAAACTGCAGGAACTTCAAACCGGCACTAGGAAACACACTGAAAAACTAGAGTAAAAGTTTCTCCTGCAACCCGTTCCCTTTGTGCTAGATGAACGAACGTCTCTCCACATGCTCAGTTCTGAGAGATAAGGGTGTGTGAAAGCCGTCCTTCAACTAGATTGTTGGGAACACAAAGTTCCTTTTCAGTTGCAAACTACACTCCATACATATATATGGGGAGGTACTAGCTCCAACTCGGTTTTACAGTGAAAACTGCAGGAACTTCAAACCGGCACTAGGAAACACACTGAAAAACTAGAGTAAAAGTTTCTCCTGCAACCCGTTCCCTTTGTGCTAGATGAACGAACGTCTCTCCACATGCTCAGTTCTGAGAGATAAGTGTGTGTGAAAGCCGTCCTTCAACTAGATTGTTGGGAACACAAAGTTCCTTTTCAGTTGCAAACTACATTCCATATATATATATGGGGAGGTACTAGCTCCAACTCGGTTTTACAGTGAAAACTGCAGGAACTTCAAACCGGCACTAGGAAACACACTGAAAAACTAGAGTAAAAGTATCTCCTGCAACCCGTTCCCTTTGTGCTAGATGAACGAACGTCTCTCCACATGCTCAGTTCTGAGAGATAAGTGTGTGTGAAAGCCGTTCTTCAACTAGATTGTTGGGAACACAAAGTTCCTTTTCAGTTACAAACTACACTCCATACATATATATGGGGAGGTACTAGCTCCAACTCGGTTTTACAGTGAAAACTGCAGGAACTTCAAACCGGCACTAGGAAACACACTGAGAAACTAGAGTAAAAGTTTCTCCTGCAACCCGTTCCCTTTGTGCTAGATGAACGAACATCTCTCCACATGCTCAGTTCTGAGAGATAAGTGTGTGTGAAAGCCGTCCTTCAACTAGATTGTTGGGAACACAAAGTTCCTTTTCAGTTGCAAACTACACTCCATACATATATATGGGGAGGTACTAGCTCCAACTCGGTTTTACAGTGAAAACTGCAGGAACTTCAAACCGGCACTAGGAAACACACTGAAAAACTAGAGTAAAAGTTTCTCCTGCAACCCGTTCCCTTTGTGCTAGATGAACGAACGTCTCTCCACCTGCTCAGTTCTGAGAGATAAGTGTGTGTGAAAGCCGTCCTTCAACTAGATTGTTGGGAACACAAACTTCCTTTTCAGTTGCAAACTACACTCCATACATATATATGGGGAGGTACTAGCTCCAACTCGGTTTTACACTGAAAACTGCAGGAACTTCAAACCGGCACTAGGAAACACACTGAAAAACTAGAGTAAAAGTTTCTCCTGCAACCCGTTCCCTTTGTGCTAGATGAACGAACGTCTCTCCACATGCTCAGTTCTGAGAGATAAGTGTGTGTGAAAGCCGTCCTTCAACTAGATTGTTGGGAACACAAAGTTCCTTTTCAGTTGCAAACTACACTCCATACATATATATGGGGAGGTACTAGCTCCAACACGGTTTTACACTGAAAACTGCAGGAACTTCAAACCGGCACTAGGAAACACACTGAAAAACCAGAGTAAAAGTTTCTCCTGCAACCCGTTCCCTTTGTGCTAGATGAACGAACGTCTCTCCACATGCTCAGTTCTGAGAGATAAGTGTGTGTGAAAGCCGTCCTTCAACTAGATTGTTGGGAACACAAAGTTCCTTTTCAGTTGCAAACTACACTCCATACATATATATGGGGAGGTACTAGCTCCAACTCGGTTTTACACTGAAAACTGCAGGAACTTCAAACCGGCACTAGGAAACACACTGAAAAACTAGAGTAAAAGTTTCTCCTGCAACCCGTTCCCTTTGTGCTAGATGAACGAACGTCTCTCCACATGCTCAGTTCTGAGAGATAAGTGTGTGTGAAAGCCGTCCTTCAACTAGATTGTTGGGAACACAAAGTTCCTTTTCAGTTGCAAACTACACTCCATACATATATATGGGGAGGTACTAGCTCCAACTCGGTTTTACACTGAAAACTGCAGGAACTTCAAACCGGCACTAGGAAACACACTGAAAAACCAGAGTAAAAGTTTCTCCTGCAACCCTTTCCCTTTGTGCTAGATGAACGAACGTCTCTCCACATGCTCAGTTCTGAGAGATAAGTGTGTGTGAAAGCCGTCCTTCAACTAGATTGTTGGGAACACAAAGTTCCTTTTCAGTTGCAAACTACACTCCATACATATATATGGGGAGGTACTAGCTCCAACTCGGTTTTACAGTGAAAACTGCAGGAACTTCAAACCGGCACTAGGAAACACACTGAAAAACTAGAGTAAAAGTTTCTCCTGCAACCCGTTCCCTTTGTGCTAGATGAACGAACGTCTCTCCACATGCTCAGTTCTGAGAGATAAGTGTGTGTGAAAGCCGTCCTTCAACTAGATTGTTGGGAACACAAAGTTCCTTTTCCGTTGCAAACTACACTCCATACATATATATGGGGAGGTACTAGCTCCAACTCGGTTTTACAGTGAAAACTGCAGGAACTTCAAACCGGCACTAGGAAACACACTGAAAAACTAGACTAAAAGTTTCTCCTGCAACCCGTTCCCTTTGTGCTAGATGAACGAACGTCTCTCCACATGCTCAGTTATGAGAGATAAGTGTGTGTGAAAGCCGTCCTTCAACTAGATTGTTGGGAACACAAAGTTCCTTTTCAGTTGCAAACTACACTCCATACATATATATGGGGAGGTACTAGCTCCAACTCGGTTTTACACTGAAAACTGCAGGAACTTGAAACCGGCACTAGGAAACACACTGAAAAACTAGAGTAAAAGTTTCTCCTGCAACCCGTTCCCTTTGTGCTAGATGAACGAACGTCTCTCCACATGCTCAGTTCTGAGAGATAAGTGTGTGTGAAAGCCGTCCTTCAACTAGATTGTTGGGAACACAAAGTTCCTTTTCAGTTGCAAACTACACTCCATACATATATATGGGGAGGTACTAGCTCCAACTCGGTTTTACAGTGAAAACTGCAGGAACTTCAAACCGGCACTAGGAAACACACTGAAAAACCAGAGTAAAAGTTTCTCCTGCAACCCGTTCCCTTTGTGCTAGATGAACGAACGTCTGTCCACATGCTCAGTTCTGAGAGATAAGTGTGTGTGAAAGCCGTCCTTCAACTAGATTGTTGGGAACACAAAGTTCCTTTTCCGTTGCAAACTACACTCCATACATATATATGGGGAGGTACTAGCTCCAACTCGGTTTTACACTGAAAACTGCAGGAACTTCAAACCGGCACTAGGAAACACACTGAAAAACTAGAGTAAAAGTTTCTCCTGCGACCCGTTCCCTTTGTGCTAGATGAACGAACGTCTCTCCACATGCTCAGTTCTGAGAGATAAGTGTGTGTGAAAGCCGTCCTTCAACTAGATTGTTGGGAACACAAAGTTCCTTTTCAGTTGCAAACTACACTCCATACATATATATGGGGAGGTACTAGCTCCAACTCGGTTTTACAGTGAAAACTGCAGGAACTTCAAACCGGCACTAGGAAACACACTGAAAAACTAGAGTAAAAGTTTCTCCTGCGACCCGTTCCCTTTGTGCTAGATGAACGAACGTCTCTCCACATGCTCAGTTCTGAGAGATAAGTGTGTGTGAAAGCCGTCCTTCAACTAGATTGTTGGGAACACAAAGTTCCTTTTCAGTTGCAAACTACACTCCATACATATATATGGGGAGGTACTAGCTCCAACTCGGTTTTACACTGAAAACTGCAGGAACTTCAAACCGGCACTAGGAAACACACTGAAAAACCAGAGTAAAAGTTTCTCCTGCAACCCGTTCCCTTTGTGCTAGATGAACGAACGTCTCTCCACATGCTCAGTTCTGAGAGATAAGTGTGTGTGAAAGCCGTCCTTCAACTAGATTGTTGGGAACACAAAGTTCCTTTGCCGTTGCAAACTACACTCCATACATATATATGGGGAGGTACTAGCTCCAACTCGGTTTTACAGTGAAAACTGCAGGAACTTCAAACCGGCACTAGGAAACACACTGAAAAACTAGAGTAAAAGTTTCTCCTGCAACCCATTCCCTTTGTGCTAGATGAACGAACGTCTCTCCACATGCTCAGTTCTGAGAGATAAGTGTGTGTGAAAGCCGTCCTTCAACTAGATTGTTGGGAACACAAAGTTCCTTTTCAGTTGCAAACTACACTCCATACATATATATGGGGAGGTACTAGCTCCAACTCGGTTTTACACTGAAAACTGCAGGAACTTCAAACCGGCACTAGGAAACACACTGAAAAACTAGAGTAAAAGTTTCTCCTGCAACCCGTTCCCTTTGTGCTAGATGAACGAACGTCTCTCCACATGCTCAGTTCTGAGAGATAAGTGTGTGTGAAAGCCGTCCTTCAACTAGATTGTTGGGAACACAAAGTTCCTTTTCAGTTGCAAACTACACTCCATACATATATATGGGGAGGTACTAGCTCCAACTCGGTTTTACACTGAAAACTGCAGGAACTTCAAACCGGCACTAGGAAACACACTGAAAAACTAGAGTAAAAGTTTCTCCTGCAACCCGTTCCCTTTGTGCTAGATGAACGAACGTCTCTCCACATGCTCAGTTCTGAGAGATAAGTGTGTGTGAAAGCCGTCCTTCAACTAGATTGTTGGGAACACAAAGTTCCTTTTCAGTTGCAAACTACACTCCATACATATATATGGGGAGGTACTAGCTCCAACTCGGTTTTACACTGAAAACTGCAGGAACTTCAAACCGGCACTAGGAAACACACTGAAAAACTAGAGTAAAAGTTTCTCCTGCAACCCGTTCCCTTTGTGCTAGATGAACGAACGTCTCTCCACATGCTCAGTTCTGAGAGATAAGTGTGTGTGAAAGCCGTCCTTCAACTAGATTGTTGGGAACACAAAGTTCCTTTTCAGTTGCAAACTACACTCCATACATATATATGGGGAGGTACTAGCTCCAACTCGGTTTTACAGTGAAAACTGCAGGAACTTCAAACCGGCACTAGGAAACACACTGAAAAACTAGAGTAAAAGTTTCTCCTGCAACCCGTTCCCTTTGTGCTAGATGAACGAACGTCTCTCCACATGCTCAGTTCTGAGAGATAAGTGTGTGTGAAAGCCGTCCTTCAACTAGATTGTTGGGAACACAAAGTTCCTTTTCAGTTGCAAACTACACTCCATACATATATATGGGGAGGTACTAGCTCCAACTCGGTTTTACAGTGAAAACTGCAGGAACTTCAAACCGGCACTAGGAAACACACTGAAAAACCAGAGTAAAAGTTTCTCCTGCAACCCGTTCCCTTTGTGCTAGATGAACGAACGTCTCTCCACATGCTCAGTTCTGAGAGATAAGTGTGTGTGAAAGCCGTCCTTCAACTAGATTGTTGGGAACACAAAGTTCCTTTTCAGTTGCAAACTACACTCCATACATATATATGGGGAGGTACTAGCTCCAACTCGGTTTTACAGTGAAAACTGCAGGAACTTCAAACCGGCACTAGGAAACACACTGAAAAACCAGAGTAAAAGTTTCTCCTGCAACCCGTTCCCTTTGTGCTAGATGAACGAACTTCTCTCCACATGCTCAGTTCTGAGAGATAAGTGTGTGTGAAAGCCGTCCTTCAACTAGATTGTTGGGAACACAAAGTTCCTTTTCCGTTGCAAACTACACTCCATACATATATAAGGGGAGGTACTAGCTCCAACTCGGTTTTACAGTGAAAACTGCAGGAACTTCAAACCGGCACTAGGAAACACACTGAAAAACCAGAGTAAAAGTTTCTCCTGCAACCCGTTCCCTTTGTGCTAGATGAACGAACGTCTCTCCACATGCTCAGTTCTGAGAGATAAGTGTGTGTGAAAGCCGTCCTTCAACTAGATTGTTGGGAACACAAAGTTCCTTTTCAGTTGCAAACTACACTCCATACATATATATGGGGAGGTACTAGCTCCAACTCGGTTTTACACTGAAAACTGCAGGAACTTCAAACCGGCACTAGGAAACACACTGAAAAACTAGAGTAAAAGTTTCTCCTGCAACCCGTTCCCTTTGTGCTAGATGAACGAACGTCTCTCCACATGCTCAGTTCTGAGAGATAAGTGTGTGTGAAAGCCGTCCTTCAACTAGATTGTTGGGAACACAAAGTTCCTTTTCAGTTGCAAACTACACTCCATACATATATATGGGGAGGTACTAGCTCCAACTCGGTTTTACAGTGAAAACTGCAGGAACTTCAAACCGGCACTAGGAAACACACTGAAAAACCAGAGTAAAAGTTTCTCCTGCAACCCGTTCCCTTTGTGCTAGATGAACGAACGTCTCTCCACATGCTCAGTTCTGAGAGATAAGTGTGTGTGAAAGCCGTCCTTCAACTAGATTGTTGGGAACACAAAGTTCCTTTTCCGTTGCAAACTACACTCCATACATATATATGGGGAGGTACTAGCTCCAACTCGGTTTTACAGTGAAAACTGCAGGAACTTCAAACCGGCACTAGGAAACACACTGAAAAACTAGAGTAAAAGTTTCTCCTGCAACCCGTTCCCTTTGTGCTAGATGAACGAACGTCTCTCCACATGCTCAGTTCTGAGAGATAAGTGTGTGTGAAAGCCGTCCTTCAACTAGATTGTTGGGAACACAAAGTTCCTTTTCAGTTGCAAACTACACTCCATACATATATATGGGGAGGAACTAGCTCCAACTCGGTTTACACTGAAAACTGCAGGAACTTCAAACCGGCACTAGGAAACACACTGAAAAACTAGAGTAAAAGTTTCTCCTGCAACCCGTTCCCTTTGTGCTTGATGAACGAACGTCTCTCCACATGCTCCGTTCTGAGAGATAAGTGTGTGTGAAAGCCGTCCTTCAACTAGATTGTTGGGAACACAAAGTTCCTTTTCAGTTGCAAACTACACTCCATACATATATATGGGGAGGTACTAGCTCCAACTCGGTTTTACACTGAAAACTGCAGGAACTTCAAACCGGCACTAGGAAACACACTGAAAAACTAGAGTAAAAGTTTCTCCTGCAACCCGTTCCCTTTGTGCTAGATGAACGAACGTCTCTCCACATGCTCAGTTCTGAGAGATAAGTGTGTGTGAAAGCCGTCCTTCAACTAGATTGTTGGGAACACAAAGTTCCTTTTCAGTTGCAAACTACACTCCATACATATATATGGGGAGGTACTAGCTCCAACTCGGTTTTACACTGAAAACTGCAGGAACTTCAAACCGGCACTAGGAAACACACTGAAAAACTAGAGTAAAAGTTTCTCCTGCAACCCGTTCCCTTTGTGCTAGATGAACGAACGTCTCTCCACATGCTCAGTTCTGAGAGATAAGTGTGTGTGAAAGCCGTCCTTCAACTAGATTGTTGGGAACACAAAGTTCCTTTTCAGTTGCAAACTACACTCCATACATATATATGGGGAGGTACTAGCTCCAACACGGTTTTACACTGAAAACTGCAGGAACTTCAAACCGGCACTAGGAAACACACTGAAAAACCAGAGTAAAAGTTTCTCCTGCAACCCGTTCCCTTTGTGCTAGATGAACGAACGTCTCTCCACATGCTCAGTTCTGAGAGATAAGTGTGTGTGAAAGCCGTCCTTCAACTAGATTGTTGGGAACACAAAGTTCCTTTTCAGTTGCAAACTACACTCCATACATATATATGGGGAGGTACTAGCTCCAACTCGGTTTTACACTGAAAACTGCAGGAACTTCAAACCGGCACTAGGAAACACACTGAAAAACTAGAGTAAAAGTTTCTCCTGCAACCCGTTCCCTTTGTGCTAGATGAACGAACGTCTCTCCACATGCTCAGTTCTGAGAGATAAGTGTGTGTGAAAGCCGTCCTTCAACTAGATTGTTGGGAACACAAAGTTCCTTTTCAGTTGCAAACTACACTCCATACATATATATGGGGAGGTACTAGCTCCAACTCGGTTTTACACTGAAAACTGCAGGAACTTCAAACCGGCACTAGGAAACACACTGAAAAACCAGAGTAAAAGTTTCTCCTGCAACCCTTTCCCTTTGTGCTAGATGAACGAACGTCTCTCCACATGCTCAGTTCTGAGAGATAAGTGTGTGTGAAAGCCGTCCTTCAACTAGATTGTTGGGAACACAAAGTTCCTTTTCAGTTGCAAACTACACTCCATACATATATATGGGGAGGTACTAGCTCCAACTCGGTTTTACAGTGAAAACTGCAGGAACTTCAAACCGGCACTAGGAAACACACTGAAAAACTAGAGTAAAAGTTTCTCCTGCAACCCGTTCCCTTTGTGCTAGATGAACGAACGTCTCTCCACATGCTCAGTTCTGAGAGATAAGTGTGTGTGAAAGCCGTCCTTCAACTAGATTGTTGGGAACACAAAGTTCCTTTTCCGTTGCAAACTACACTCCATACATATATATGGGGAGGTACTAGCTCCAACTCGGTTTTACACTGAAAACTGCAGGAACTTCAAACCGGCACTAGGAAACACACTGAAAAACTAGACTAAAAGTTTCTCCTGCAACCCGTTCCCTTTGTGCTAGATGAACGAACGTCTCTCCACATGCTCAGTTATGAGAGATAAGTGTGTGTGAAAGCCGTCCTTCAACTAGATTGTTGGGAACACAAAGTTCCTTTTCAGTTGCAAACTACACTCCATACATATATATGGGGAGGTACTAGCTCCAACTCGGTTTTACACTGAAAACTGCAGGAACTTGAAACCGGCACTAGGAAACACACTGAAAAACTAGAGTAAAAGTTTCTCCTGCAACCCGTTCCCTTTGTGCTAGATGAACGAACGTCTCTCCACATGCTCAGTTCTGAGAGATAAGTGTGTGTGAAAGCCGTCCTTCAACTAGATTGTTGGGAACACAAAGTTCCTTTTCAGTTGCAAACTACACTCCATACATATATATGGGGAGGTACTAGCTCCAACTCGGTTTTACAGTGAAAACTGCAGGAACTTCAAACCGGCACTAGGAAACACACTGAAAAACCAGAGTAAAAGTTTCTCCTGCAACCCGTTCCCTTTGTGCTAGATGAACGAACGTCTGTCCACATGCTCAGTTCTGAGAGATAAGTGTGTGTGAAAGCCGTCCTTCAACTAGATTGTTGGGAACACAAAGTTCCTTTTCCGTTGCAAACTACACTCCATACATATATATGGGGAGGTACTAGCTCCAACTCGGTTTTACACTGAAAACTGCAGGAACTTCAAACCGGCACTAGGAAACACACTGAAAAACTAGAGTAAAAGTTTCTCCTGCGACCCGTTCCCTTTGTGCTAGATGAACGAACGTCTCTCCACATGCTCAGTTCTGAGAGATAAGTGTGTGTGAAAGCCGTCCTTCAACTAGATTGTTGGGAACACAAAGTTCCTTTTCAGTTGCAAACTACACTCCATACATATATATGGGGAGGTACTAGCTCCAACTCGGTTTTACAGTGAAAACTGCAGGAACTTCAAACCGGCACTAGGAAACACACTGAAAAACTAGAGTAAAAGTTTCTCCTGCGACCCGTTCCCTTTGTGCTAGATGAACGAACGTCTCTCCACATGCTCAGTTCTGAGAGATAAGTGTGTGTGAAAGCCGTCCTTCAACTAGATTGTTGGGAACACAAAGTTCCTTTTCAGTTGCAAACTACACTCCATACATATATATGGGGAGGTACTAGCTCCAACTCGGTTTTACACTGAAAACTGCAGGAACTTCAAACCGGCACTAGGAAACACACTGAAAAACCAGAGTAAAAGTTTCTCCTGCAACCCGTTCCCTTTGTGCTAGATGAACGAACGTCTCTCCACATGCTCAGTTCTGAGAGATAAGTGTGTGTGAAAGCCGTCCTTCAACTAGATTGTTGGGAACACAAAGTTCCTTTGCCGTTGCAAACTACACTCCATACATATATATGGGGAGGTACTAGCTCCAACTCGGTTTTACAGTGAAAACTGCAGGAACTTCAAACCGGCACTAGGAAACACACTGAAAAACTAGAGTAAAAGTTTCTCCTGCAACCCATTCCCTTTGTGCTAGATGAACGAACGTCTCTCCACATGCTCAGTTCTGAGAGATAAGTGTGTGTGAAAGCCGTCCTTCAACTAGATTGTTGGGAACACAAAGTTCCTTTTCAGTTGCAAACTACACTCCATACATATATATGGGGAGGTACTAGCTCCAACTCGGTTTTACACTGAAAACTGCAGGAACTTCAAACCGGCACTAGGAAACACACTGAAAAACTAGAGTAAAAGTTTCTCCTGCAACCCGTTCCCTTTGTGCTAGATGAACGAACGTCTCTCCACATGCTCAGTTCTGAGAGATAAGTGTGTGTGAAAGCCGTCCTTCAACTAGATTGTTGGGAACACAAAGTTCCTTTTCAGTTGCAAACTACACTCCATACATATATATGGGGAGGTACTAGCTCCAACTCGGTTTTACACTGAAAACTGCAGGAACTTCAAACCGGCACTAGGAAACACACTGAAAAACTAGAGTAAAAGTTTCTCCTGCAACCCGTTCCCTTTGTGCTAGATGAACGAACGTCTCTCCACATGCTCAGTTCTGAGAGATAAGTGTGTGTGAAAGCCGTCCTTCAACTAGATTGTTGGGAACACAAAGTTCCTTTTCAGTTGCAAACTACACTCCATACATATATATGGGGAGGTACTAGCTCCAACTCGGTTTTACACTGAAAACTGCAGGAACTTCAAACCGGCACTAGGAAACACACTGAAAAACTAGAGTAAAAGTTTCTCCTGCAACCCGTTCCCTTTGTGCTAGATGAACGAACGTCTCTCCACATGCTCAGTTCTGAGAGATAAGTGCGTGTGAAAGCCGTCCTTCAACTAGATTGTTGGGAACACAAAGTTCCTTTTCAGTTGCAAACTACACTCCATACATATATATGGGGAGGTACTAGCTCCAACTCGGTTTTACAGTGAAAACTGCAGGAACTTCAAACCGGCACTAGGAAACACACTGAAAAACTAGAGTAAAAGTTTCTCCTGCAACCCGTTCCCTTTGTGCTAGATGAACGAACGTCTCTCCACATGCTCAGTTCTGAGAGATAAGTGTGTGTGAAAGCCGTCCTTCAACTAGATTGTTGGGAACACAAAGTTCCTTTTCAGTTGCAAACTACACTCCATACATATATATGGGGAGGTACTAGCTCCAACTCGGTTTTACAGTGAAAACTGCAGGAACTTCAAACCGGCACTAGGAAACACACTGAAAAACCAGAGTAAAAGTTTCTCCTGCAACCCGTTCCCTTTGTGCTAGATGAACGAACGTCTCTCCACATGCTCAGTTCTGAGAGATAAGTGTGTGTGAAAGCCGTCCTTCAACTAGATTGTTGGGAACACAAAGTTCCTTTTCAGTTGCAAACTACACTCCATACATATATATGGGGAGGTACTAGCTCCAACTCGGTTTTACAGTGAAAACTGCAGGAACTTCAAACCGGCACTAGGAAACACACTGAAAAACCAGAGTAAAAGTTTCTCCTGCAACCCGTTCCCTTTGTGCTAGATGAACGAACTTCTCTCCACATGCTCAGTTCTGAGAGATAAGTGTGTGTGAAAGCCGTCCTTCAACTAGATTGTTGGGAACACAAAGTTCCTTTTCCGTTGCAAACTACACTCCATACATATATAAGGGGAGGTACTAGCTCCAACTCGGTTTTACAGTGAAAACTGCAGGAACTTCAAACCGGCACTAGGAAACACACTGAAAAACCAGAGTAAAAGTTTCTCCTGCAACCCGTTCCCTTTGTGCTAGATGAACGAACGTCTCTCCACATGCTCAGTTCTGAGAGATAAGTGTGTGTGAAAGCCGTCCTTCAACTAGATTGTTGGGAACACAAAGTTCCTTTTCAGTTGCAAACTACACTCCATACATATATATGGGGAGGTACTAGCTCCAACTCGGTTTTACACTGAAAACTGCAGGAACTTCAAACCGGCACTAGGAAACACACTGAAAAACTAGAGTAAAAGTTTCTCCTGCAACCCGTTCCCTTTGTGCTAGATGAACGAACGTCTCTCCACATGCTCAGTTCTGAGAGATAAGTGTGTGTGAAAGCCGTCCTTCAACTAGATTGTTGGGAACACAAAGTTCCTTTTCAGTTGCAAACTACACTCCATACATATATATGGGGAGGTACTAGCTCCAACTCGGTTTTACAGTGAAAACTGCAGGAACTTCAAACCGGCACTAGGAAACACACTGAAAAACCAGAGTAAAAGTTTCTCCTGCAACCCGTTCCCTTTGTGCTAGATGAACGAACGTCTCTCCACATGCTCAGTTCTGAGAGATAAGTGTGTGTGAAAGCCGTCCTTCAACTAGATTGTTGGGAACACAAAGTTCCTTTTCCGTTGCAAACTACACTCCATACATATATATGGGGAGGTACTAGCTCCAACTCGGTTTTACAGTGAAAACTGCAGGAACTTCAAACCGGCACTAGGAAACACACTGAAAAACTAGAGTAAAAGTTTCTCCTGCAACCCGTTCCCTTTGTGCTAGATGAACGAACGTCTCTCCACATGCTCAGTTCTGAGAGATAAGTGTGTGTGAAAGCCGTCCTTCAACTAGATTGTTGGGAACACAAAGTTCCTTTTCAGTTGCAAACTACACTCCATACATATATATGGGGAGGAACTAGCTCCAACTCGGTTTACACTGAAAACTGCAGGAACTTCAAACCGGCACTAGGAAACACACTGAAAAACTAGAGTAAAAGTTTCTCCTGCAACCCGTTCCCTTTGTGCTTGATGAACGAACGTCTCTCCACATGCTCCGTTCTGAGAGATAAGTGTGTGTGAAAGCCGTCCTTCAACTAGATTGTTGGGAACACAAAGTTCCTTTTCAGTTGCAAACTACACTCCATACATATATATGGGGAGGTACTAGCTCCAACTCGGTTTTACACTGAAAACTGCAGGAACTTCAAACCGGCACTAGGAAACACACTGAAAAACTAGAGTAAAAGTTTCTCCTGCAACCCGTTCCCTTTGTGCTAGATGAACGAACGTCTCTCCACATGCTCAGTTCTGAGAGATAAGTGTGTGTGAAAGCCGTCCTTCAACTAGATTGTTGGGAACACAAAGTTCCTTTTCAGTTGCAAACTACACTCCATACATATATATGGGGAGGTACTAGCTCCAACTCGGTTTTACACTGAAAACTGCAGGAACTTCAAACCGGCACTAGGAAACACACTGAAAAACTAGAGTAAAAGTTTCTCCTGCAACCCGTTCCCTTTGTGCTAGATGAACGAACGTCTCTCCACATGCTCAGTTCTGAGAGATAAGTGTGTGTGAAAGCCGTCCTTCAACTAGATTGTTGGGAACACAAAGTTCCTTTTCAGTTGCAAACTACACTCCATACATATATATGGGGAGGTACTAGCTCCAACACGGTTTTACACTGAAAACTGCAGGAACTTCAAACCGGCACTAGGAAACACACTGAAAAACCAGAGTAAAAGTTTCTCCTGCAACCCGTTCCCTTTGTGCTAGATGAACGAACGTCTCTCCACATGCTCAGTTCTGAGAGATAAGTGTGTGTGAAAGCCGTCCTTCAACTAGATTGTTGGGAACACAAAGTTCCTTTTCAGTTGCAAACTACACTCCATACATATATATGGGGAGGTACTAGCTCCAACTCGGTTTTACACTGAAAACTGCAGGAACTTCAAACCGGCACTAGGAAACACACTGAAAAACTAGAGTAAAAGTTTCTCCTGCAACCCGTTCCCTTTGTGCTAGATGAACGAACGTCTCTCCACATGCTCAGTTCTGAGAGATAAGTGTGTGTGAAAGCCGTCCTTCAACTAGATTGTTGGGAACACAAAGTTCCTTTTCAGTTGCAAACTACACTCCATACATATATATGGGGAGGAACTAGCTCCAACTCGGTTTTGCACTGAAAACTGCAGGAACTTCAAACCGGCACTAGGAAACACACTGAAAAACTAGAGTAAAAGTTTCTCCTGCAACCCGTTCCCTTTGTGCTAGATGAACGAACGTCTCTCCACATGCTCAGTTCTGAGAGATAAGTGTGTGTGAAAGCCGTCCTTCAACTAGATTGTTGGGAACACAAAGTTCCTTTTCAGTTGCAAACTACACTCCATACATATATATGGGGAGGTACTAGCTCCAACTCGGTTTTACAGTGAAAACTGCAGGAACTTCAAACCGGCACTAGGAAACACACTGAGAAACTAGAGTAAAAGTTTCTCCTGCAACCCGTTCCCTTTGTGCTAGATGAACGAACGTCTCTCCACATGCTCAGTTCTGAGAGATAAGTGTGTGTGAAAGCCGTCCTTCAACTAGATTGTTGGGAACACAAAGTTCCTTTTCAGTTGCAAACTACACTCCATACATATATATGGGGAGGTACTAGCTCCAACTCGGTTTTACACTGAAAACTGCAGGAACTTCAAACCGGCACTAGGAAACACACTGAAAAACTAGAGTAAAAGTTTCTCCTGCAACCCGTTCCCTTTGTGCTAGATGAACGAACGTCTGTCCACATGCTCAGTTCTGAGAGATAAGTGTGTGTGAAAGCCGTCCTTCAACTAGATTGTTGGGAACACAAAGTTCCTTTTCAGTTGCAAACTACACTCCATACATATATATGGGGAGGTACTAGCTCCAACTCGGTTTTACAGTGAAAACTGCAGGAACTTCAAACCGGCACTAGGAAACACACTGAAAAACTAGAGTAAAAGTTTCTCCTGCAACCCGTTCCCTTTGTGCTAGATGAACGAACGTCTCTCCACATGCTCAGTTCTGAGAGATAAGTGTGTGTGAAAGCCGTCCTTCAACTAGATTGTTGGGAACACAAAGTTCCTTTTCAGTTGCAAACTACACTCCATACATATATATGGGGAGGTACTAGCTCCAACTCGGTTTTACACTGAAAACTGCAGGAACTTCAAACCGGCACTAGGAAACACACTGAAAAACTAGAGTAAAAGTTTCTCCTGCAACCCGTTCCCTTTGTGCTAGATGAACGAACGTCTCTCCACATGCTCAGTTCTGAGAGATAAGTGTGTGTGAAAGCCGTCCTTCAACTAGATTGTTGGGAACACAAAGTTCCTTTTCAGTTGCAAACTACACTCCATACATATATATGGGGAGGTACTAGCTCCAACTCGGTTTTACAGTGAAAACTGCAGGAACTTCAAACCGGCACTAGGAAACACACTGAAAAACCAGAGTAAAAGTTTCTCCTGCAACCCGTTCCCTTTGTGCTAGATGAACGAACGTCTCTCCACATGCTCAGTTCTGAGAGATAAGTGTGTGTGAAAGCCGTCCTTCAACTAGATTGTTGGGAACACAAAGTTCCTTTTCAGTTGCAAACTACACTCCATACATATATATGGGGAGGTACTAGCTCCAACTCGGTATTACACTGAAAACTGCAGGAACTTCAAACCGGCACTAGGAAACACACTGAAAAACCAGAGTAAAAGTTTCTCCTGCAACCCGTTCCCTTTGTGCTAGATGAACGAACGTCTCTCCACATGCTCAGTTCTGAGAGATAAGTGTGTGTGAAAGCCGTCCTTCAACTAGATTGTTGGGAACACAAAGTTCCTTTTCAGTTGCAAACTACACTCCATACATATATATGGGGAGGTACTAGCTCCAACTCGGTTTTACACTGAAAACTGCAGGAACTTCAAACCGGCACTAGGAAACACACTGAAAAACTAGAGTAAAAGTTTCTCCTGCAACCCGTTCCCTTTGTGCTAGATGAACGAACGTCTCTCCACATGCTCAGTTCTGAGAGATAAGTGTGTGTGAAAGCCGTCCTTCAACTAGATTGTTGGGAACACAAAGTTCCTTTTCAGTTGCAAACTACACTCCATACATATATATGGGGAGGTACTAGCTCCAACTCGGTATTACACTGAAAACTGCAGGAACTTCAAACCGGCACTAGGAAACACACTGAAAAACCAGAGTAAAAGTTTCTCCTGCAACCCGTTCCCTTTGTGCTAGATGAACGAACGTCTCTCCACATGCTCAGTTCTGAGAGATAAGTGTGTGTGAAAGCCGTCCTTCAACTAGATTGTTGGGAACACAAAGTTCCTTTTCAGTTGCAAACTACACTCCATACATATATATGGGGAGGTACTAGCTCCAACTCGGTTTTACACTGAAAACTGCAGGAACTTCAAACCGGCACTAGGAAACACACTGAAAAACTAGAGTAAAAGTTTCTCCTGCAACCCGTTCCCTTTGTGCTAGATGAACGAACGTCTCTCCACATGCTCAGTTCTGAGAGATAAGTGTGTGTGAAAGCCGTCCTTCAACTAGATTGTTGGGAACACAAAGTTCCTTTTCAGTTGCAAACTACACTCCATACATATATATGGGGAGGTACTAGCTCCAACTCGGTATTACACTGAAAACTGCAGGAACTTCAAACCGGCACTAGGAAACACACTGAAAAACCAGAGTAAAAGTTTCTCCTGCAACCCGTTCCCTTTGTGCTAGATGAACGAACGTCTCTCCACATGCTCAGTTCTGAGAGATAAGTGTGTGTGAAAGCCGTCCTTCAACTAGATTGTTGGGAACACAAAGTTCCTTTTCAGTTGCAAACTACACTCCATACATATATATGGGGAGGTACTAGCTCCAACTCGGTTTTACACTGAAAACTGCAGGAACTTCAAACCGGCACTAGGAAACACACTGAAAAACTAGAGTAAAAGTTTCTCCTGCAACCCGTTCCCTTTGTGCTAGATGAACGAACGTCTCTCCACATGCTCAGTTCTGAGAGATAAGTGTGTGTGAAAGCCGTCCTTCAACTAGATTGTTGGGAACACAAAGTTCCTTTTCAGTTGCAAACTACACTCCATACATATATATGGGGAGGAACTAGCTCCAACTCGGTTTTACACTGAAAAATGCAGGAACTTCAAACCGGCACTAGGAAACACACTGAAAAACTAGAGTAAATTTTCTCCTGCAACCCGTTCCCTTTGTGCTAGATGAACGAACGTCTCTCCACATGCTCAGTTCTGAGAGATAAGTGTGTGTGAAAGCCGTCCTTCAACTAGATTGTTGGGAACACAAAGTTCCTTTTCAGTTGCAAACTACACTCCATACATATATATGGGGAGGTACTAGCTCCAACTCGGTTTTACAGTGAAAACTGCAGGAACTTCAAACCGGCACTAGGAAACACACTGAAAAACTACAGTAAAAGTTTCTCCTGCAACCCGTTCCCTTTGTGCTAGATGAACGAACGTCTCTCCACATGCTCAGTTCTGAGAGATAAGTGTGTGTGAAAGCCGTCCTTCAACTAGATTGTTGGGAACACAAAGTTCCTTTTCAGTTGCAAACTACACTCCATACATATATATGGGGAGGTACTAGCTCCAACTCGGTTTTACACTGAAAACTGCAGGAACTTCAAACCGGCACTAGGAAACACACTGAAAAACTAGAGTAAAAGTTTCTCCTGCAACCCGTTCCCTTTGTGCTAGATGAACGAACGTCTCTCCACATGCTCAGTTCTGAGAGATAAGTGTGTGTGAAAGCCGTCCTTCAACTAGATTGTTGGGAACACAAAGTTCCTTTTCAGTTGCAAACTACACTCCATACATATATATGGGGAGGTACTAGTTCCAACTCGGTTTTACAGTGAAAACTGCAGGAACTTCAAACCGGCACTAGGAAACACACTGAAAAACTAGAGTAAAAGTTTCTCCTGCAACCCGTTCCCTTTGTGCTAGATGAACGAACGTCTCTCCACATGCTCAGTTCTGAGAGATAAGTGTGTGTGAAAGCCGTCCTTCAACTAGATTGTTGGGAACACAAAGTTCCTTTTCAGTTTCAAACTACACTCCATACATATATATGGGGAGGTACTAGCTCCAACTCGGTTTTACAGTGAAAACTGCAGGAACTTCAAACCGGCACTAGGAAACACACTGAAAAACTAGAGTAAAAGTTTCTCCTGCAACCCGTTCCCTTTGTGCTAGATGAACGAACGTCTCTCCACATGCTCAGTTCTGAGAGATAAGTGTGTGTGAAAGCCGTCCTTCAACTAGATTGTTGGGAACACAAAGTTCCTTTTCAGTTGCAAACTACACTCCATACATATATATGGGGAGGTACTAGCTCCAACTCGGTTTTACAGTGAAAACTGCAGGAACTTCAAACCGGCACTAGGAAACACACTGAAAAACTAGAGTAAAAGTTTCTCCTGCAACCCGTTCCCTTTGTGCTAGATGAACGAACGTCTCTCCACATGCTCAGTTCTGAGAGATAAGTGTGTGTGAAAGCCGTCCTTCAACTAGATTGTTGGGAACACAAAGTTCCTTTTCAGTTGCAAACTACACTCCATACATATATATGGGGAGGTACTAGCTCCAACTCGGTTTTACAGTGAAAACTGCAGGAACTTCAAACCGGCACTAGGAAACACACTGAAAAACCAGAGTAAAAGTTTCTCCTGCAACCCGTTCCCTTTGTGCTAGATGAACGAACGTCTCTCCACATGCTCAGTTCTGAGAGATAAGTGTGTGTGAAAGCCGTCCTTCAACTAGATTGTTGGGAACACAAAGATCCTTTTCAGTTGCAAACTACACTCCATACATATATATGGGGAGGTACTAGCTCCAACTCGGTTTTACACTGAAAACTGCAGGAACTTCAAACCGGCACTAGGAAACACACTGAAAAACCAGAGTAAAAGTTTCTCCTGCAACCCGTTCCCTTTGTGCTAGATGAACGAACGTCTCTCCACATGCTCAGTTCTGAGAGATAAGTGTGTGTGAAAGCCGTCCTTCAACTAGATTGTTGGGAACACAAAGTTCCTTTTCAGTTGCAAACTACACTCCATACATATATATGGGGAGGTACTAGCTCCAACTCGGTTTTACACTGAAAACTGCAGGAACTTCAAACCGGCACTAGGAAACACACTGAAAAACTAGAGTAAAAGTTTCTCCTGCAACCCGTTCCCTTTGTGCTAGATGAACGAACGTCTCTCCACATGCTCAGTTCTGAGAGATAAGTGTGTGTGAAAGCCGTCCTTCAACTAGATTGTTGGGAACACAAAGTTCCTTTTCAGTTGCAAACTACACTCCATACATATATATGGGGAGGTACTAGCTCCAACTCGGTATTACACTGAAAACTGCAGGAACTTCAAACCGGCACTAGGAAACACACTGAAAAACCAGAGTAAAAGTTTCTCCTGCAACCCGTTCCCTTTGTGCTAGATGAACGAACGTCTCTCCACATGCTCAGTTCTGAGAGATAAGTGTGTGTGAAAGCCGTCCTTCAACTAGATTGTTGGGAACACAAAGTTCCTTTTCAGTTGCAAACTACACTCCATACATATATATGGGGAGGTACTAGCTCCAACTCGGTTTTACACTGAAAACTGCAGGAACTTCAAACCGGCACTAGGAAACACACTGAAAAACTAGAGTAAAAGTTTCTCCTGCAACCCGTTCCCTTTGTGCTAGATGAACGAACGTCTCTCCACATGCTCAGTTCTGAGAGATAAGTGTGTGTGAAAGCCGTCCTTCAACTAGATTGTTGGGAACACAAAGTTCCTTTTCAGTTGCAAACTACACTCCATACATATATATGGGGAGGAACTAGCTCCAACTCGGTTTTACACTGAAAAATGCAGGAACTTCAAACCGGCACTAGGAAACACACTGAAAAACTAGAGTAAATTTTCTCCTGCAACCCGTTCCCTTTGTGCTAGATGAACGAACGTCTCTCCACATGCTCAGTTCTGAGAGATAAGTGTGTGTGAAAGCCGTCCTTCAACTAGATTGTTGGGAACACAAAGTTCCTTTTCAGTTGCAAACTACACTCCATACATATATATGGGGAGGTACTAGCTCCAACTCGGTTTTACAGTGAAAACTGCAGGAACTTCAAACCGGCACTAGGAAACACACTGAAAAACTACAGTAAAAGTTTCTCCTGCAACCCGTTCCCTTTGTGCTAGATGAACGAACGTCTCTCCACATGCTCAGTTCTGAGAGATAAGTGTGTGTGAAAGCCGTCCTTCAACTAGATTGTTGGGAACACAAAGTTCCTTTTCAGTTGCAAACTACACTCCATACATATATATGGGGAGGTACTAGCTCCAACTCGGTTTTACACTGAAAACTGCAGGAACTTCAAACCGGCACTAGGAAACACACTGAAAAACTAGAGTAAAAGTTTCTCCTGCAACCCGTTCCCTTTGTGCTAGATGAACGAACGTCTCTCCACATGCTCAGTTCTGAGAGATAAGTGTGTGTGAAAGCCGTCCTTCAACTAGATTGTTGGGAACACAAAGTTCCTTTTCAGTTGCAAACTACACTCCATACATATATATGGGGAGGTACTAGTTCCAACTCGGTTTTACAGTGAAAACTGCAGGAACTTCAAACCGGCACTAGGAAACACACTGAAAAACTAGAGTAAAAGTTTCTCCTGCAACCCGTTCCCTTTGTGCTAGATGAACGAACGTCTCTCCACATGCTCAGTTCTGAGAGATAAGTGTGTGTGAAAGCCGTCCTTCAACTAGATTGTTGGGAACACAAAGTTCCTTTTCAGTTTCAAACTACACTCCATACATATATATGGGGAGGTACTAGCTCCAACTCGGTTTTACAGTGAAAACTGCAGGAACTTCAAACCGGCACTAGGAAACACACTGAAAAACTAGAGTAAAAGTTTCTCCTGCAACCCGTTCCCTTTGTGCTAGATGAACGAACGTCTCTCCACATGCTCAGTTCTGAGAGATAAGTGTGTGTGAAAGCCGTCCTTCAACTAGATTGTTGGGAACACAAAGTTCCTTTTCAGTTGCAAACTACACTCCATACATATATATGGGGAGGTACTAGCTCCAACTCGGTTTTACAGTGAAAACTGCAGGAACTTCAAACCGGCACTAGGAAACACACTGAAAAACTAGAGTAAAAGTTTCTCCTGCAACCCGTTCCCTTTGTGCTAGATGAACGAACGTCTCTCCACATGCTCAGTTCTGAGAGATAAGTGTGTGTGAAAGCCGTCCTTCAACTAGATTGTTGGGAACACAAAGTTCCTTTTCAGTTGCAAACTACACTCCATACATATATATGGGGAGGTACTAGCTCCAACTCGGTTTTACAGTGAAAACTGCAGGAACTTCAAACCGGCACTAGGAAACACACTGAAAAACCAGAGTAAAAGTTTCTCCTGCAACCCGTTCCCTTTGTGCTAGATGAACGAACGTCTCTCCACATGCTCAGTTCTGAGAGATAAGTGTGTGTGAAAGCCGTCCTTCAACTAGATTGTTGGGAACACAAAGATCCTTTTCAGTTGCAAACTACACTCCATACATATATATGGGGAGGTACTAGCTCCAACTCGGTTTTACACTGAAAACTGCAGGAACTTCAAACCGGCACTAGGAAACACACTGAAAAACCAGAGTAAAAGTTTCTCCTGCAACCCGTTCCCTTTGTGCTAGATGAACGAACGTCTCTCCACATGCTCAGTTCTGAGAGATAAGTGTGTGTGAAAGCCGTCCTTCAACTAGATTGTTGGGAACACAAAGTTCCTTTTCAGTTGCAAACTACACTCCATACATATATATGGGGAGGTACTAGCTCCAACTCGGTTTTACAGTGAAAACTGCAGGAACTTCAAACCGGCACTAGGAAACACACTGAAAAACCAGAGTAAAAGTTTCTCCTGCAACCCGTTCCCTTTGTGCTAGATGAACGAACGTCTCTCCACATGCTCAGTTCTGAGAGATAAGTGTGTGTGAAAGCCGTCCTTCAACTAGATTGTTGGGAACACAAAGTTCCTTTTCAGTTGCAAACTACACTCCATACATATATATGGGGAGGAACTAGCTCCAACTCGGTTTACACTGAAAAATGCAGGAACTTCAAACCGGCACTAGGAAACACACTGAAAAACTAGAGTAAAAGTTTCTCCTGCAACCCGTTCCCTTTGTGCTAGATGAACGAACGTCTCTCCACATGCTCAGTTCTGAGAGATAAGTGTGTGTGAAAGCCGTCCTTCAACTAGATTGTTGGGAACACAAAGTTCCTTTTCCGTTGCAAACTACACTCCATACATATATATGGGGAGGTACTAGCTGCAACTCGGTTTTACACTGAAAACTGCAGGAACTTCAAACCGGCACTAGGAAACACACTGAAAAACTAGAGTAAAAGTTTCTCCTACAACCCGTTCCCTTTGTGCTAGATGAACGAACGTCTCTCCACATGCTCAGTTCTGAGAGATAAGTGTGTGTGAAAGCCGTCCTTCAACTAGATTGTTGGGAACACAAAGTTCCTTTTCAGTTGCAAACTACACTCCATACATATATATGGGGAGGTACTAGCTCCAACTCGGTTTTACACTGAAAACTGCAGGAACTTCAAACCGGCACTAGGAAACACACTGAAAAACTAGAGTAAAAGTTTCTCCTGCAACCCGTTCCCTTTGTGCTAGATGAACGAACGTCTCTCCACATGCTCAGTTCTGAGAGATAAGTGTGTGTGAAAGCCGTCCTTCAACTAGATTGTTGGGAACACAAAGTTCCTTTTCAGTTGCAAACTACACTCCATACATATATATGGGGAGGAACTAGCTCCAACTCGGTTTTACACTGAAAAATGCAGGAACTTCAAACCGGCACTAGGAAACACACTGAAAAACTAGAGTAAAAGTTTCTCCTGCAACCCGTTCCCTTTGTGCTAGATGAACGAACGTCTCTCCACATGCTCAGTTCTGAGAGATAAGTGTGTGTGAAAGCCGTCCTTCAACTAGATTGTTGGGAACACAAAGTTCCTTTTCAGTTGCAAACTACACTCCATACATATATATGGGGAGGTACTAGCTCCAACTCGGTTTTACAGTGAAAACTGCAGGAACATCAAACCGGCACTAGGAAACACACTGAAAAACTAGAGTAAAAGTTTCTCCTGCAACCCGTTCCCTTTGTGCTAGATGAACGAACGTCTCTCCACATGCTCAGTTCTGAGAGATAAGTGTGTGTGAAAGCCGTCCTTCAACTAGATTGTTGGGAACACAAAGTTCCTTTTCAGTTGCAAACTACAATCCATACATATATATGGGGAGGTACTAGCTCCAACTCGGTTTTACACTGAAAACTGCAGGAACTTCAAACCGGCACTAGGAAACACACTGAAAAACTAGAGTAAAAGTTTCTCCTGCAACCCGTTCCCTTTGTGCTAGATGAACGAACGTCTCTCCACATGCTCAGTTCTGAGAGATAAGTGTGTGTGAAAGCCGTCCTTCAACTAGATTGTTGGGAACACAAAGTTCCTTTTCAGTTGCAAACTACACTCCATACATATATATGGGGAGGTACTAGCTCCAACTCGGTTTTACACTGAAAACTGCAGGAACTTCAAACCGGCACTAGGAAACACACTGAAAAACTAGAGTAAAAGTTTCTCCTGCAACCCGTTCCCTTTGTGCTAGATGAACGAACGTCTCTCCACATGCTCAGTTCTGAGAGATAAGTGTGTTTGAAAGCCGTCCTTCAACTAGATTGTTGGGAACACAAAGTTCCTTTTCAGTTGCAAACTACACTCCATACATATATATGGGGAGGTACTAGCTCCAACTCGGTTTTACAGTGAAAACTGCAGGAACTTCAAACCGGCACTAGGAAACACACTGAAAAACTAGAGTAAAAGTTTCTCCTGCAACCCGTTCCCTTTGTGCTAGATGAACGAACGTCTCTCCACATGCTCAGTTCTGAGAGATAAGTGTGTGTGAAAGCCGTCCTTCAACTAGATTGTTGGGAACACAAAGTTCCTTTTCAGTTGCAAACTACACTCCATACATATATATGGGGAGGTACTAGCTCCAACTCGGTTTTACAGTGAAAACTGCAGGAACTTCAAACCGGCACTAGGAAACACACTGAAAAACTAGAGTAAAAGTTTCTCCTGCAACCCGTTCCCTTTGTGCTAGATGAACGAACGTCTCTCCACATGCTCAGTTCTGAGAGATAAGTGTGTGTGAAAGCCGTCCTTCAACTAGATTGTTGAGAACACAAAGTTCCTTTTCAGTTGCAAACTACACTCCATACATATATATGGGGAGGTACTAGCTCCAACTCGGTTTTACAGTGAAAACTGCAGGAACTTCAAACCGGCACTAGGAAACACACTGAAAAACCAGAGTAAAAGTTTCTCCTGCAACCCGTTCCCTTTGTGCTAGATGAACGAACGTCTCTCCACATGCTCAGTTCTGAGAGATAAGTGTGTGTGAAAGCTGTCCTTCAACTAGATTGTTGGGAACACAAAGATCCTTTTCAGTTGCAAACTACACTCCATACATATATATGGGGAGGTACTAGCTCCAACTCGGTTTTACACTGAAAAATGCAGGAACTTCAAACCGGCACTAGGAAACACACTGAAAAACCAGAGTAAAAGTTTCTCCTGCAACCCGTTCCCTTTGTGCTAGATGAACGAACGTCTCTCCACATGCTCAGTTCTGAGAGATAAGTGTGTGTGAAAGCCGTCCTTCAACTAGATTGTTGGGAACACAAAGTTCCTTTTCAGTTGCAAACTACACTCCATACATATATATGGGGAGGTACTAGCTCCAACTCGGTTTTACAGTGAAAACTGCAGGAACTTCAAACCGGCACTAGGAAACACACTGAAAAACTAGAGTAAAAGTTTCTCCTGCAACCCGTTCCCTTTGTGCTAGATGAACGAACGTCTCTCCACATGCTCAGTTCTGAGAGATAAGTGTGTGTGAAAGCCGTCCTTCAACTAGATTGTTGGGAACACAAAGTTCCTTTTCAGTTGCAAACTACACTCCATACATATATATGGGGAGGAACTAGCTCCAACTCGGTTTACACTGAAAAATGCAGGAACTTCAAACCGGCACTAGGAAACACACTGAATAACTAGAGTAAAAGTTTCTCCTGCAACCCGTTCCCTTTGTGCTAGATGAACGAACGTCTCTCCACATGCTCAGTTCTGAGAGATAAGTGTGTGTGAAAGCCGTCCTTCAACTAGATTGTTGGGAACACAAAGTTCCTTTTCCGTTGCAAACTACACTCCATACATATATATGGGGAGGTACTAGCTGCAAATCGGTTTTACAGTGAAAACTGCAGGAACTTCAAACCGGCACTAGGAAACACACTGAAAAACTAGAGTAAAAGTTTCTCCTGCAACCCGTTCCCTTTGTGCTAGATGAACGGACGTCTCTCCACATGCTCAGTTCTGAGAGATAAGTGTGTGTGAAAGCCGTTCTTCAACTAGATTGTTGGGAACACAAAGTTCCTTTTCAGTTGCAAACTACACTCCATACATATATATGGGGAGGTACTAGCTCCAACTCGGTTTTACAGTGAAAACTGCAGGAACTTCAAACCGGCACTAGGAAACACACTGAAAAACTAGAGTAAAAGTTTCTCCTGCAACCCGTTCCCTTTGTGCTAGATGAACGAACGTCTCTCCACATGCTCAGTTCTGAGAGATAAGTGTGTGTGAAAGCCGTCCTTCAACTAGATTGTTGGGAACACAAAGTTCCTTTTCAGTTGCAAACTACACTCCATACATATATATGGGGAGGTACTAGCTCCAACTCGGTTTTACAGTGAAAACTGCAGGAACTTCAAACCGGCACTAGGAAACACACTGAAAAACTAGAGTAAAAGTTTCTCCTGCAACCCGTTCCCTTTGTGCTAGATGAACGAACGTCTCTCCACATGCTCAGTTCTGAGAGATAAGTGTGTGTGAAAGCCGTCCTTCAACTAGATTGTTGAGAACACAAAGTTCCTTTTCAGTTGCAAACTACACTCCATACATATATATGGGGAGGTACTAGCTCCAACTCGGTTTTACAGTGAAAACTGCAGGAAATTCAAACCGGCACTAGGAAACACACTGAAAAACCAGAGTAAAAGTTTCTCCTGCAACCCGTTCCCTTTGTGCTAGATGAACGAACGTCTCTCCACATGCTCAGTTCTGAGAGATAAGTGTGTGTGAAAGCCGTCCTTCAACTAGATTGTTGGGAACACAAAGATCCTTTTCAGTTGCAAACTACACTCCATACATATATATGGGGAGGAACTAGCTCCAACTCGGTTTTACACTGAAAAATGCAGGAACTTCAAACCGGCACTAGGAAACACACTGAGAAACTAGAGTAAAAGTTTCTCCTGCAACCCGTTCCCTTTGTGCTAGATGAACGAACGTCTCTCCACATGCTCAGTTCTGAGAGATAAGTGTGTGTGAAAGCCGTCCTTCAACTAGATTGTTGGGAACACAAAGTTCCTTTTCAGTTGCAAACTACACTCCATACATATATATGGGGAGGTACTAGCTCCAACTCGGTTTTACAGTGAAAACTGCAGGAACTTCAAACCGGCACTAGGAAACACACTGAAAAACTAGAGTAAAAGTTTCTCCTGCAACCCGTTCCCTTTGTGCTAGATGAACGAACGTCTCTCCACATGCTCAGTTCTGAGAGATAAGTGTGTGTGAAAGCCGTCCTTCAACTAGATTGTTGGGAACACAAAGTTCCTTTTCAGTTGCAAACTACACTCCATACATATATATGGGGAGGAACTAGCTCCAACTCGGTTTACACTGAAAAATGCAGGAACTTCAAACCGGCACTAGGAAACACACTGAAAAACTAGAGTAAAAGTTTCTCCTGCAACCCGTTCCCTTTGTGCTAGATGAACGAACGTCTCTCCACATGCTCAGTTCTGAGAGATAAGTGTGTGTGAAAGCCGTCCTTCAACTAGATTGTTGGGAACACAAAGTTCCTTTTCCGTTGCAAACTACACTCCATACATATATATGGGGAGGTACTAGCTGCAACTCGGTTTTACAGTGAAAACTGCAGGAACTTCAAACCGGCACTAGGAAACACACTGAAAAACTAGAGTAAAAGTTTCTCCTGCAACCCGTTCCCTTTGTGCTAGATGAACGGACGTCTCTCCACATGCTCAGTTCTGAGAGATAAGTGTGTGTGAAAGCCGTTCTTCAACTAGATTGTTGGGAACACAAAGTTCCTTTTCAGTTGCAAACTACACTCCATACATATATATGGGGAGGTACTAGCTCCAACTCGGTTTTACACTGAAAACTGCAGGAACTTCAAACCGGCACTAGGAAACACACTGAAAAACTAGAGTAAAAGTTTCTCCTGCAACCCGTTCCTTTGTGCTAGATGAACGAACGTCTCTCCACATGCTCAGTTCTGAGAGATAAGTGTGTGTGAAAGCCGTCCTTCAACTAGATTGTTGGGAACACAAAGTTCCTTTTCAGTTGCAAACTACACTCCATACATATATATGGGGAGGTACTAGCTCCAACTCGGTTTTACACTGAAAACTGCAGGAACTTCAAACCGGCACTAGGAAACACACTGAAAAACTAGAGTAAAAGTTTCTCCTGCAACCCGTTCCCTTTGTGCTAGATGAACGAACGTCTCTCCACATGCTCAGTTCTGAGAGATAAGTGTGTGTGAAAGCCGTCCTTCAACTAGATTGTTGGGAACACAAAGTTCCTTTTCAGTTGCAAACTACACTCCATACATATATATGGGGAGGTACTAGCTCCAACTCGGTTTTACAGTGAAAACTGCAGGAACTTCAAACCGGCACTAGGAAACACACTGAAAAACCAGAGTAAAAGTTTCTCCTGCAACCCGTTCCCTTTGTGCTAGATGAACGAACGTCTCTCCACATGCTCAGTTCTGAGAGATAAGTGTGTGTGAAAGCCGTCCTTCAACTAGATTGTTGGGAACACAAAGTTCCTTTTCAGTTGCAAACTACACTCCATACATATATATGGGGAGGTACTAGCTCCAACTCGGTTTTACAGTGAAAACTGCAGGAACTTCAAACCGGCACTAGGAAACACACTGAAAAACTAGAGTAAAAGTTTCTCCTGCAACCCGTTCCCTTTGTGCTAGATGAACGGACGTCTCTCCACATGCTCAGTTCTGAGAGATAAGTGTGTGTGAAAGCCGTTCTTCAACTAGATTGTTGGGAACACAAAGTTCCTTTTCAGTTGCAAACTACACTCCATACATATATATGGGGAGGTACTAGCTCCAACTCGGTTTTACAGTGAAAACTGCAGGAACTTCAAACCGGCACTAGGAAACACACTGAAAAACTAGAGTAAAAGTTTCCCCTGCAACCCGTTCCCTTTGTGCTAGATGAACGAACGTCTCTCCACATGCTCAGTTCTGAGAGATAAGTGTGTGTGAAAGCCGTCCTTCAACTAGATTGTTGGGAACACAAAGTTCCTTTTCAGATGCAAACTACACTCCATACATATATATGGGGAGGTACTAGCTCCAACTCGGTTTTACAGTGAAAACTGCAGGAACTTCAAACCGGCACTAGGAAACACACTGAAAAACTAGAGTAAAAGTTTCTCCTGCAACCCGTTCCCTTTGTGCTAGATGAACGAACGTCTCTCCACATGCTCAGTTCTGAGAGATAAGTGTGTGTGAAAGCCGTCCTTCAACTAGATTGTTGGGAACACAAAGTTCCTTTTCAGTTGCAAACTACACTCCATACATATATATGGGGAGGTACTAGCTCCAACTCGGTTTTACAGTGAAAACCGCAGGAACTTCAAACCAGCACTAGGAAACACACTGAAAAACTAGAGTAAAAGTTTCACCTGCAACCCGTTCCCTTTGTGCTAGATGAACGAACGTCTCTCCACATGCTCAGTTCTGAGAGATAAGTGTGTGTGAAAGCCGTCCTTCAACTAGATTGTTGGGAACACAAAGTTCCTTTTCAGTTGCAAACTACACTCCATACATATATATGGGGAGGTACGAGCTCCAACTCGGTTTTACAGTGAAAACTGCAGGAACTTCAAACCGGCACTAGGAAACACACTGAGAAACTAGAGTAAAAGTTTCTCCTGCAACCCGTTCCCTTTGTGCTAGATGAACGAACGTATCTCCACATGCTCAGTTCTGAGAGATAAGTGTGTGTGAAAGCCGTCCTTCAACTAGATTGTTGGGAACACAAAGTTCCTTTTCAGTTGCAAACTACACTCCATACATATATATGGGGAGGTACTAGTTCCAACTCGGTTTTACAGTGAAAACTGCAGGAACTTCAAACCGGCACTTGGAAACACACTGAGAAACTAGAGTAAAAGTTTCTCCTGCAACCCGTTCCCTTTGTGCTAGATGAACGAACGTCTCTCCACATGCTCAGTTCTGAGAGATAAGTGTGTGTGAAAGCCGTCCTTCAACTAGATTGTTGGGAACACAAAGTTCCTTTTCAGTTGCAAACTACACTCCATACATATATATGGGGAGGTACTAGCTCCAACTCGGTTTTACAGTGAAAACTGCAGGAACTTCAAACCGGCACTAGGAAACACACTGAAAAACTAGAGTAAAAGTTTCTCCTGCAACCCGTTCCCTTTGTGCTAGATGAACGGACGTCTCTCCACATGCTCAGTTCTGAGAGATAAGTGTGTGTGAAAGCCGTCCTTCAACTAGATTGTTGGGAACACAAAGTTCCTTTTCAGTTGCGAATTACACTCCATACATATATATGGGGAGGTACTAGCTCCAACTCGGTTTTACAGTGAAAACTGCAGGAACTTCAAACCGGCACTAGGAAACACACTGAGAAACTAGAGTAAAAGTTTCTCCTGCAACCCGTTCCCTTTGTGCTAGATGAACGAACGTCTCTCCACA
The DNA here is from genome assembly GCF_048773025.1 of Camelus bactrianus. Classification (NCBI taxonomy): domain Eukaryota; kingdom Metazoa; phylum Chordata; class Mammalia; order Artiodactyla; family Camelidae; genus Camelus; species Camelus bactrianus. Next base: position 3,360,815 of record NC_133549.1, on the reverse strand, counting down.
TGCTCAGTTCTGAGAGATAAGTGTGTGTGAAAGCCGTCCTTCAACTAGATTGTTGGGAACACAAAGTTCCTTTTCAGTTGCAAACTACACTCCATACATATATATGGGGAGGTACTAGCTCCAACTCGGTTTTACAGTGAAAACTGCAGGAACTTCAAACCGGCACTAGGAAACACACTGAAAAACCAGAGTAAAAGTTTCTCCTGCGACCCGTTCCCTTTGTGCTAGATGAACGAACGTCTCTCCACATGCTCAGTTCTGAGAGATAAGTGTGTGTGAAAGCCGTCCTTCAACTAGATTGTTGGGAACACAAAGTTCCTTTTCAGTTGCAAACTACACTCCATACATATATATGGGGAGGTACTAGCTCCAACTCGGTTTTACAGTGAAAACTGCAGGAACTTCAAACCGGCACTAGGAAACACACTGAAAAACTAGAGTAAAAGTTTCCCCTGCAACCCGTTCCCTTTGTGCTAGATGAACGAACGTCTCTCCACATGCTCAGTTCTGAGAGATAAGTGTGTGTGAAAGCCGTCCTTCAACTAGATTGTTGGGAACACAAAGTTCCTTTTCAGATGCAAACTACACTCCATACATATATATGGGGAGGTACTAGCTCCAACTCGGTTTTACAGTGAAAACTGCAGGAACTTCAAACCGGCACTAGGAAACACACTGAAAAACTAGAGTAAAAGTTTCTCCTGCAACCCGTTCCCTTTGTGCTAGATGAACGAACGTCTCTCCACATGCTCAGTTCTGAGAGATAAGTGTGTGTGAAAGCCGTCCTTCAACTAGATTGTTGGGAACACAAAGTTCCTTTTCAGTTGCAAACTACACTCCATACATATATATGGGGAGGAACTAGCTCCAACTCGGTTTACACTGAAAAATGCAGGAACTTCAAACCGGCACTAGGAAACACACTGAAAAACTAGAGTAAAAGTTTCTCCTGCAACCCGTTCCCTTTGTGCTAGATGAACGAACGTCTCTCCACATGCTCAGTTCTGAGAGATAAGTGTGTGTGAAAGCCGTCCTTCAACTAGATTGTTGGGAACACAAAGTTCCTTTTCCGTTGCAAACTACACTCCATACATATATATGGGGAGGTACTAGCTGCAACTCGGTTTTACAGTGAAAACTGCAGGAACTTCAAACCGGCACTAGGAAACACACTGAAAAACTAGAGTAAAAGTTTCTCCTGCAACCCGTTCCCTTTGTGCTAGATGAACGAACGTCTCTCCACATGCTCAGTTCTGAGAGATAAGTGTGTGTGAAAGCCGTCCTTCAACTAGATTGTTGGGAACACAAAGTTCCTTTTCAGTTGCAAACTACACTCCATACATATATATGGGGAGGTACTAGCTCCAACTCGGTTTTACAGTGAAAACTGCAGGAACTTCAAACCGGCACTAGGAAACACACTGAAAAACTAGAGTAAAAGTTTCTCCTGCAACCCGTTCCCTTTGTGCTAGATGAACGAACGTCTCTCCACATGCTCAGTTCTGAGAGATAAGTGTGTGTGAAAGCCGTCCTTCAACTAGATTGTTGGGAACACAAAGTTCCTTTTCAGTTGCAAACTACACTCCATACATATATATGGGGAGGTACTAGCTCCAACTCGGTTTTACAGTGAAAACTGCAGGAACTTCAAACCGGCACTAGGAAACACACTGAAAAACTAGAGTAAAAGTTTCTCCTGCAACCCGTTCCCTTTGTGCTAGATGAACGAACGTCTCTCCACATGCTCAGTTCTGAGAGATAAGTGTGTGTGAAAGCCGTCCTTCAACTAGATTGTTGGGAACACAAAGTTCCTTTTCAGTTGCAAACTACACTCCATACATATATATGGGGAGGTACTAGCTCCAACTCGGTTTTACAGTGAAAACTGCAGGAACTTCAAACCGGCACTAGGAAACACACTGAAAAACCAGAGTAAAAGTTTCTCCTGCAACCCGTTCCCTTTGTGCTAGATGAACGAACGTCTCTCCACATGCTCAGTTCTGAGAGATAAGTGTGTGTGAAAGCCGTCCTTCAACTAGATTGTTGGGAACACAAAGTTCCTTTTCAGTTGCAAACTACACTCCATACATATATATGGGGAGGTACTAGCTCCAACTCAGTTTTACAGTGAAAACTGCAGGAACTTCAAACCGGCACTAGGAAACACACTGAAAAACTAGAGTAAAAGTTTCTCCTGCAACCCGTTCCCTTTGTGCTAGATGAACGGACGTCTCTCCACATGCTCAGTTCTGAGAGATAAGTGTGTGTGAAAGCCGTTCTTCAACTAGATTGTTGGGAACACAAAGTTCCTTTTCAGTTGCAAACTACACTCCATACATATATATGGGGAGGTACTAGCTCCAACTCGGTTTTACACTGAAAACTGCAGGAACTTCAAACCGGCACTAGGAAACACACTGAAAAACTAGAGTAAAAGTTTCTCCTGCAACCCGTTCCCTTTGTGCTAGATGAACGAACGTCTCTCCACATGCTCAGTTCTGAGAGATAAGTGTGTGTGAAAGCCGTCCTTCAACTAGATTGTTGGGAACACAAAGTTCCTTTTCCGTTGCAAACTACACTCCATACATATATATGGGGAGGTACTAGCTGCAACTCGGTTTTACAGTGAAAACTGCAGGAACTTCAAACCGGCACTAGGAAACACACTGAAAAACTAGAGTAAAAGTTTCTCCTGCAACCCGTTCCCTTTGTGCTAGATGAACGAACGTCTCTCCACATGCTCAGTTCTGAGAGATAAGTGTGTGTGAAAGCCGTCCTTCAACTAGATTGTTGGGAACACAAAGTTCCTTTTCAGTTGCAAACTACACTCCATACATATATATGGGGAGGTACTAGCTCCAACTCGGTTTTACAGTGAAAACTGCAGGAACTTCAAACCGGCACTAGGAAACACACTGAAAAACTAGAGTAAAAGTTTCTCCTGCAACCCGTTCCCTTTGTGCTAGATGAACGAACGTCTCTCCACATGCTCAGTTCTGAGAGATAAGTGTGTGTGAAAGCCGTCCTTCAACTAGATTGTTGGGAACACAAAGTTCCTTTTCAGTTGCAAACTACACTCCATACATATATATGGGGAGGTACTAGCTCCAACTCGGTTTTACAGTGAAAACTGCAGGAACTTCAAACCGGCACTAGGAAACACACTGAAAAACTAGAGTAAAAGTTTCTCCTGCAACCCGTTCCCTTTGTGCTAGATGAACGAACGTCTCTCCACATGCTCAGTTCTGAGAGATAAGTGTGTGTGAAAGCCGTCCTTCAACTAGATTGTTGGGAACACAAAGTTCCTTTTCAGTTGCAAACTACACTCCATACATATATATGGGGAGGTACTAGCTCCAACTCGGTTTTACAGTGAAAACTGCAGGAACTTCAAACCGGCACTAGGAAACACACTGAAAAACCAGAGTAAAAGTTTCTCCTGCAACCCGTTCCCTTTGTGCTAGATGAACGAACGTCTCTCCACATGCTCAGTTCTGAGAGATAAGTGTGTGTGAAAGCCGTCCTTCAACTAGATTGTTGGGAACACAAAGTTCCTTTTCAGTTGCAAACTACACTCCATACATATATATGGGGAGGTACTAGCTCCAACTCGGTTTTACAGTGAAAACTGCAGGAACTTCAAACCGGCACTAGGAAACACACTGAAAAACTAGAGTAAAAGTTTCTCCTGCAACCCGTTCCCTTTGTGCTAGATGAACGGACGTCTCTCCACATGCTCAGTTCTGAGAGATAAGTGTGTGTGAAAGCCGTTCTTCAACTAGATTGTTGGGAACACAAAGTTCCTTTTCAGTTGCAAACTACACTCCATACATATATATGGGGAGGTACTAGCTCCAACTCGGTTTTACAGTGAAAACTGCAGGAACTTCAAACCGGCACTAGGAAACACACTGAAAAACTAGAGTAAAAGTTTCTCCTGCAACCCGTTCCCTTTGTGCTAGATGAACGAACGTCTCTCCACATGCTCAGTTCTGAGAGATAAGTGTGTGTGAAAGCCGTCCTTCAACTAGATTGTTGGGAACACAAAGTTCCTTTTCAGTTGCAAACTACACTCCATACATATATATGGGGAGGTACTAGCTCCAACTCGGTTTTACAGTGAAAACCGCAGGAACTTCAAACCGGCACTAGGAAACACACTGAAAATCTAGAGTAAAAGTTTCTCCTGCAACCCGTTCCCTTTGTGCTAGATGAACGAACGTCTCTCCACATGCTCAGTTCTGAGAGATAAGTGTGTGTGAAAGCCGTCCTTCAACTAGATTGTTGGGAACACAAAGTTCCTTTTCAGTTGCAAACTACACTCCATACATATATATGGGGAGGTACGAGCTCCAACTCGGTTTTACAGTGAAAACTGCAGGAACTTCAAACCGGCACTAGGAAACACACTGAGAAACTAGAGTAAAAGTTTCTCCTGCAACCCGTTCCCTTTGTGCTAGATGAACGAACGTCTCTCCACATGCTCAGTTCTGAGAGATAAGTGTGTGTGAAAGCCGTCCTTCAACTAGATTGTTGGGAACACAAAGTTCCTTTTCAGTTGCAAACTACACTCCATACATATATATGGGGAGGTACTAGTTCCAACTCGGTTTTACAGTGAAAACTGCAGGAACTTCAAACCGGCACTTGGAAACACACTGAAAAACCAGAGTAAAAGTTTCTCCTGCAACCCGTTCCCTTTGTGCTAGATGAACGAACGTCTCTCCACATGCTCAGTTCTGAGAGATAAGTGTGTGTGAAAGCCGTCCTTCAACTAGATTGTTGGGAACACAAAGTTCCTTTTCAGTTGCAAACTACACTCCATACATATATATGGGGAGGTACTAGCTCCAACTCGGTTTTACAGTGAAAACTGCAGGAACTTCAAACCGGCACTAGGAAACACACTGAAAAACTAGAGTAAAAGTTTCTCCTGCAACCCGTTCCCTTTGTGCTAGATGAACGGACGTCTCTCCACATGCTCAGTTCTGAGAGATAAGTGTGTGTGAAAGCCGTCCTTCAACTAGATTGTTGGGAACACAAAGTTCCTTTTCAGTTGCGAATTACACTCCATACATATATATGGGGAGGTACTAGCTCCAACTCTGTTTTACAGTGAAAACTGCAGGAACTTCAAACCGGCACTAGGAAACACACTGAGAAACTAGAGTAAAAGTTTCTCCTGCAACCCGTTCCCTTTGTGCTAGATGAACGAACGTCTCTCCACATGCTCAGTTCTGAGAGATAAGTGTGTGTGAAAGCCGTCCTTCAACTAGATTGTTGGGAACACAAAGTTCCTTTTCAGTTGCAAACTACACTCCATACATATATATGGGGAGGTACTAGCTCCAACTCGGTTTTACAGTGAAAACTGCAGGAACTTCAAACCGGCACTAGGAAACACACTGAAAAACCAGAGTAAAAGTTTCTCCTGCGACCCGTTCCCTTTGTGCTAGATGAACGAACGTCTCTCCACATGCTCAGTTCTGAGAGATAAGTGTGTGTGAAAGCCGTCCTTCAACTAGATTGTTGGGAACACAAAGTTCCTTTTCAGTTGCAAACTACACTCCATACATATATATGGGGAGGTACTAGCTCCAACTCGGTTTTACAGTGAAAACTGCAGGAACTTCAAACCGGCACTAGGAAACACACTGAAAAACCAGAGTAAAAGTTTCTCCTGCAACCCGTTCCCTTTGTGCTAGATGAACGAACGTCTCTCCACATGCTCAGTTCTGAGAGATAAGTGTGTGTGAAAGCCGTCCTTCAACTAGATTGTTGGGAACACAAAGTTCCTTTTCAGTTGCAAACTACACTCCATACATATATATGGGGAGGTACTAGCTCCAACTCGGTTTTACAGTGAAAACTGCAGGAACTTCAAACAGGCACTAGGAAACACACTGAAAAACTAGAGTAAAAGTTTCTCCTGCAACCCGTTCCCTTTGTGCTAGATGAACGGACGTCTCTCCACATGCTCAGTTCTGAGAGATAAGTGTGTGTGAAAGCCGTTCTTCAACTAGATTGTTGGGAACACAAAGTTCCTTTTCCGTTGCAAACTACACTCCATACATATATATGGGGAGGTACTAGCTCCAACTCGGTTTTACAGTGAAAACTGCAGGAACTTCAAACCGGCACTAGGAAACACACTGAAAAACTAGAGTAAAAGTTTCTCCTGCAACCCGTTCCCTTTGTGCTAGATGAACGAACGTCTCTCCACATGCTCAGTTCTGAGAGATAAGTGTGTGTGAAAGCCGTCCTTCAACTAGATTGTTGGGAACACAAAGTTCCTTTTCAGTTGCAAACTACACTCCATACATATATATGGGGAGGTACTAGCTCCAACTCGGTTTTACAGTGAAAACTGCAGGAACTTCAAACCGGCACTAGGAAACACACTGAAAAACCAGAGTAAAAGTTTCTCCTGCAACCCGTTCCCTTTGTGCTAGATGAACGAACGTCTCTCCACATGCTCAGTTCTGAGAGATAAGTGTGTGTGAAAGCCGTCCTTCAACTAGATTGTTGGGAACACAAAGTTCCTTTTCAGTTGCAAACTACACTCCATACATATATATGGGGAGGTACTAGCTCCAACTCGGTTTTACAGTGAAAACTGCAGGAACTTCAAACCGGCACTAGGAAACACACTGAAAAACTAGAGTAAAAGTTTCTCCTGCAACCCGTTCCCTTTGTGCTAGATGAACGGACGTCTCTCCACATGCTCAGTTCTGAGAGATAAGTGTGTGTGAAAGCCGTTCTTCAACTAGATTGTTGGGAACACAAAGTTCCTTTTCAGTTGCAAACTACACTCCATACATATATATGGGGAGGTACTAGCTCCAACTCGGTTTTACAGTGAAAACTGCAGGAACTTCAAACCGGCACTAGGAAACACACTGAAAAACTAGAGTAAAAGTTTCTCCTGCAACCCGTTCCCTTTGTGCTAGATGAACGAACGTCTCTCCACATGCTCAGTTCTGAGAGATAAGTGTGTGTGAAAGCCGTCCTTCAACTAGATTGTTGGGAACACAAAGTTCCTTTTCAGTTGCAAACTACACTCCATACATATATATGGGGAGGTACTAGCTCCAACTCGGTTTTACAGTGAAAACCGCAGGAACTTCAAACCGGCACTAGGAAACACACTGAAAATCTAGAGTAAAAGTTTCTCCTGCAACCCGTTCCCTTTGTGCTAGATGAACGAACGTCTCTCCACATGCTCAGTTCTGAGAGATAAGTGTGTGTGAAAGCCGTCCTTCAACTAGATTGTTGGGAACACAAAGTTCCTTTTCAGTTGCAAACTACACTCCATACATATATATGGGGAGGTACGAGCTCCAACTCGGTTTTACAGTGAAAACTGCAGGAACTTCAAACCGGCACTAGGAAACACACTGAGAAACTAGAGTAAAAGTTTCTCCTGCAACCCGTTCCCTTTGTGCTAGATGAACGAACGTCTCTCCACATGCTCAGTTCTGAGAGATAAGTGTGTGTGAAAGCCGTCCTTCAACTAGATTGTTGGGAACACAAAGTTCCTTTTCAGTTGCAAACTACACTCCATACATATATATGGGGAGGTACTAGTTCCAACTCGGTTTTACAGTGAAAACTGCAGGAACTTCAAACCGGCACTTGGAAACACACTGAAAAACCAGAGTAAAAGTTTCTCCTGCAACCCGTTCCCTTTGTGCTAGATGAACGAACGTCTCTCCACATGCTCAGTTCTGAGAGATAAGTGTGTGTGAAAGCCGTCCTTCAACTAGATTGTTGGGAACACAAAGTTCCTTTTCAGTTGCAAACTACACTCCATACATATATATGGGGAGGTACTAGCTCCAACTCGGTTTTACAGTGAAAACTGCAGGAACTTCAAACCGGCACTAGGAAACACACTGAAAAACTAGAGTAAAAGTTTCTCCTGCAACCCGTTCCCTTTGTGCTAGATGAACGGACGTCTCTCCACATGCTCAGTTCTGAGAGATAAGTGTGTGTGAAAGCCGTCCTTCAACTAGATTGTTGGGAACACAAAGTTCCTTTTCAGTTGCGAATTACACTCCATACATATATATGGGGAGGTACTAGCTCCAACTCTGTTTTACAGTGAAAACTGCAGGAACTTCAAACCGGCACTAGGAAACACACTGAGAAACTAGAGTAAAAGTTTCTCCTGCAACCCGTTCCCTTTGTGCTAGATGAACGAACGTCTCTCCACATGCTCAGTTCTGAGAGATAAGTGTGTGTGAAAGCCGTCCTTCAACTAGATTGTTGGGAACACAAAGTTCCTTTTCAGTTGCAAACTACACTCCATACATATATATGGGGAGGTACTAGCTCCAACTCGGTTTTACAGTGAAAACTGCAGGAACTTCAAACCGGCACTAGGAAACACACTGAAAAACCAGAGTAAAAGTTTCTCCTGCGACCCGTTCCCTTTGTGCTAGATGAACGAACGTCTCTCCACATGCTCAGTTCTGAGAGATAAGTGTGTGTGAAAGCCGTCCTTCAACTAGATTGTTGGGAACACAAAGTTCCTTTTCAGTTGCAAACTACACTCCATACATATATATGGGGAGGTACTAGCTCCAACTCGGTTTTACAGTGAAAACTGCAGGAACTTCAAACCGGCACTAGGAAACACACTGAAAAACCAGAGTAAAAGTTTCTCCTGCAACCCGTTCCCTTTGTGCTAGATGAACGAACGTCTCTCCACATGCTCAGTTCTGAGAGATAAGTGTGTGTGAAAGCCGTCCTTCAACTAGATTGTTGGGAACACAAAGTTCCTTTTCAGTTGCAAACTACACTCCATACATATATATGGGGAGGTACTAGCTCCAACTCGGTTTTACAGTGAAAACTGCAGGAACTTCAAACAGGCACTAGGAAACACACTGAAAAACTAGAGTAAAAGTTTCTCCTGCAACCCGTTCCCTTTGTGCTAGATGAACGGACGTCTCTCCACATGCTCAGTTCTGAGAGATAAGTGTGTGTGAAAGCCGTTCTTCAACTAGATTGTTGGGAACACAAAGTTCCTTTTCCGTTGCAAACTACACTCCATACATATATATGGGGAGGTACTAGCTCCAACTCGGTTTTACAGTGAAAACCGCAGGAACTTCAAACCGGCACTAGGAAACACACTGAAAAACTAGAGTAAAAGTTTCTCCTGCAACCCGTTCCCTTTGTGCTAGATGAACGAACGTCTCTCCACATGCTCAGTTCTGAGAGATAAGTGTGTGTGAAAGCCGTCCTTCAACTAGATTGTTGGGAACACAAAGTTCCTTTTCAGTTGCAAACTACACTCCATACATATATATGGGGAGGTACTAGCTCCAACTCGGTTTTACAGTGAAAACTGCAGGAACTTCAAGTTCTGAGAGATAAGTGTGTGTGAAAGCCGTTCTTCAACTAGATTGTTGGGAACACAAAGTTCCTTTTCAGTTGCAAACTACACTCCATACATATATATGGGGAGGAACTAGCTCCAACTCGGTTTTACAGTGAAAACTGCAGGAACTTCAAACCGGCACTAGGAAACACACTGAAAAACTAGAGTAAAAGTTTCCCCTGCAACCCGTTCCCTTTGTGCTAGATGAACGAACGTCTCTCCACATGCTCAGTTCTGAGAGATAAGTGTGTGTGAAAGCCGTCCTTCAACTAGATTGTTGGGAACACAAAGTTCCTTTTCCGTTGCAAACTACACTCCATACATATATATGGGGAGGTACTAGCTGCAACTCGGTTTTACAGTGAAAACTGCAGGAACTTCAAACCGGCACTAGGAAACACACTGAAAAACTAGAGTAAAAGTTTCTCCTGCAACCCGTTCCCTTTGTGCTAGATGAACGAACGTCTCTCCACATGCTCAGTTCTGAGAGATAAGTGTGTGTGAAAGCCGTCCTTCAACTAGATTGTTGGGAACACAAAGTTCCTTTTCAGTTGCAAACTACACTCCATACATATATATGGGGAGGTACTAGCTCCAACTCGGTTTTACAGTGAAAACCGCAGGAACTTCAAACCGGCACTAGGAAACACACTGAAAAACTAGAGTAAAAGTTTCTCCTGCAACCCGTTCCCTTTGTGCTAGATGAACGAACGTCTCTCCACATGCTCAGTTCTGAGAGATAAGTGTGTGTGAAAGCCGTCCTTCAACTAGATTGTTGGGAACACAAAGTTCCTTTTCAGTTGCAAACTACACTCCATACATATATATGGGGAGGTACTAGCTCCAACTCGGTTTTACAGTGAAAACTGCAGGAACTTCAAACCGGCACTAGGAAACACACTGAAAAACCAGAGTAAAAGTTTCTCCTGCAACCCGTTCCCTTTGTGCTAGATGAACGAACGTCTCTCCACATGCTCAGTTCTGAGAGATAAGTGTGTGTGAAAGCCGTCCTTCAACTAGATTGTTGGGAACACAAAGTTCCTTTTCAGTTGCAAACTACACTCCATACATATATATGGGGAGGTACTAGCTCCAACTCGGTTTTACAGTGAAAACTGCAGGAACTTCAAACCGGCACTAGGAAACACACTGAAAAACTAGAGTAAAAGTTTCTCCTGCAACCCGTTCCATTTGTGCTAGATGAACGGACGTCTCTCCACATGCTCAGTTCTGAGAGATAAGTGTGTGTGAAAGCCGTCCTTCAACTAGATTGTTGGGAACACAAAGTTCCTTTTCAGTTGCAAACTACACTCCATACATATATATGGGGAGGTACTAGCTCCAACTCGGTTTTACAGTGAAAACTGCAGGAACTTCAAACCGGCACTAGGAAACACACTGAAAAACTAGAGTAAAAGTTTCCCCTGCAACCCGTTCCCTTTGTGCTAGATGAACGAACGTCTCTCCACATGCTCAGTTCTGAGAGATAAGTGTGTGTGAAAGCCGTCCTTCAACTAGATTGTTGGGAACACAAAGTTCCTTTTCAGATGCAAACTACACTCCATACATATATATGGGGAGGTACTAGCTCCAACTCGGTTTTACAGTGAAAACTGCAGGAACTTCAAACCGGCACTAGGAAACACACTGAAAAACCAGAGTAAAAGTTTCTCCTGCAACCCGTTCCCTTTGTGCTAGATGAACGAACGTCTCTCCACATGCTCAGTTCTGAGAGATAAGTGTGTGTGAAAGCCGTCCTTCAACTAGATTGTTGGGAACACAAAGTTCCTTTTCAGTTGCAAACTACACTCCATACATATATATGGGGAGGTACTAGCTCCAACTCGGTTTTACAGTGAAAACCGCAGGAACTTCAAACCGGCACTAGGAAACACACTGAAAAACTAGAGTAAAAGTTTCTCCTGCAACCCGTTCCCTTTGTGCTAGATGAACGAACGTCTCTCCAAATGCTCAGTTCTGAGAGATAAGTGTGTGTGAAAGCCGTCCTTCAACTAGATTGTTGGGAACACAAAGTTCCTTTTCAGTTGCAAACTACACTCCATACATATATATGGGGAGGTACTAGCTCCAACTCGGTTTTACAGTGAAAACTGCAGGAACTTCAAACCGGCACTAGGAAACACACTGAGAAACTAGAGTAAAAGTTTCTCCTGCAACCCGTTCCCTTTGTGCTAGATGAACGAACGTCTCTCCACATGCTCAGTTCTGAGAGATAAGTGTGTGTGAAAGCCGTCCTTCAACTAGATTGTTGGGAACACAAAGTTCCTTTTCAGTTGCAAACTACACTCCATACATATATATGGGGAGGTACTAGTTCCAACTCGGTTTTACAGTGAAAACTGCAGGAACTTCAAACCGGCACTTGGAAACACACTGAAAAACCAGAGTAAAAGTTTCTCCTGCAACCCGTTCCCTTTGTGCTAGATGAACGAACGTCTCTCCACATGCTCAGTTCTGAGAGATAAGTGTGTGTGAAAGCCGTCCTTCAACTAGATTGTTGGGAACACAAAGTTCCTTTTCAGTTGCAAACTACACTCCATACATATATATGGGGAGGTACTAGCTGCAACTCGGTTTTACAGTGAAAACTGCAGGAACTTCAAACCGGCACTAGGAAACACACTGAAAAACTAGAGTAAAAGTTTCTCCTGCAACCCGTTCCCTTTGTGCTAGATGAACGGACGTCTCTCCACATGCTCAGTTCTGAGAGATAAGTGTGTGTGAAAGCCGTCCTTCAACTTGATTGTTGGGAACACAAAGTTCCTTTTCAGTTGCAAACTACACTCCATACATATATATGGGGAGGTACTAGCTCCAACTCGGTTTTACAGTGAAAACTGCAGGAACTTCAAACCGGCACTAGGAAACACACTGAAAAACTAGAGTAAAAGTTTCTCCTGCAACCCGTTCCCTTTGTGCTAGATGAACGAACGTCTCTCCACATGCTCAGTTCTGAGAGATAAGTGTGTGTGAAAGCCGTCCTTCAACTAGATTGTTGGGAACACAAAGTTCCTTTTCAGTTGCAAACTACACTCCATACATATATATGGGGAGGTACTAGCTCCAACTCGGTTTTACAGTGAAAACTGCAGGAACTTCAAACCGGCACTAGGAAACACACTGAAAAACTAGAGTAAAAGTTTCTCCTGCAACCCGTTCCCTTTGTGCTAGATGAACGAACGTCTCTCCACATGCTCAGTTCTGAGAGATAAGTGTGTGTGAAAGCCGTCCTTCAACTAGATTGTTGGGAACACAAAGTTCCTTTTCAGTTGCAAACTACACTCCATACATATATATGGGGAGGTACTAGCTCCAACTCGGTTTTACAGTGAAAACTGCAGGAACTTCAAACCGGCACTAGGAAACACACTGAAAAACCAGAGTAAAAGTTTCTCCTGCAACCCGTTCCCTTTGTGCTAGATGAACGAACGTCTCTCCACATGCTCAGTTCTGAGAGATAAGTGTGTGTGAAAGCCGTCCTTCAACTAGATTGTTGGGAACACAAAGTTCCTTTTCAGTTGCAAACTACACTCCATACATATATATGGGGAGGTACTAGCTCCAACTCGGTTTTACAGTGAAAACTGCAGGAACTTCAAACCGGCACTAGGAAACACACTGAAAAACTAGAGTAAAAGTTTCTCCTGCAACCCGTTCCCTTTGTGCTAGATGAACGAACGTCTCTCCACATGCTCAGTTCTGAGAGATAAGTGTGTGTGAAAGCCGTCCTTCAACTAGATTGTTGGGAACACAAAGTTCCTTTTCAGTTGCAAACTACACTCCATACATATATATGGGGAGGTACTAGTTCCAACTCGGTTTTACAGTGAAAACTGCAGGAACTTCAAACCGGCACTTGGAAACACACTGAAAAACCAGAGTAAAAGTTTCTCCTGCAACCCGTTCCCTTTGTGCTAGATGAACGAACGTCTCTCCACATGCTCAGTTCTGAGAGATAAGTGTGTGTGAAAGCCGTCCTTCAACTAGATTGTTGGGAACACAAAGTTCCTTTTCAGTTGCAAACTACACTCCATACATATATATGGGGAGGTACTAGCTCCAACTCGGTTTTACAGTGAAAACCGCAGGAACTTCAAACCGGCACTAGGAAACACACTGAAAAACCAGAGTAAAAGTTTCTCCTGCGACCCGTTCCCTTTGTGCTAGATGAACGAACGTCTCTCCACATGCTCAGTTCTGAGAGATAAGTGTGTGTGAAAGCCGTCCTTCAACTAGATTGTTGGGAACACAAAGTTCCTTTTCAGTTGCAAACTACACTCCATACATATATATGGGGAGGTACTAGCTCCAACTCGGTTTTACAGTGAAAACTGCAGGAACTTCAAACCGGCACTAGGAAACACACTGAAAAACTAGAGTAAAAGTTTCTCCTGCGACCCGTTCCCTTTGTGCTAGATGAACGAACGTCTCTCCACATGCTCAGTTCTGAGAGATAAGTGTGTGTGAAAGCCGTCCTTCAACTAGATTGTTGGGAACACAAAGTTCCTTTTCAGTTGCAAACTACACTCCATACATATATATGGGGAGGTACTAGCTCCAACTCGGTTTTACAGTGAAAACTGCAGGAACTTCAAACCGGCACTTGGAAACACACTGAAAAACCAGAGTAAAAGTTTCTCCTGCAACCCGTTCCCTTTGTGCTAGATGAACGAACGTCTCTCCACATGCTCAGTTCTGAGAGATAAGTGTGTGTGAAAGCCGTCCTTCAACTAGATTGTTGGGAACACAAAGTTCCTTTTCAGTTGCAAACTACACTCCATACATATATATGGGGAGGTACTAGCTCCAACTCGGTTTTACAGTGAAAACTGCAGGAACTTCAAACCGGCACTAGGAAACACACTGAAAAACTAGAGTAAAAGTTTCTCCTGCAACCCGTTCCCTTTGTGCTAGATGAACGAACGTCTCTCCACATGCTCAGTTCTGAGAGATAAGTGTGTGTGAAAGCCGTCCTTCAACTAGATTGTTGGGAACACAAAGTTCCTTTTCAGTTGCAAACTACACTCCATACATATATATGGGGAGGTACTAGCTCCAACTCGGTTTTACAGTGAAAACTGCAGGAACTTCAAACCGGCACTAGGAAACACACTGAAAAACTAGAGTAAAAGTTTCTCCTGCGACCCGTTCCCTTTGTGCTAGATGAACGAACGTCTCTCCACATGCTCAGTTCTGAGAGATAAGTGTGTGTGAAAGCCGTCCTTCAACTAGATTGTTGGGAACACAAAGTTCCTTTTCAGTTGCAAACTACACTCCATACATATATATGGGGAGGTACTAGCTCCAACTCGGTTTTACAGTGAAAACTGCAGGAACTTCAAACCGGCACTTGGAAACACACTGAAAAACCAGAGTAAAAGTTTCTCCTGCAACCCGTTCCCTTTGTGCTAGATGAACGGACGTCTCTCCACATGCTCAGTTCTGAGAGATAAGTGTGTGTGAAAGCCGTCCTTCAACTAGATTGTTGGGAACACAAAGTTCCTTTTCAGTTGCAAACTACACTCCATACATATATATGGGGAGGTACTAGCTCCAACTCGGTTTTACAGTGAAAACTGCAGGAACTTCAAACCGGCACTAGGAAACACACTGAAAAACTAGAGTAAAAGTTTCCCCTGCAACCCGTTCCCTTTGTGCTAGATGAACGAACGTCTCTCCACATGCTCAGTTCTGAGAGATAAGTGTGTGTGAAAGCCGTCCTTCAACTAGATTGTTGGGAACACAAAGTTCCTTTTCAGATGCAAACTACACTCCATACATATATATGGGGAGGTACTAGCTCCAACTCGGTTTTACAGTGAAAACTGCAGGAACTTCAAACCGGCACTAGGAAACACACTGAAAAACCAGAGTAAAAGTTTCTCCTGCAACCCGTTCCCTTTGTGCTAGATGAACGAACGTCTCTCCACATGCTCAGTTCTGAGAGATAAGTGTGTGTGAAAGCCGTCCTTCAACTAGATTGTTGGGAACACAAAGTTCCTTTTCAGTTGCAAACTACACTCCATACATATATATGGGGAGGTACTAGCTCCAACTCGGTTTTACAGTGAAAACCGCAGGAACTTCAAACCGGCACTAGGAAACACACTGAAAAACTAGAGTAAAAGTTTCTCCTGCAACCCGTTCCCTTTGTGCTAGATGAACGAACGTCTCTCCAAATGCTCAGTTCTGAGAGATAAGTGTGTGTGAAAGCCGTCCTTCAACTAGATTGTTGGGAACACAAAGTTCCTTTTCAGTTGCAAACTACACTCCATACATATATATGGGGAGGTACTAGCTCCAACTCGGTTTTACAGTGAAAACTGCAGGAACTTCAAACCGGCACTAGGAAACACACTGAGAAACTAGAGTAAAAGTTTCTCCTGCAACCCGTTCCCTTTGTGCTAGATGAACGAACGTCTCTCCACATGCTCAGTTCTGAGAGATAAGTGTGTGTGAAAGCCGTCCTTCAACTAGATTGTTGGGAACACAAAGTTCCTTTTCAGTTGCAAACTACACTCCATACATATATATGGGGAGGTACTAGTTCCAACTCGGTTTTACAGTGAAAACTGCAGGAACTTCAAACCGGCACTTGGAAACACACTGAAAAACCAGAGTAAAAGTTTCTCCTGCAACCCGTTCCCTTTGTGCTAGATGAACGAACGTCTCTCCACATGCTCAGTTCTGAGAGATAAGTGTGTGTGAAAGCCGTCCTTCAACTAGATTGTTGGGAACACAAAGTTCCTTTTCAGTTGCAAACTACACTCCATACATATATATGGGGAGGTACTAGCTGCAACTCGGTTTTACAGTGAAAACTGCAGGAACTTCAAACCGGCACTAGGAAACACACTGAAAAACTAGAGTAAAAGTTTCTCCTGCAACCCGTTCCCTTTGTGCTAGATGAACGGACGTCTCTCCACATGCTCAGTTCTGAGAGATAAGTGTGTGTGAAAGCCGTCCTTCAACTTGATTGTTGGGAACACAAAGTTCCTTTTCAGTTGCAAACTACACTCCATACATATATATGGGGAGGTACTAGCTCCAACTCGGTTTTACAGTGAAAACTGCAGGAACTTCAAACCGGCACTAGGAAACACACTGAAAAACTAGAGTAAAAGTTTCTCCTGCAACCCGTTCCCTTTGTGCTAGATGAACGAACGTCTCTCCACATGCTCAGTTCTGAGAGATAAGTGTGTGTGAAAGCCGTCCTTCAACTAGATTGTTGGGAACACAAAGTTCCTTTTCAGTTGCAAACTACACTCCATACATATATATGGGGAGGTACTAGCTCCAACTCGGTTTTACAGTGAAAACTGCAGGAACTTCAAACCGGCACTAGGAAACACACTGAAAAACTAGAGTAAAAGTTTCTCCTGCAACCCGTTCCCTTTGTGCTAGATGAACGAACGTCTCTCCACATGCTCAGTTCTGAGAGATAAGTGTGTGTGAAAGCCGTCCTTCAACTAGATTGTTGGGAACACAAAGTTCCTTTTCAGTTGCAAACTACACTCCATACATATATATGGGGAGGTACTAGCTCCAACTCGGTTTTACAGTGAAAACTGCAGGAACTTCAAACCGGCACTAGGAAACACACTGAAAAACCAGAGTAAAAGTTTCTCCTGCAACCCGTTCCCTTTGTGCTAGATGAACGAACGTCTCTCCACATGCTCAGTTCTGAGAGATAAGTGTGTGTGAAAGCCGTCCTTCAACTAGATTGTTGGGAACACAAAGTTCCTTTTCAGTTGCAAACTACACTCCATACATATATATGGGGAGGTACTAGCTCCAACTCGGTTTTACAGTGAAAACTGCAGGAACTTCAAACCGGCACTAGGAAACACACTGAAAAACTAGAGTAAAAGTTTCTCCTGCAACCCGTTCCCTTTGTGCTAGATGAACGGACGTCTCTCCACATGCTCAGTTCTGAGAGATAAGTGTGTGTGAAAGCCGTCCTTCAACTAGATTGTTGGGAACACAAAGTTCCTTTTCAGTTGCAAACTACACTCCATACATATATATGGGGAGGTACTAGTTCCAACTCGGTTTTACAGTGAAAACTGCAGGAACTTCAAACCGGCACTTGGAAACACACTGAAAAACCAGAGTAAAAGTTTCTCCTGCAACCCGTTCCCTTTGTGCTAGATGAACGAACGTCTCTCCACATGCTCAGTTCTGAGAGATAAGTGTGTGTGAAAGCCGTCCTTCAACTAGATTGTTGGGAACACAAAGTTCCTTTTCAGTTGCAAACTACACTCCATACATATATATGGGGAGGTACTAGCTCCAACTCGGTTTTACAGTGAAAACCGCAGGAACTTCAAACCGGCACTAGGAAACACACTGAAAAACCAGAGTAAAAGTTTCTCCTGCGACCCGTTCCCTTTGTGCTAGATGAACGAACGTCTCTCCACATGCTCAGTTCTGAGAGATAAGTGTGTGTGAAAGCCGTCCTTCAACTAGATTGTTGGGAACACAAAGTTCCTTTTCAGTTGCAAACTACACTCCATACATATATATGGGGAGGTACTAGCTCCAACTCGGTTTTACAGTGAAAACTGCAGGAACTTCAAACCGGCACTAGGAAACACACTGAAAAACTAGAGTAAAAGTTTCTCCTGCGACCCGTTCCCTTTGTGCTAGATGAACGAACGTCTCTCCACATGCTCAGTTCTGAGAGATAAGTGTGTGTGAAAGCCGTCCTTCAACTAGATTGTTGGGAACACAAAGTTCCTTTTCAGTTGCAAACTACACTCCATACATATATATGGGGAGGTACTAGCTCCAACTCGGTTTTACAGTGAAAACTGCAGGAACTTCAAACCGGCACTTGGAAACACACTGAAAAACCAGAGTAAAAGTTTCTCCTGCAACCCGTTCCCTTTGTGCTAGATGAACGAACGTCTCTCCACATGCTCAGTTCTGAGAGATAAGTGTGTGTGAAAGCCGTCCTTCAACTAGATTGTTGGGAACACAAAGTTCCTTTTCAGTTGCAAACTACACTCCATACATATATATGGGGAGGTACTAGCTCCAACTCGGTTTTACAGTGAAAACTGCAGGAACTTCAAACCGGCACTAGGAAACACACTGAAAAACTAGAGTAAAAGTTTCTCCTGCAACCCGTTCCCTTTGTGCTAGATGAACGAACGTCTCTCCACATGCTCAGTTCTGAGAGATAAGTGTGTGTGAAAGCCGTCCTTCAACTAGATTGTTGGGAACACAAAGTTCCTTTTCAGTTGCGAATTACACTCCATACATATATATGGGGAGGTACTAGCTCCAACTCGGTTTTACAGTGAAAACTGCAGGAACTTCAAACCGGCACTAGGAAACACACTGAGAAACTAGAGTAAAAGTTTCTCCTGCAACCCGTTCCCTTTGTGCTAGATGAACGAACGTCTCTCCACATGCTCAGTTCTGAGAGATAAGTGTGTGTGAAAGCCGTCCTTCAACTAGATTGTTGGGAACACAAAGTTCCTTTTCAGTTGCAAACTACACTCCATACATATATATGGGGAGGTACTAGCTCCAACTCGGTTTTACAGTGAAAACTGCAGGAACTTCAAACCGGCACTAGGAAACACACTGAAAAACCAGAGTAAAAGTTTCTCCTGCGACCCGTTCCCTTTGTGCTAGATGAACGAACGTCTCTCCACATGCTCAGTTCTGAGAGATAAGTGTGTGTGAAAGCCGTCCTTCAACTAGATTGTTGGGAACACAAAGTTCCTTTTCAGTTGCAAACTACACTCCATACATATATATGGGGAGGTACTAGCTCCAACTCGGTTTTACAGTGAAAACTGCAGGAACTTCAAACCGGCACTAGGAAACACACTGAAAAACTAGAGTAAAAGTTTCCCCTGCAACCCGTTCCCTTTGTGCTAGATGAACGAACGTCTCTCCACATGCTCAGTTCTGAGAGATAAGTGTGTGTGAAAGCCGTCCTTCAACTAGATTGTTGGGAACACAAAGTTCCTTTTCAGATGCAAACTACACTCCATAAATATATATGGGGAGGTACTAGCTCCAACTCGGTTTTACAGTGAAAACTGCAGGAACTTCAAACCGGCACTAGGAAACACACTGAGAAACTAGAGTAAAAGTTTCTCCTGCAACCCGTTCCCTTTGTGCTAGATGAACGAACGTCTCTCCACATGCTCAGTTCTGAGAGATAAGTGTGTGTGAAAGCCGTCCTTCAACTAGATTGTTGGGAACACAAAGTTCCTTTTCAGTTGCAAACTACACTCCATACATATATATGGGGAGGTACTAGCTCCAACTCGGTTTTACAGTGAAAACTGCAGGAACTTCAAACCGGCACTAGGAAACACACTGAAAAACTAGAGTAAAAGTTTCTCCTGCAACCCGTTCCATTTGTGCTAGATGAACGGACGTCTCTCCACATGCTCAGTTCTGAGAGATAAGTGTGTGTGAAAGCCGTTCTTCAACTAGATTGTTGGGAACACAAAGTTCCTTTTCAGTTGCAAACTACACTCCATACATATATATGGGGAGGTACTAGCTCCAACTCGGTTTTACAGTGAAAACTGCAGGAACTTCAAACCGGCACTAGGAAACACACTGAAAAACTAGAGTAAAAGTTTCCCCTGCAACCCGTTCCCTTTGTGCTAGATGAACGAACGTCTCTCCACATGCTCAGTTCTGAGAGATAAGTGTGTGTGAAAGCCGTCCTTCAACTAGATTGTTGGGAACACAAAGTTCCTTTTCAGATGCAAACTACACTCCATACATATATATGGGGAGGTACTAGCTCCAACTCGGTTTTACAGTGAAAACTGCAGGAACTTCAAACCGGCACTAGGAAACACACTGAAAAACTAGAGTAAAAGTTTCTCCTGCAACCCGTTCCCTTTGTGCTAGATGAACGAACGTCTCTCCACATGCTCAGTTCTGAGAGATAAGTGTGTGTGAAAGCCGTCCTTCAACTAGATTGTTGGGAACACAAAGTTCCTTTTCAGTTGCAAACTACACTCCATACATATATATGGGGAGGTACTAGCTCCAACTCGGTTTTACAGTGAAAACCGCAGGAACTTCAAACCGGCACTAGGAAACACACTGAAAAACTAGAGTAAAAGTTTCTCCTGCAACCCGTTCCCTTTGTGCTAGATGAACGAACGTCTCTCCAAATGCTCAGTTCTGAGAGATAAGTGTGTGTGAAAGCCGTCCTTCAACTAGATTGTTGGGAACACAAAGTTCCTTTTCAGTTGCAAACTACACTCCATACATATATATGGGGAGGTACTAGCTCCAACTCGGTTTTACAGTGAAAACTGCAGGAACTTCAAACCGGCACTAGGAAACACACTGAGAAACTAGAGTAAAAGTTTCTCCTGCAACCCGTTCCCTTTGTGCTAGATGAACGAACGTCTCTCCACATGCTCAGTTCTGAGAGATAAGTGTGTGTGAAAGCCGTCCTTCAACTAGATTGTTGGGAACACAAAGTTCCTTTTCAGTTGCAAACTACACTCCATACATATATATGGGGAGGTACTAGTTCCAACTCGGTTTTACAGTGAAAACTGCAGGAACTTCAAACCGGCACTTGGAAACACACTGAAAAACCAGAGTAAAAGTTTCTCCTGCAACCCGTTCCCTTTGTGCTAGATGAACGAACGTCTCTCCACATGCTCAGTTCTGAGAGATAAGTGTGTGTGAAAGCCGTCCTTCAACTAGATTGTTGGGAACACAAAGTTCCTTTTCAGTTGCAAACTACACTCCATACATATATATGGGGAGGTACTAGCTCCAACTCGGTTTTACAGTGAAAACTGCAGGAACTTCAAACCGGCACTAGGAAACACACTGAAAAACTAGAGTAAAAGTTTCTCCTGCAACCCGTTCCCTTTGTGCTAGATGAACGGACGTCTCTCCACATGCTCAGTTCTGAGAGATAAGTGTGTGTGAAAGCCGTCCTTCAACTAGATTGTTGGGAACACAAAGTTCCTTTTCAGTTGCAAACTACACTCCATACATATATATGGGGAGGTACTAGCTCCAACTCGGTTTTACAGTGAAAACTGCAGGAACTTCAAACCGGCACTAGGAAACACACTGAAAAACTAGAGTAAAAGTTTCCCCTGCAACCAGTTCCCTTTGTGCTAGATGAACGAACGTCTCTCCACATGCTCAGATCTGAGAGATAAGTGTGTGTGAAAGCCGTCCTTCAACTAGATTGTTGGGAACACAAAGTTCCTTTTCAGATGCAAACTACACTCCATACATATATATGGGGATGTACTAGCTCCAACTCGGTTTTACAGTGAAAACTGCAGGAACTTCAAACCGGCACTAGGAAACACACTGAGAAACTAGAGTAAAAGTTTCTCCTGCAACCCGTTCCCTTTGTGCTAGATGAACGAACGTCTCTCCACATGCTCAGTTCTGAGAGATAAGTGTGTGTGAAAGCCGTCCTTCAACTAGATTGTTGGGAACACAAAGTTCCTTTTCAGTTGCAAACTACACTCCATACATATATATGGGGAGGTACTAGCTCCAACTCGGTTTTACAGTGAAAACCGCAGGAACTTCAAACCGGCACTAGGAAACACACTGAAAAACTAGAGTAAAAGTTTCTCCTGCAACCCGTTCCCTTTGTGCTAGATGAACGAACGTCTCTCCACATGCTCAGTTCTGAGAGATAAGTGTGTGTGAAAGCCGTCCTTCAACTAGATTGTTGGGAACACAAAGTTCCTTTTCAGTTGCAAATTACACTCCATACATATATATGGGGAGGTACTAGCTCCAACTCGGTTTTACAGTGAAAACTGCAGGAACTTCAAACCGGCACTAGGAAACACACTGAAAAACTAGAGTAAAAGTTTCTCCTGCGACCCGTTCCCTTTGTGCTAGATGAACGAACGTCTCTCCACATGCTCAGTTCTGAGAGATAAGTGTGTGTGAAAGCCGTCCTTCAACTAGATTGTTGGGAACACAAAGTTCCTTTTCAGTTGCAAACTACACTCCATACATATATATGGGGAGGTACTAGCTCCAACTCGGTTTTACAGTGAAAACTGCAGGAACTTCAAACCGGCACTAGGAAACACACTGAAAAACTAGAGTAAAAGTTTCCCCTGCAACCCGTTCCCTTTGTGCTAGATGAACGAACGTCTCTCCACATGCTCAGTTCTGAGAGATAAGTGTGTGTGAAAGCCGTCCTTCAACTAGATTGTTGGGAACACAAAGTTCCTTTTCAGTTGCAAACTACACTCCATACATATATATGGGGAGGTACTAGCTCCAACTCGGTTTTACAGTGAAAACTGCAGGAACTTCAAACCGGCACTAGGAAACACACTGAAAAACCAGAGTAAAAGTTTCTCCTGCAACCCGTTCCCTTTGTGCTAGATGAACGAACGTCTCTCCACATGCTCAGTTCTGAGAGATAAGTGTGTGTGAAAGCCGTCCTTCAACTAGATTGTTGGGAACACAAAGTTCCTTTTCAGTTGCAAACTACACTCCATACATATATATGGGGAGGTACTAGCTCCAACTCGGTTTTACAGTGAAAACTGCAGGAACTTCAAACCGGCACTAGGAAACACACTGAGAAACTAGAGTAAAAGTTTCTCCTGCAACCCGTTCCCTTTGTGCTAGATGAACGAACGTCTCTCCACCTGCTCAGTTCTGAGAGATAAGTGTGTGTGAAAGCCGTCCTTCAACTAGATTGTTGGGAACACAAAGTTCTTTTTCAGTTGCAAACTACACTCCATACATATATATGGGGAGGTACTAGCTCCAACTCGGTTTTACAGTGAAAACTGCAGGAACTTCAAACCGGCACTAGGAAACACACTGAGAAACTAGAGTAAAAGTTTCTCCTGCAACCCGTTCCCTTTGTGCTAGATGAACGAACGTCTCTCCACATGCTCAGTTCTGAGAGATAAGTGTGTGTGAAAGCCGTCCTTCAACTAGATTGTTGGGAACACAAAGTTCCTTTTCAGTTGCAAACTACACTCCATACATATATATGGGGAGGTACTAGCTCCAACTCGGTTTTACAGTGAAAACTGCAGGAACTTCAAACCGGCACTAGGAAACACACTGAAAAACTAGAGTAAAAGTTTCTCCTGCAACCCGTTCCCTTTGTGCTAGATGAACGAACGTCTCTCCACATGCTCAGTTCTGAGAGATAAGTGTGTGTGAAAGCCGTCCTTCAACTAGATTGTTGGGAACACAAAGTTCCTTTTCAGTTGCAAACTACACTCCATACATATATATGGGGAGGTACTAGCTCCAACTCGGTTTTACAGTGAAAACTGCAGGAACTTCAAACCGGCACTAGGAAACACACTGAAAAACCAGAGTAAAAGTTTCTCCTGCAACCCGTTCCCTTTGTGCTAGATGAACGGACGTCTCTCCACATGCTCAGTTCTGAGAGATAAGTGTGTGTGAAAGCCGTCCTTCAACTAGATTGTTGGGAACACAAAGTTCCTTTTCAGTTGCAAACTACACTCCATACATATATATGGGGAGGTACTAGCTCCAACTCGGTTTTACAGTGAAAACTGCAGGAACTTCAAACCGGCACTAGGAAACACACTGAAAAACCAGAGTAAAAGTTTCTCCTGCAACCCGTTCCCTTTGTGCTAGATGAACGAACGTCTCTCCACATGCTCAGTTCCGACAGATATGTGTGTGTGAAAGCCGTCCTTCAACTAGATTGTTGGGAACACAAAGTTCCTTTTCAGTTGCAAACTACACTCCATACATATATATGGGGAGGTACTAGCTCCAACTCGGTTTTACAGTGAAAACTGCAGGAACTTCAAACCGGCACTAGGAAACACACTGAAAAACTAGAGTAAAAGTTTCTCCTGCGACCCGTTCCCTTTGTGCTAGATGAACGAACGTCTCTCCACATGCTCAGTTCTGAGAGATAAGTGTGTGTGAAAGCCGTCCTTCAACTAGATTGTTGGGAACACAAAGTTCCTTTTCAGTTGCAAACAACACTCCATACATATATATGGGGAGGTACTAGCTCCAACTCGGTTTTACAGTGAAAACTGCAGGAACTTCAAACCGGCACTAGGAAACACACTGAGAAACTAGAGTAAAAGTTTCTCCTGCAACCCGTTCCCTTTGTGCTAGATGAACGAACGTCTCTCCACATGCTCAGTTCTGAGAGATAAGTGTGTGTGAAAGCCGTCCTTCAACTAGATTGTTGGGAACACAAAGTTCCTTTTCAGTTGCAAACTACACTCCATACATATATATGGGGAGGTACTAGCTCCAACTCGGTTTTACAGTGAAAACTGCAGGAACTTCAAACCGGCACTAGGAAACACACTGAGAAACTAGAGTAAAAGTTTCTCCTGCAACCCGTTCCCTTTGTGCTAGATGAACGAACGTCTCTCCACATGCTCAGTTCTGAGAGATAAGTGTGTGTGAAAGCCGTCCTTCAACTAGATTGTTGGGAACACAAAGTTCCTTTTCAGTTGCAAACTACACTCCATACATATATATGGGGAGGTACTAGCTCCAACTCGGTTTTACAGTGAAAACTGCAGGAACTTCAAACCGGCACTAGGAAACACACTGAGAAACTAGAGTAAAAGTTTCTCCTGCAACCCGTTCCCTTTGTGCTAGATGAACGAACGTCTCTCCACATGCTCAGTTCTGAGAGATAAGTGTGTGTGAAAGCCGTCCTTCAACTAGATTGTTGGGAACACAAAGTTCCTTTTCAGTTGCAAACTACACTCCATACATATATATGGGGAGGTACTAGCTCCAACTCGGTTTTACAGTGAAAACTGCAGGAACTTCAAACCGGCACTAGGAAACACACTGAGAAACTAGAGTAAAAGTTTCTCCTGCAACCCGTTCCCTTTGTGCTAGATGAACGAACGTCTCTCCACATGCTCAGTTCTGAGAGATAAGTGTGTGTGAAAGCCGTCCTTCAACTAGATTGTTGGGAACACAAAGTTCCTTTTCAGTTGCAAACTACACTCCATACATATATATGGGGAGGTACTAGCTCCAACTCGGTTTTACAGTGAAAACTGCAGGAACTTCAAACCGGCACTAGGAAACACACTGAAAAACTAGAGTAAAAGTTTCTCCTGCAACACGTTCCCTTTGTGCTAGATGAACGAACGTCTCTCCACATGCTCAGTTCTGAGAGATAAGTGTGTGTGAAAGCCGTCCTTCAACTAGATTGTTGGGAACACAAAGTTCCTTTTCAGTTGCAAACTACACTCCATACATATATATGGGGAGGTACTAGCTCCAACTCGGTTTTACAGTGAAAACTGCAGGAACTTCAAACCGGCACTAGGAAACACACTGAGAAACTAGAGTAAAAGTTTCTCCTGCAACCCGTTCCCTTTGTGCTAGATGAACGAACGTCTCTCCACATGCTCAGTTCTGAGAGATAAGTGTGTGTGAAAGCCGTCCTTCAACTAGATTGTTGGGAACACAAAGTTCCTTTTCAGTTGCAAACTACACTCCATACATATATATGGGGAGGTACTAGCTCCAACTCGGTTTTACAGTGAAAACTGCAGGAACTTCAAACCGGCACTAGGAAACACACTGAGAAACTAGAGTAAAAGTTTCTCCTGCAACCCGTTCCCTTTGTGCTAGATGAACGAACGTCTCTCCACATGCTCAGTTCTGAGAGATAAGTGTGTGTGAAAGCCGTCCTTCAACTAGATTGTTGGGAACACAAAGTTCCTTTTCAGTTGCAAACTACACTCCATACATATATATGGGGAGGTACTAGCTCCAACTCGGTTTTACAGTGAAAACTGCAGGAACTTCAAACCGGCACTAAGAAACACACTGAAAATCTAGAGTAAAAGTTTCTCCTGCAACCCGTTCCCTTTGTGCTAGATGAACGAACGTCTCTCCACATGCTCAGTTCTGAGAGATAAGTGTGTGTGAAAGCCGTCCTTCAACTAGATTGTTGGGAACACAAAGTTCCTTTTCAGTTGCAAACTACACTCCATACATATATATGGGGAGGTACTAGCTCCAACTCGGTTTTACAGTGAAAACTGCAGGAACTTCAAACCGGCACTAGGAAACACACTGAAAATCTAGAGTAAAAGTTTCTCCTGCAACCCGTTCCCTTTGTGCTAGATGAACGAACGTCTCTCCACATGCTCAGTTCTGAGAGATAAGTGTGTGTGAAAGCCGTCCTTCAACTAGATTGTTGGGAACACAAAGTTCCTTTTCAGTTGCAAACAACACTCCATACATATATATGGGGAGGTACTAGCTCCAACTCGGTTTTACAGTGAAAACTGCAGGAACTTCAAACCGGCACTAGGAAACACACTGAAAAACTGGAGTAAAAGTTTCTCCTGCAACACGTTCCCTTTGTGCTAGATGAACGAACGTCTCTCCACATGCTCAGTTCTGAGAGATAAGTGTGTGTGAAAGCCGTCCTTCAACTAGATTGTTGGGAACACAAAGTTCCTTTTCAGTTGCAAACTACACTCCATACATATATATGGGGAGGTACTAGCTCCAACTCGGTTTTACAGTGAAAACTGCAGGAACTTCAAACCGGCACTAGGAAACACACTGAAAAACTGGAGTAAAAGTTTCTCCTGCAACCCGTTCCCTTTGTGCTAGATGAACGAACGTCTCTCCACATGCTCAGTTCTGAGAGATAAGTGTGTGTGAAAGCCGTCCTTCAACTAGATTGTTGGGAACACAAAGTTCCTTTTCAGTTGCAAACTACACTCCATACATATATATGGGGAGGTACTAACTCCAACACGGTTTTACACTGAAAACTGCAGGAACTTCAAACCGGCACTAGGAAACACACTGAAAAACTAGAGTAAAAGTTTCTCCTGCAACCCGTTCCCTTTGTGCTAGATGAACGAACGTCTCTCCACATGCTCAGTTCTGAGAGATAAGTGTGTGTGAAAGCCGTCCTTCAACTAGATTGTTGGGAACACAAAGTTCCTTTTCAGTTGCAAACTACACTCCATACATATATATGGGGAGGTACTAGCTCCATCTCGGTTTTACAGTGAAAACTGCAGGAACTTCAAACCGGCACTAGGAAACACACTGAAAAACTAGAGTAAAAGTTTCTCCTGCAACCCGTTCCCTTTGTGCTAGATGAACGAACGTCTCTCCACATGCTCAGTTCTGAGAGATAAGTGTGTGTGAAAGCCGTCCTTCAACTAGATTGTTGGGAACACAAAGTTCCTTTTCAGTTGCAAACTACACTCCATACATATATATGGGGAGGTACTAGCTCCAACTCGGTTTTACACTGAAAACTGCAGGAACTTCAAACCGGCACTAGGAAACACACTGAAAAACTAGAGTAAAAGTTTCTCCTGCAACCCGTTCCCTTTGTGCTAGATGAACGAACGTCTCTCCACATGCTCAGTTCTGAGAGATAAGTGTGTGTGAAAGCCGTCCTTCAACTAGATTGTTGGGAACACAAAGTTCCTTTTCAGTTGCAAACTACACTCCATACATATATATGGGGAGGTACTAGCTCCAACTCGGTTTTACAGTGAAAACTGCAGGAACTTCAAACCGGCACTAGGAAACACACTGAGAAACTAGAGTAAAAGTTTCTCCTGCAACCCGTTCCCTTTGTGCTAGATGAACGAACGTCTCTCCACATGCTCAGTTCTGAGAGATAAGTGTGTGTGAAAGCCGTCCTTCAACTAGATTGTTGGGAACACAAAGTTCCTTTTCAGTTGCAAACTACACTCCATACATATATATGGGGAGGTACTAGCTCCAACTCGGTTTTACAGTGAAAACTGCAGGAACTTCAAACCGGCACTAGGAAACACACTGAGAAACTGGAGTAAAAGTTTCTCCTGCAACCCGTTCCCTTTGTGCTAGATGAACGAACGTCTCTCCACATGCTCAGTTCTGAGAGATAAGTGTGTGTGAAAGCCGTCCTTCAACTAGATTGTTGGGAACACAAAGTTCCTTTTCAGTTGCAAACTACACTCCATATATATATATGGGGAGGTACTAGCTCCAACTCGGTTTTACAGTGAAAACTGCAGGAACTTCAAACCGGCACTAGGAAACACACTGAGAAACTAGAGTAAAAGTTTCTCCTGCAACCCGTTCCCTTTGTGCTAGATGAACGAACGTCTCTCCACATGCTCAGTTCTGAGAGATAAGTGTGTGTGAAAGCCGTCCTTCAACTAGATTGTTGGGAACACAAAGTTCCTTTTCAGTTGCAAACTACACTCCATACATATATATGGGGAGGTACTAGCTCCAACTCGGTTTTACAGTGAAAACTGCAGGAACTTCAAACCGGCACTAGGAAACACACTGAAAAACTAGAGTAAAAGTTTCTCCTGCAACCCGTTCCCTTTGTGCTAGATGAACGAACGTCTCTCCACATGCTCAGTTCTGAGAGATAAGTGTGTGTGAAAGCCGTACTTCAACTAGATTGTTGGGAACACAAAGTTCCTTTTCAGTTGCAAACTACACTCCATACATATATATGGGGAGGTACTAGCTCCAACTCGGTTTTACAGTGAAAACTGCAGGAACTTCAAACCGGCACTAGGAAACACACTGAGAAACTAGAGTAAAAGTTTCTCCTGCAACCCGTTCCCTTTGTGCTAGATGAACGAACGTCTCTCCACATGCTCAGTTCTGAGAGATAAGTGTGTGTGAAAGCCGTCCTTCAACTAGATTGTTGGGAACACAAAGTTCCTTTTCAGTTGCAAACTACACTCCATACATATATATGGGAGGTACTAGCTCCAACTCGGTTTTACAGTGAAAACTGCAGGAACTTCAAACCGGCACTAGGAAACACACTGAGAAACTAGAGTAAAAGTTTCTCCTGCAACCCGTTCCCTTTGTGCTAGATGAACGAACGTCTCTCCACATGCTCAGTTCTGAGAGATAAGTGTGTGTGAAAGCCGTCCTTCAACTAGATTGTTGGGAACACAAAGTTCCTTTTCAGTTGCAAACTACACTCCATACATATATATGGGGAGGTACTAGCTCCAACTCGGTTTTACAGTGAAAACTGCAGGAACTTCAAACCGGCACTAAGAAACACACTGAAAATCTAGAGTAAAAGTTTCTCCTGCAACCCGTTCCCTTTGTGCTAGATGAACGAACGTCTCTCCACATGCTCAGTTCTGAGAGATAAGTGTGTGTGAAAGCCGTCCTTCAACTAGATTGTTGGGAACACAAAGTTCCTTTTCAGTTGCAAACTACACTCCATACATATATATGGGGAGGTACTAGCTCCAACTCGGTTTTACAGTGAAAACTGCAGGAACTTCAAACCGGCACTAGGAAACACACTGAAAATCTAGAGTAAAAGTTTCTCCTGCAACCCGTTCCCTTTGTGCTAGATGAACGAACGTCTCTCCACATGCTCAGTTCTGAGAGATAAGTGTGTGTGAAAGCCGTCCTTCAACTAGATTGTTGGGAACACAAAGTTCCTTTTCAGTTGCAAACAACACTCCATACATATATATGGGGAGGTACTAGCTCCAACTCGGTTTTACAGTGAAAACTGCAGGAACTTCAAACCGGCACTAGGAAACACACTGAAAAACTGGAGTAAAAGTTTCTCCTGCAACACGTTCCCTTTGTGCTAGATGAACGAACGTCTCTCCACATGCTCAGTTCTGAGAGATAAGTGTGTGTGAAAGCCGTCCTTCAACTAGATTGTTGGGAACACAAAGTTCCTTTTCAGTTGCAAACTACACTCCATACATATATATGGGGAGGTACTAGCTCCAACTCGGTTTTACAGTGAAAACTGCAGGAACTTCAAACCGGCACTAGGAAACACACTGAGAAACTAGAGTAAAAGTTTCTCCTGCAACCCGTTCCCTTTGTGCTAGATGAACGAACGTCTCTCCACATGCTCAGTTCTGAGAGATAAGTGTGTGTGAAAGCCGTCCTTCAACTAGATTGTTGGGAACACAAAGTTCCTTTTCAGTTGCAAACTACACTCCATACATATATATGGGGAGGTACTAGCTCCAACACGGTTTTACACTGAAAACTGCAGGAACTTCAAACCGGCACTAGGAAACACACTGAAAAACTAGAGTAAAAGTTTCTCCTGCAACCCGTTCCCTTTGTGCTAGATGAACGAACGTCTCTCCACATGCTCAGTTCTGAGAGATAAGTGTGTGTGAAAGCCGTCCTTCAACTAGATTGTTGGGAACACAAAGTTCCTTTTCAGTTGCAAACTACACTCCATACATATATATGGGGAGGTACTAGCTCCAACTCGGTTTTACAGTGAAAACTGCAGGAACTTCAAACCGGCACTAGGAAACACACTGAAAAACTAGAGTAAAAGTTTCTCCTGCAACCCGTTCCCTTTGTGCTAGATGAACGAACGTCTCTCCACATGCTCAGTTCTGAGAGATAAGTGTGTGTGAAAGCCGTCCTTCAACTAGATTGTTGGGAACACAAAGTTCCTTTTCAGTTGCAAACTACACTCCATACATATATATGGGGAGGTACTAGCTCCAACTCGGTTTTACACTGAAAACTGCAGGAACTTCAAACCGGCACTAGGAAACACACTGAAAAACTAGAGTAAAAGTTTCTCCTGCAACCCGTTCCCTTTGTGCTAGATGAACGAACGTCTCTCCACATGCTCAGTTCTGAGAGATAAGTGTGTGTGAAAGCCGTCCTTCAACTAGATTGTTGGGAACACAAAGTTCCTTTTCAGTTGCAAACTACACTCCATACATATATATGGGGAGGTACTAGCTCCAACTCGGTTTTACAGTGAAAACTGCAGGAACTTCAAACCGGCACTAGGAAACACACTGAGAAACTAGAGTAAAAGTTTCTCCTGCAACCCGTTTCCTTTGTGCTAGATGAACGAACGTCTCTCCACATGCTCAGTTCTGAGAGATAAGTGTGTGTGAAAGCCGTCCTTCAACTAGATTGTTGGGAACACAAAGTTCCTTTTCAGTTGCAAACTACACTCCATACATATATATGGGGAGGTACTAGCTCCAACTCGGTTTTACAGTGAAAACTGCAGGAACTTCAAACCGGCACTAGGAAACACACTGAGAAACTGGAGTAAAAGTTTCTCCTGCAACCCGTTCCCTTTGTGCTAGATGAACGAACGTCTCTCCACATGCTCAGTTCTGAGAGATAAGTGTGTGTGAAAGCCGTCCTTCAACTAGATTGTTGGGAACACAAAGTTCCTTTTCAGTTGCAAACTACACTCCATATATATATATGGGGAGGTACTAGGTCCAACTCGGTTTTACAGTGAAAACTGCAGGAACTTCAAACCGGCACTAGGAAACACACTGAAAAACTGGAGTAAAAGTTTCTCCTAAAACACGTTCCCTTTGTGCTAGATGAACGAACGTCTCTCCACATGCTCAGTTCTGAGAGATAAGTGTGTGTGAAAGCCGTCCTTCAACTAGATTGTTGTGAACACAAAGTTCCTTTTCAGTTGCAAACTACACTCCATACATATATATGGGGAGGTACTAGCTCCAACTCGGTTTTACAGTGAAAACTGCAGGAACTTCAAACCGGCACTAGGAAACACACTGAAAAACTAGAGTAAAAGTTTCTCCTGCAACCCGTTCCCTTTGTGCTAGATGAACGAACGTCTCTCCACATGCTCAGTTCTGAGAGATAAGTGTGTGTGAAAGCCGTCCTTCAACTAGATTGTTGGGAACACAAAGTTCCTTTTCATTTGCAAACTACACTCCATACATATATATGGGGAGGTACTAGCTCCAACTCGGTTTTACACTGAAAACGGCAGGAACTTCAAACCGGCACTAGGAAACACACTGAAAAACTAGAATAAAAGTTTCTCCTGCAACCCGTTCCCTTTGTGCTAGATGAACGAACGTCTCTCCACATGCTCAGTTCTGAGAGATAAGTGTGTGTGAAAGCCGTCCTTCAACTAGATTGTTGGGAACACAAAGTTCCTTTTCAGTTGCAAACAACACTCCATACATATATATGGGGAGGTACTAGCTCCAACTCGGTTTTACAGTGAAAACTGCAGGAACTTCAAACCGGCACTAGGAAACACACTGAAAAACTGGAGTAAAATTTTCTCCTGCAACACGTTCCCTTTGTGCTAGATGAACGAACGTCTCTCCACATGCTCAGTTCTGAGAGATAAGTGTGTGTGAAAGCCGTCCTTCAACTAGATTGTTGGGAACACAAAGTTCCTTTTCAGTTGCAAACTACACTCCATACATATATATGGGGAGGTACTAGCTCCAACTCGGTTTTACACTGAAAACTGCAGGAACTTCAAACCGGCACTAGGAAACACACTGAAAAACTAGAGTAAAAGTTTCACCTGCAACCCGTACCCTTTGTGCTAGATGAACGAACGTCTGTCCACATGCTCAGTTCTGAGAGATAAGTGTGTGTGAAAGCCGTCCTTCAACTAGATTGTTGGGAACACAAATTTCCTTTTCAGTTGCAAACTACACTCCATACATATATATGGGGAGGTACTAGCTCCAACTCGGTTTTACAGTGAAAACTGCAGGAACTTCAAACCGGCACTAGGAAACACACTGAGAAACTAGAGTAAAAGTTTCTCCTGCAACCCGTTCCCTTTGTGCTAGATGAACGAACGTCTCTCCACATGCTCAGTTCTGAGAGATAAGTGTGTGTGAAAGCCGTCCTTCAACTAGATTGTTGGGAACACAAAGTTCCTTTTCAGTTGCAAACTACACTCCATACATATATATGGGGAGGTACTAGCTCCAACTCGGTTTTACAGTGAAAACTGCAGGAACTTCAAACCGGCACTAGGAAACACACTGAGAAAGTAGAGTAAAAGTTTCTCCTGCAACCCGTTCCCTTTGTGCTAGATGAACGAACGTCTCTCCACATGCTCAGTTCTGAGAGATAAGTGTGTGTGAAAGCCGTCCTTCAACTAGATTGTTGGGAACACAAAGTTCCTTTTCAGTTGCAAACTACACTCCATACATATATATGGGGAGGTACTAGCTCCAACTCGGTTTTACAGTGAAAACTGCAGGAACTTCAAACCGGCACTAGGAAACACACTGAGAAACTAGAGTAAAAGTTTCTCCTGCAACCCGTTCCCTTTGTGCTAGATGAACGAACGTCTCTCCACATGCTCAGTTCTGAGAGATAAGTGTGTGTGAAAGCCGTCCTTCAACTAGATTGTTGGGAACACAAAGTTCCTTTTCAGTTGCAAACAACACTCCATACATATATATGGGGAGGTACTAGCTCCAACTCGGTTTTACAGTGAAAACTGCAGGAACTTCAAACCGGCACTAGGAAACACACTGAAAAACTGGAGTAAAAGTTTCTCCTGCAACACGTTCCCTTTGTGCTAGATGAACGAACGTCTCTCCACATGCTCAGTTCTGAGAGATAAGTGTGTGTGAAAGCCGTCCTTCAACTAGATTGTTGGGAACACAAAGTTCCTTTTCAGTTGCAAACTACACTCCATACATATATATGGGGAGGTACTAGCTCCAACTCGGTTTTACACTGAAAACTGCAGGAACTTCAAACCGGCACTAGGAAACACACTGAAAAACTAGAGTAAAAGTTTCACCTGCAACCCGTACCCTTTGAGCTAGATGAACGAACGTCTGTCCACATGCTCAGTTCTGAGAGATAAGTGTGTGTGAAAGCCGTCCTTCAACTAGATTGTTGGGAACACAAAGTTCCTTTTCAGTTGCAAACTAAACTCCATACATATATATGGGGAGGTACTAGCTCCAACTCGGTTTTACAGTGAAAACTGCAGGAACTTCAAACCGGCACTAGGAAACACACTGAAAAACTAGAGTAAAAGTTTCTCCTGCAACCCGTTCCCTTTGTGCTAGATGAACGAACGTCTCTCCACATGCTCAGTTCTGAGAGATAAGTGTGTGTGAAAGCCGTCCTTCAACTAGATTGTTGGGAACACAAAGTTCCTTTTCAGTTGCAAACTACACTCCATACATATATATGGGGAGGTACTAGCTCCAACTCGGTTTTACACTGAAAACTGCAGGAACTTCAAACCGGCACTAGGAAACACACTGAGAAACTAGAGTAAAAGTTTCTCCTGCAACCCGTTCCCTTTGTGCTAGATGAACGAACGTCTCTCCACATGCTCAGTTCTGAGAGATAAGTGTGTGTGAAAGCCGTCCTTCAACTAGATTGTTGGGAACACAAAGTTCCTTTTCAGTTGCAAACTACACTCCATACATATATATGGGGAGGTACTAGCTCCAACTCGGTTTTACAGTGAAAACTGCAGGAACTTCAAACCGGCACTAGGAAACACACTGAGAAACTAGAGTAAAAGTTTCTCCTGCAACCCGTTCCCTTTGTGCTAGATGAACGAACGTCTCTCCACATGCTCAGTTCTGAGAGATAAGTGTGTGTGGAAACCGTCCTTCAACTAGATTGTTGGGAACACAAAGTTCCTTTTCAGTTGCAAACTACACTCCATACATATATATGGGGAGGTACTAGCTCCAACTCGGTTTTACAGTGAAAACTGCAGGAACTTCAAACCGGCACTAGGAAACACACTGAGAAACTAGAGTAAAAGTTTCTCCTGCAACCCGTTCCCTTTGTGCTAGATGAACGAACGTCTCTCCACATGCTCAGTTCTGAGAGATAAGTGTGTGTGAAAGCCGTCCTTCAACTAGATTGTTGGGAACACAAAGTTCCTTTTCAGTTGCAAACTACACTCCATACATATATATGGGGAGGTACTAGCTCCAACTCGGTTTTACAGTGAAAACTGCAGGAACTTCAAACCGGCACTAGGAAACACACTGAAAAACCAGAGTAAAAGTTTCTCCTGCAACACGTTCCCTTTGTGCTAGATGAACGAACGTCTCTCCACATGCTCAGTTCCGAGAGATAAGTGTGTGTGAAAGCCGTCCTTCAACTAGATTGTTGGGAACACAAAGTTCCTTTTCAGTTGCAAACTACACTCCATACATATATATGGGGAGGTACTAGCTCCAACTCGGTTTTACAGTGAAAACTGCAGGAACTTCAAACCGGCACTAGGAAACACACTGAAAAACTAGAGTAAAAGTTTCTCCTGCAACCCGTTCCCTTTGTGCTAGATGAACGAACGTCTGTCCACATGCTCAGTTCTGAGAGATAAGTGTGTGTGAAAGCCGTCCTTCAACTAGATTGTTGGGAACACAAAGTTCCTTTTCAGTTGCAAACTAAACTCCATACATATATATGGGGAGGTACTAGCTCCAACTCGGTTTTACAGTGAAAACTGCAGGAACTTCAAACCGGCACTAGGAAACACACTGAAAAACTAGAGTAAAAGTTTCTCCTGCAACCCGTTCCCTTTGTGCTAGATGAACGAACGTCTCTCCACATGCTCAGTTCTGAGAGATAAGTGTGTGTGAAAGCCGTCCTTCAACTAGATTGTTGGGAACACAAAGTTCCTTTTCAGTTGCAAACTACACTCCATACATATATATGGGGAGGTACTAGCTCCAACTCGGTTTTACACTGAAAACTGCAGGAACTTCAAACCGGCACTAGGAAACACACTGAGAAACTAGAGTAAAAGTTTCTCCTGCAACCCGTTCCCTTTGTGCTAGATGAACGAACGTCTCTCCACATGCTCAGTTCTGAGAGATAAGTGTGTGTGAAAGCCGTCCTTCAACTAGATTGTTGGGAACACAAAGTTCCTTTTCAGTTGCAAACTACACTCCATACATATATATGGGGAGGTACTAGCTCCAACTCGGTTTTACAGTGAAAACTGCAGGAACTTCAAACCGGCACTAGGAAACACACTGAGAAACTAGAGTAAAAGTTTCTCCTGCAACCCGTTCCCTTTGTGCTAGATGAACGAACGTCTCTCCACATGCTCAGTTCTGAGAGATAAGTGTGTGTGGAAACCGTCCTTCAACTAGATTGTTGGGAACACAAAGTTCCTTTTCAGTTGCAAACTACACTCCATACATATATATGGGGAGGTACTAGCTCCAACTCGGTTTTACAGTGAAAACTGCAGGAACTTCAAACCGGCACTAGGAAACACACTGAGAAACTAGAGTAAAAGTTTCTCCTGCAACCCGTTCCCTTTGTGCTAGATGAACGAACGTCTCTCCACATGCTCAGTTCTGAGAGATAAGTGTGTGTGAAAGCCGTCCTTCAACTAGATTGTTGGGAACACAAAGTTCCTTTTCAGTTGCAAACTACACTCCATACATATATATGGGGAGGTACTAGCTCCAACTCGGTTTTACAGTGAAAACTGCAGGAACTTCAAACCGGCACTAGGAAACACACTGAAAAACCAGAGTAAAAGTTTCTCCTGCAACACGTTCCCTTTGTGCTAGATGAACGAACGTCTCTCCACATGCTCAGTTCCGAGAGATAAGTGTGTGTGAAAGTCGTCCTTCAACTAGATTGTTGGGAACACAAAGTTCCTTTTCAGTTGCAAACTACACTCCATACATATATATGGGGAGGTACTAGCTCCAACTCGGTTTTACAGTGAAAACTGCAGGAACTTCAAACCGGCACTAGGAAACACACTGAAAAACTAGAGTAAAAGTTTCTCCTGCAACCCGTTCCCTTTGTGCTAGATGAACGAACGTCTCTCCACATGCTCAGTTCTGAGAGATAAGTGTGTGTGAAAGCCGTCCTTCAACTAGATTGTTGGGAACACAAAGTTCCTTTTCAGTTGCAAACTACACTCCATACATATATATGGGGAGGTACTAGCTGCAACTCGGTTTTACAGTGAAAACTGCAGGAACTTCAAACCGGCACTAGGAAACACACTGAGAAACTAGAGTAAAAGTATCTCCTGCAACCCGTTCCCTTTGTGCTAGATGAACGAACGTCTCTCCACATGCTCAGTTCTGAGAGATAAGTGTGTGTGAAAGCCGTCCTTCAACTAGATTGTTGGGAACACAAAGTTCCTTTTCAGTTGCAAACTACACTCCATACATATATATGGGGAGGTACTAGCTCCAACTCGGTTTTACAGTGAAAACTGCAGGAACTTCAAACCGGCACTAGGAAACACACTGAGAAACTAGAGTAAAAGTTTCTCCTGCAACCCGTTCCCTTTGTGCTAGATGAACGAACGTCTCTCCACATGCTCAGTTCTGAGAGATAAGTGTGTGTGAAAACCGTCCTTCAACTAGATTGTTGGGAACACAAAGTTCCTTTTCAGTTGCAAACTACACTCCATACATATATATGGGGAGGTACTAGCTCCAACTCGGTTTTACAGTGAAAACTGCAGGAACTTCAAACCGGCACTAGGAAACACACTGAAAAACTAGAGTAAAAGTTTCTCCTGCAACCCGTTCCCTTTGTGCTAGATGAACGAACGTCTCTCCACATGCTCAGTTATGAGAGATAAGTGTGTGTGAAAGCCGTCCTTCAACTAGATTGTTGGGAACACAAAGTTCCTTTTCAGTTGCAAACTACACTCCATACATATATATGGGGAGGTACTAGCTCCAACTCGGTTTTACAGTGAAAACTGCAGGAACTTCAAACCGGCACTAGGAAACACACTGAAAAACTAGAGTAAAAGTTTCTCCTGCAACCCGTTCCCTTTGTGCTAGATGAACGAACGTCTCTCCACATGCTCAGTCCTGAGAGATATGTGTGTGAAAGCCGTCCTTCAAATAGATTGTTGGGAACACAAAGTTCCTTTTCAGTTGCAAACTACACTCCATACATATATATGGGGAGGTACTAGCTCCAACTCGGTTTTACAGTGAAAACTGCAGGAACTTCAAACCGGCACTAGGAAACACACTGAGAAACTAGAGTAAAAGTTTCTCCTGCAACCCGTTCCCTTTGTGCTAGATGAACGAACGTCTCTCCACATGCTCAGTTCTGAAAGATAAGTGTGTGTGAAAGCCGTCCTTCAACTAGATTGTTGGGAACACAAAGTTCCTTTTCAGTTGCAAACTACACTCCATACATATATATGGGGAGGTACTAGCTCCAACTCGGTTTTACACTGAAAACTGCAGGAACTTGAAACCGGCACTAGGAAACACACTGAGAAACTAGAGTAAAAGTTTCTCCTGCAACCCGTTCCCTTTGTGCTAGATGAACGAACGTCTCTCCACATGCTCAGTTCTGAGAGATAAGTGTGTGTGAAAGCCGTCCTTCAACTAGATTGTTGGGAACACAAAGTTCCTTTTCAGTTGCAAACTACACTCCATACATATATATGGGGAGGTACTAGCTCCAACTCTGTTTTACACTGAAAACTGCAGGAACTTCAAACCGGCACTAGGAAACACACTGAAAAACTAGAGTAAAAGTTTCTCCTGCAACCCGTTCCCTTTGTGCTAGATGAACGAACGTCTCTCCACATGCTCAGTTCTGAGAGATAAGTGTGTGTGAAAGCCGTCCTTCAACTAGATTGTTGGGAACACAAAGTTCCTTTTCAGTTGCAAACTACACTCCATACATATATATGGGGAGGTACTAGCTCCAACTCGGTTTTACAGTGAAAACTGCAGGAACTTCAAACCGGCACTAGGAAACACACTGAGAAACTAGAGTAAAAGTTTCTCCTGCAACCCGTTCCCTTTGTGCTAGATGAACGAACGTCTCTCCACATGCTTAGTTCTGAGAGATAAGTGTGTGTGAAAACCGTCCTTCAACTAGATTGTTGGGAACACAAAGTTCCTTTTCAGTTGCAAACTACACTCCATACATATATATGGGGAGGTACTAGCTCCAACTCGGTTTTACAGTGAAAACTGCAGGAACTTCAAACCGGCACTAGGAAACACACTGAAAAACTAGAGTAAAAGTTTCTCCTGCAACCCGTTCCCTTTGTGCTAGATGAACGAACGTCTCTCCACATGCTCAGTTCTGAGAGATATGTGTGTGTGAAAGCCGTCCTTCAAATAGATTGTTGGGAACACAAAGTTCCTTTTCAGTTGCAAACTACACTCCATACATATATATGGGGAGGTACTAGCTCCAACTCGGTTTTACAGTGAAAACTGCAGGAACTTCAAACCGGCACTAGGAAACACACTGAGAAACTAGAGTAAAAGTTTCTCCTGCAACCCGTTCCCTTTGTGCTAGATGAACGAACGTCTCTCCACATGCTCAGTTCTGAGAGATAAGTGTGTGTGAAAGCCGTCCTTCAACTAGATTGTTGGGAACACAAAGTTCCTTTTCAGTTGCAATCTACACTCCATACATATATATGGGGAGGTACTAGCTCCAACTCGGTTTTACACTGAAAACTGCAGGAACTTCAAACCGGCACTAGGAAACACACTGAGAAACTAGAGTAAAAGTTTCTCCTGCAACCCGTTCCCTTTGTGCTAGATGAACGAACGTCTCTCCACATGCTCAGTTCTGAGAGATAAGTGTGTGTGAAAGCCGTCCTTCAACTAGATTGTTGGGAACACAAAGTTCCTTTTCAGTTGCAAACTACACTCCATACATATATATGGGGAGGTACTAGCTCCAACTCTGTTTTACACTGAAAACTGCAGGAACTTCAAACCGGCACTAGGAAACACACTGAAAAACTAGAGTAAAAGTTTCTCCTGCAACCCGTTCCCTTTGTGCTAGATGAACGAACGTCTCTCCACATGCTCAGTTCTGAGAGATAAGTGTGTGTGAAAGCCGTCCTTCAACTAGATTGTTGGGAACACAAAGTTCCTTTTCAGTTGCAAACTACACTCCATACATATATATGGGGAGGTACTAGCTCCAACTCGGTTTTACAGTGAAAACTGCAGGAACTTCAAACCGGCACTAGGAAACACACTGAGAAACTAGAGTAAAAGTTTCTCCTGCAACCCGTTCCCTTTGTGCTAGATGAACGAACGTCTCTCCACATGCTCAGTTCTGAGAGATAAGTGTGTGTGAAAGCCGTCCTTCAACTAGATTGTTGGGAACACAAAGTTCCTTTTCAGTTGCAAACTACACTCCATACATATATATGGGGAGGTACTAGCTCCAACTCGGTTTTACAGTGAAAACTGCAGGAACTTCAAACCGGCACTAGGAAACACACTGAGAAACTAGAGTAAAAGTTTCTCCTGCAACCCGTTCCCTTTGTGCTAGATGAACGAACGTCTCTCCACATGCTCAGTTCTGAGAGATAAGTGTGTGTGAAAGCCGTCCTTCAACTAGATTGTTGGGAACACAAAGTTCCTTTTCAGTTGCAAACTACACTCCATACATATATATGGGGAGGTACTAGCTCCAACTCGGTTTTACAGTGAAAACTGCAGGAACTTCAAACCGGCACTAGGAAACACACTGAAAAACTAGAGTAAAGGTTTCTCCTGCAACCCGTTCCCTTTGTGCTAGATGAACGAACGTCTCTCCACATGCTCAGTTCTGAGAGATAAGTGTGTGTGAAAGCCGTCCTTCAACTAGATTGTTGGGAACACAAAGTTCCTTTTCATTTGCAAACTACACTCCATACATATATACGGGGAGGTACTAGCTCCAACTCGGTTTTACAGTGAAAACTGCAGGAACTTCAAACCGGCACTAGGAAACACACTGAGAAACAAGAGTAAAAGTTTCTCCTGCAACCCGTTCCCTTTGTGCTAGATGAACGAACGTCTCTCCACATGCTCAGTTCTGAGAGATAAGTGTGTGTGAAAGCCGTCCTTCAACTAGATTGTTGGGAACACAAAGTTCCTTTTCAGTTGCAAACTACACTCCATACATATATATGGGGAGGTACTAGCTCCAACACGGTTGTATAGTGAAAACTGCAGGAACTTCAAACCGGCACTAGGAAACACACTGAAAAACTAGAGTAAAAGTTTCTCCTGCAACCCGTTCCCTTTGTGCTAGATGAACGAACGTCTCTCCACATGCTCAGTTCTGAGAGATAAGTGTGTGTGAAAGCCGTCCTTCAACTAGATTGTTGGGAACACAAAGTTCCTTTTCAGTTGCAAACTA
Source organism: Camelus bactrianus (assembly GCF_048773025.1). Taxonomy (NCBI): domain Eukaryota; kingdom Metazoa; phylum Chordata; class Mammalia; order Artiodactyla; family Camelidae; genus Camelus; species Camelus bactrianus. The sequence goes on along the minus strand of NC_133549.1, from coordinate 3,319,495 downwards.
CACTCCATACATATATATGGGGAGGTACTAGCTCCAACTCGGTTTTACAGTGAAAACTGCAGGAACTTCAAACCGGCACTAGGAAACACACTGAAAAACCAGAGTAAAAGTTTCTCCTGCAACCCGTTCCCTTTGTGCTAGATGAACGAACGTCTCTCCACATGCTCAGTTCTGAGAGATAAGTGTGTGTGAAAGCCGTCCTTCAACTAGATTGTTGGGAACACAAAGTTCCTTTTCAGTTGCAAACTACACTCCATACATATATATGGGGAGGTACTAGCTCCAAATCGGTTTTACAGTGAAAACTGCAGGAACTTCAAACCGGCACTAGGAAACACACTGAAAAACTAGAGTAAAAGTTTCTCCTGCAACCCGTTCCCTTTGTGCTAGATGAACGAACGTCTCTCCACATGCTCAGTTCTGAGAGATAAGTGTGTGTGAAAGCCGTCCTTCAACTAGATTGTTGGGAACACAAAGTTCCTTTTCAGTTGCAAACTACACTCCATACATATATATGGGGAGGTACTAGCTCCAACTCGGTTTTACAGTGAAAACTGCAGGAACTTCAAACCGGCACTAGGAAACACACTGAAAAACCAGAGTAAAAGTTTCTCCTGCAAACCGTTCCCTTTGTGCTAGATGAACGAACGTCTCTCCACATGCTCAGTTCTGAGAGATAAGTGTGTGTGAAAGCCGTCCTTCAACTAGATTGTTGGGAACACAAAGTTCCTTTTCAGTTGCAAACAACACTCCATACATATATATGGGGAGGTACTAGCTCCAACTCGGTTTTACAGTGAAAACTGCAGGAACTTCAAACCGGCACTAGGAAACACACTGAAAAACAAGAGTAAAAGTTTCTCCTGCAACCCGTTCCCTTTGTGCTAGATGAACGAACGTCTCTCCACATGCTCAGTTCTGAGAGATAAGTGTGTGTGAAAGCCGTCCTTCAACTAGATTGTTGGGAACACAAAGTTCCTTTTCAGTTGCAAACTACACTCCATACATATATATGGGGAGGTACTAGCTCCAACTCGGTTTTACAGTGAAAACAGCAGGAACTTCAAACCGGCACTAGGAAACACACTGAAAAACTAGAGTAAAAGTTTCTCCTGCAAACCGTTCCCTTTGTGCTAGATGAACGAACGTCTCTCCACATGCTCAGTTCTGAGAGATAAGTGTGTGTGAAAGCCGTCCTTCAACTAGATTGTTGGGAACACAAAGTTCCTTTTCAGTTGCAAACTACACTCCATACATATATATGGGGAGGTACTAACTCCAACTCGGTTTTACACTGAAAACTGCAGGAACTTCAAACCGGCACTAGGAAACACACTGAAAAACCAGAGTAAAAGTTTCTCCTGCAACCCGTTCCCTTTGTGCTAGATGAACGAACGTCTCTCCACATGCTCAGTTCTGAGAGATAAGTGTGTGTGAAAGCCGTCCTTCAACTAGATTGTTGGGAACACAAAGTTCCTTTTCAGTTGCAAACTACACTCCATACATATATATGGGGAGGTACTAGCTCCAACTCGGTTTTACAGTGAAAACTGCAGGAACTTCAAACCGGCACTAGGAAACACACTGAGAAACTAGAGTAAAAGTTTCTCCTGCAACCCGTTCCCTTTGTGCTAGATGAACGAACGTCTCTCCACATGCTCAGTTCTGAGAGATAAGTGTGTGTGAAAGCCGTCCTTCAACTAGATTGTTGGGAACACAAAGTTCCTTTTCAGTTGCAAACTACACTCCATACATATATATGGGGAGGTACTAGCTCCAAATCGGTTTTACAGTGAAAACTGCAGGAACTTCAAACCGGCACTAGGAAACACACTGAAAAACTAGAGTAAAAGTTTCTCCTGCAACCCGTTCCCTTTGTGCTAGATGAACGAACGTCTCTCCACATGCTCAGTTCTGAGAGATTAGTGTGTGTGAAAGCCGTCCTTCAACTAGATTGTTGGGAACACAAAGTTCCTTTTCAGTTGCAAACTACACTCCATACATATATATGGGGAGGTACTAGCTCCAACTCGGTTTTACAGTGAAAACTGCAGGAACTTCAAACCGGCACTAGGAAACACACTGAAAAACCAGAGTAAAAGTTTCTCCTGCAAACCGTTCCCTTTGTGCTAGATGAACGAACGTCTCTCCACATGCTCAGTTCTGAGAGATAAGTGTGTGTGAAAGCCGTCCTTCAACTAGATTGTTGGGAACACAAAGTTCCTTTTCAGTTGCAAACAACACTCCATACATATATATGGGGAGGTACTAGCTCCAACTCGGTTTTACAGTGAAAACTGCAGGAACTTCAAACCGGCACTAGGAAACACACTGAAAAACAAGAGTAAAAGTTTCTCCTGCAACCCGTTCCCTTTGTGCTAGATGAACGAACGTCTCTCCACATTCTTAGTTCTGAGAGATAAGTGTGTGTGAAAGCCGTCCTTCAACTAGATTGTTGGGAACACAAAGTTCCTTTTCAGTTGCAAACTACACTCCATACATATATATGGGGAGGTACTAGCTCCAACTCGGTTTTACAGTGAAAACAGCAGGAACTTCAAACCGGCACTAGGAAACACACTGAAAAACTAGAGTAAAAGTTTCTCCTGCAAACCGTTCCCTTTGTGCTAGATGAACGAACGTCTCTCCACATGCTCAGTTCTGAGAGATAAGTGTGTGTGAAAGCCGTCCTTCAACTAGATTGTTGGGAACACAAACTTCCTTTTCAGTTGCAAACTACACTCCATACATATATATGGGGAGGTACTAGCTCCAACTCGGTTTTACACTGAAAACTGCAGGAACTTCAAACCGGCACTAGGAAACTCACTGAAATACCAGAGTAAAAGTTTCTCCTGCAACCCGTTCCCTTTGTGCTAGATGAACGAACGTCTCTCCACATGCTCAGTTCTGAGAGATAAGTGTGTGTGAAAACCGTCCTTCAACTAGATTGTTGGGAACACAAAGTTCCTTTTCAGTTGCAAACTACACTCCATACATATATATGGGGAGGTACTAGCTCCAACTCGGTTTTACAGTGAAAACTGCAGGAACTTCAAACCGGCACTAGGAAACACACTGAAAAACTAGAGTAAAAGTTTCTCCTGCAACCCGTTCCCTTTGTGCTAGATGAACGAACGTCTCTCCACATGCTCAGTTCTGAGAGATAATTGTGTGTGAAAGCCGTCCTTCAACTAGATTGTTGGGAACACAAAGTTCCTTTTCAGTTGCAAACTACACTCCATACATATATATGGGGAGGTACTAGCTCCAACTCGGTTTTACAGTGAAAACTGCAGGAACTTCAAACCGGCACTAGGAAACACACTGAAAAACTAGAGTAAAGGTTTCTCCTGCAACCCGTTCCCTTTGTGCTAGATGAACGAACGTCTCTCCACATGCTCAGTTCTGAGAGATAAGTGTGTGTGAAAGCCGTCCTTCAACTAGATTGTTGGGAACACAAAGTTCCTTTTCAGTTGCAAACTACACTCCATACATATATATGGGGAGGTACTAGCTCCAACTCGGTTTTACAGTGAAAACTGCAGGAACTTCAAACCGGCACTAGGAAACACACTGAGAAACAAGAGTAAAAGTTTCTCCTGCAACCCGTTCCCTTTGTGCTAGATGAACGAACGTCTCTCCACATGCTCAGTTCTGAGAGATAAGTGTGTGTGAAAGCCGTCCTTCAACTAGATTGTTGGGAACACAAAGTTCCTTTTCAGTTGCAAACTACACTCCATACATATATATGGGGAGGTACTAGCTCCAACTCGGTTTTACAGTGAAAACTGCAGGAACTTCAAACCGGCACTAGGAAACTCACTGAAATACCAGAGTAAAAGTTTCTCCTGCAACCCGTTCCCTTTGTGCTAGATGAACGAACGTCTCTCCACATGCTCAGTTCTGAGAGATAAGTGTGTGTGAAAGCCGTCCTTCAACTAGATTGTTGGGAACACAAAGTTCCTTTTCAGTTGCAAACTACACTCCATACATATATATGGGGAGGTACTAGCTCCAACTCGGTTTTACAGTGAAAACTGCAGGAACTTCAAACCGGCACTAGGAAACACACTGAGAAACTAGAGTAAAAGTTTTTCCTGCAACCCGTTCCCTTTGTGCTAGATGAACGAACGTCTCTCCACATGCTCAGTTCTGAGAGATAAGTGTGTGTGAAAGCCGTCCTTCAACTAGATTGTTGGGAACACAAAGTTCCTTTTCAGTTGCAAACAACACTCCATACATATATATGGGGAGGTACTAGCTCCAACTCGGTTTTACAGTGAAAACTGCAGGAACTTCAAACCGGCACTAGGAAACACACTGAAAAACTAGAGTAAAAGTTTCTCCTGCAACCCGTTCCCTTTGTGCTAGATGAACGAACGTCTCTCCACATGCTCAGTTCTGAGAGATATGTGTGTGTGAAAGCCGTCCTTCAAATAGATTGTTGGGAACACAAAGTTCCTTTTCAGTTGCAAACTACACTCCATACATATATATGGGGAGGTACTAGCTCCAACTCGGTTTTACAGTGAAAACTGCAGGAACTTCAAACCGGCACTAGGAAACACACTGAGAAACTAGAGTAAAAGTTTCTCCTGCAACCCGTTCCCTTTGTGCTAGATGAACGAACGTCTCTCCACATGCTCAGTTCTGAGAGATATGTGTGTGTGAAAGCCGTCCTTCAACTAGATTGTTGGGAACACAAAGTTCCTTTTCAGTTGCAATCTACACTCCATACATATATATGGGGAGGTACTAGCTCCAACTCGGTTTTACACTGAAAACTGCAGGAACTTCAAACCGGCACTTGGAAACACACTGAGAAACTAGAGTAAAAGTTTCTCCTGCAACCCGTTCCCTTTGTGCTAGATGAACGAACGTCTCTCCACATGCTCAGTTCTGAGAGATAAGTGTGTGTGAAAGCCGTCCTTCAACTAGATTGTTGGGAACACAAAGTTCCTTTTCAGTTGCAAACTACACTCCATACATATATATGGGGAGGTACTAGCTCCAACTCTGTTTTACACTGAAAACTGCAGGAACTTCAAACCGGCACTAGGAAACACACTGAAAAACTAGAGTAAAAGTTTCTCCTGCAACCCGTTCCCTTTGTGCTAGATGAACGAACGTCTCTCCACATGCTCAGTTCTGAGAGATAAGTGTGTGTGAAAGCCGTCCTTCAACTAGATTGTTGGGAACACAAAGTTCCTTTTCAGTTGCAAACTACACTCCATACATATATATGGGGAGGTACTAGCTCCAACTCGGTTTTACAGTGAAAACTGCAGGAACTTCAAACCGGCACTAGGAAACACACTGAGAAACTAGAGTAAAAGTTTCTCCTGCAACCCGTTCCCTTTGTGCTAGATGAACGAACGTCTCTCCACATGCTCAGTTCTGAGAGATAAGTGTGTGTGAAAGCCGTCCTTCAACTAGATTGTTGGGAACACAAAGTTCCTTTTCAGTTGCAAACTACACTCCATACATATATATGGGGAGGTACTAGCTCCAACTCGGTTTTACAGTGAAAACAGCAGGAACTTCAAACCGGCACTAGGAAACACACTGAAAAACTAGAGTAAAAGTTTCTCCTGCAACCCGTTCCCTTTGTGCTAGATGAACGAACGTCTCTCCACATGCTCAGTTCTGAGAGATAAGTGTGTGTGAAAACCGTCCTTCAACTAGATTGTTGGGAACACAAAGTTCCTTTTCAGTTACAAACTACACTCCATACATATATATGGGGAGGTACTAGCTCCAACTCGGTTTTACAGTGAAAACTGCAGGAACTTCAAACCGGCACTAGGAAACTCACTGAAATACCAGAGTAAAAGTTTCTCCTGCAACCCGTTCCCTTTGTGCTAGATGAACGAACGTCTCTCCACATGCTCAGTTCTGAGAGATAAGTGTGTGTGAAAGCCGTCCTTCAACTAGATTGTTGGGAACACAAAGTTCCTTTTCAGTTGCAAACTACACTCCATACATATATATGGGGAGGTACTAGCTCCAACTCGGTTTTACAGTGAAAACTGCAGGAACTTCAAACCGGCACTAGGAAACACACTGAGAAACTAGAGTAAAAGTTTCTCCTGCAACCCGTTCCCTTTGTGCTAGATGAACGAACGTCTCTCCACATGCTCAGTTCTGAGAGATAAGTGTGTGTGAAAGCCGTCCTTCAACTAGATTGTTGGGAACACAAAGTTCCTTTTCAGTTGCAAACTACAATCCATACATATATATGGGGAGGTACTAGCTCCAACTCGGTTTTACAGTGAAAACTGCAGGAACTTCAAACCGGCACTAGGAAACACACTGAAAAACTAGAGTAAAGTTTTCTCCTGCAACCCGTTCCCTTTGTGCTAGATGAACGAACGTCTCTCCACATGCTCAGTTCTGAGAGATAAGTGTGTGTGAAAGCCGTCCTTCAACTAGATTGTTGGGAACACAAAGTTCCTTTTCAGTTGCAAACTACACTCCATACATATATATGGGGAGGTACTAGCTCCAACTCGGTTTTACAGTGAAAACTGCAGGAACTTCAAACCGGCACTAGGAAACACACTGAGAAACAAGAGTAAAAGTTTCTCCTGCAACCCGTTCCCTTTGTGCTAGATGAACGAACGTCTCTCCACATGCTCAGTTCTGAGAGATAAGTGAGTGTGAAAGCCGTCCTTCAACTAGATTGTTGGGAACACAAAGTTCCTTTTCAGTTGCAAACTACACTCCATACATATATATGGGGAGGTACTAGCTCCAACACGGTTGTACAGTGAAAACTGCAGGAACTTCAAACCGGCACTAGGAAACACACTGAAAAACTAGAGTAAAAGTTTCTCCTGCAACCCGTTCCCTTTGTGCTAGATGAACGAACGTCTCTCCACATGCTCAGTTCTGAGAGATAAGTGTGTGTGAAAGCCGTCCTTCAACTAGATTGTTGGGAACACAAAGTTCCTTTTCAGTTGCAAACTACACTCCATACATATATATGGGGAGGTACTAGCTCCAACTCGGTTTTACAGTGAAAACTGCAGGAACTTCAAACCGGCACTAGGAAACACACTGAAAAACCAGAGTAAAAGTTTCTCCTGCAACCCGTTCCCTTTGTGCTAGATGAACGAACGTCTCTCCACATGCTCAGTTCTGAGAGATAAGTGTGTGTGAAAGCCGTCCTTCAACTAGATTGTTGGGAACACAAAGTTCCTTTTCAGTTGCAAACTACACTCCATACATATATATGGGGAGGTACTAGCTCCAACTCGGTTTTACAGTGAAAACTGCAGGAACTTCAAACCGGCACTAGGAAACACACTGAAAAACTAGAGTAAAAGTTTCTCCTGCAACCCGTTCCCTTTGTGCTAGATGAACGAACGTCTCTCCACATGCTCAGTTCTGAGAGATAAGTGTGTGTGAAAGCCGTCCTTCAACTAGATTGTTGGGAACACAAAGTTCCTTTTCAGTTGCAAACTACACTCCATACATATATATGGGGAGGTACTAGCTCCAAATCGGTTTTACAGTGAAAACTGCAGGAACTTCAAACCGGCACTAGGAAACACACTGAAAAACTAGAGTAAAAGTTTCTCCTGCAACCCGTTCCCTTTGTGCTAGATGAACGAACGTCTCTCCACATGCTCAGTTCTGAGAGATAAGTGTGTGTGAAAGCCGTCCTTCAACTAGATTGTTGGGAACACAAAGTTCCTTTTCAGTTGCAAACTACACTCCATACATATATATGGGGAGGTACTAGCTCCAACTCGGTTTTACAGTGAAAACTGCAGGAACTTCAAACCGGCACTAGGAAACACACTGAAAAACCAGAGTAAAAGTTTCTCCTGCAACCCGTTCCCTTTGTGCTAGATGAACGAACGTCTCTCCACATGCTCAGTTCTGAGAGATAAGTGTGTGTGAAAGCCGTCCTTCAACTAGATTGTTGGGAACACAAAGTTCCTTTTCAGTTGCAAACTACACTCCATACATATATATGGGGAGGTACTAGCTCCAACTCGGTTTTACAGTGAAAACTGCAGGAACTTCAAACCGGCACTAGGAAACACACTGAAAAACAAGAGTAAAAGTTTCTCCTGCAACCCGTTCCCTTTGTGCTAGATGAACGAACGTCTCTCCACATTCTTAGTTCTGAGAGATAAGTGTGTGTGAAAGCCGTCCTTCAACTAGATTGTTGGGAACACAAAGTTCCTTTTCAGTTGCAAACTACACTCCATACATATATATGGGGAGGTACTAGCTCCAACTCGGTTTTACAGTGAAAACAGCAGGAACTTCAAACCGGCACTAGGAAACACACTGAAAAACTAGAGTAAAAGTTTCTCCTGCAAACCGTTCCCTTTGTGCTAGATGAACGAACGTCTCTCCACATGCTCAGTTCTGAGAGATAAGTGTGTGTGAAAGCCGTCCTTCAACTAGATTGTTGGGAACACAAAGTTCCTTTTCAGTTGCAAACTACACTCCATACATATATATGGGGAGGTACTAGCTCCAACTCGGTTTTACACTGAAAACTGCAGGAACTTCAAACCGGCACTAGGAAACACACTGAAAAACCAGAGTAAAAGTTTCTCCTGCAACCCGTTCCCTTTGTGCTAGATGAACGAACGTCTCTCCACATGCTCAGTTCTGAGAGATAAGTGTGTGTGAAAGCCGTCCTTCAACTAGATTGTTGGGAACACAAAGTTCCTTTTCAGTTGCAAACTACACTCCATACATATATATGGGGAGGTACTAGCTCCAACTCGGTTTTACAGTGAAAACTGCAGGAACTTCAAACCGGCACTAGGAAACACACTGAAAAACTAGAGTAAAAGTTTCTCCTGCAACCCGTTCCATTTGTGCTAGATGAACGAACGTCTCTCCACATGCTCAGTTCTGAGAGATAAGTGTGTGTGAAAGCCGTCCTTCAACTAGATTGTTGGGAACACAAAGTTCCTTTTCAGTTGCAAACTACACTCCATACATATATATGGGGAGGTACTAGCTCCAAATCGGTTTTACAGTGAAAACTGCAGGAACTTCAAACCGGCACTAGGAAACACACTGAAAAACTAGAGTAAAAGTTTCTCCTGCAACACGTTCCCTTTGTGCAAGATGAACGAACGTCTCTCCACATGCTCAGTTCTGAGAGATTAGTGTGTGTGAAAGCCGTCCTTCAACTAGATTGTTGGGAACACAAAGTTCCTTTTCAGTTGCAAACTACACTCCATACATATATATGGGGAGGTACTAGCTCCAACTCGGTTTTACAGTGAAAACTGCAGGAACTTCAAACCGGCACTAGGAAACACACTGAAAAACCAGAGTAAAAGTTTCTCCTGCAAACCGTTCCCTTTGTGCTAGATGAACGAACGTCTCTCCACATGCTCAGTTCTGAGAGATAAGTGTGTGTGAAAGCCGTCCTTCAACTAGATTGTTGGGAACACAAAGTTCCTTTTCAGTTGCAAACAACACTCCATACATATATATGGGGAGGTACTAGCTCCAACTCGGTTTTACAGTGAAAACTGCAGGAACTTCAAACCGGCACTAGGAAACACAATGAAAAACAAGAGTAAAAGTTTCTCCTGCAACCCGTTCCCTTTGTGCTAGATGAACGAACGTCTCTCCACATTCTTAGTTCTGAGAGATAAGTGTGTGTGAAAGCCGTCCTTCAACTAGATTGTTGGGAACACAAAGTTCCTTTTCAGTTGCAAACTACACTCCATACATATATATGGGGAGGTACTAGCTCCAACTCGGTTTTACAGTGAAAACAGCAGGAACTTCAAACCGGCACTAGGAAACACACTGAAAAACTAGAGTAAAAGTTTCTCCTGCAAACCGTTCCCTTTGTGCTAGATGAACGAACGTCTCTCCACATGCTCAGTTCTGAGAGATAAGTGTGTGTGAAAGCCGTCCTTCAACTAGATTGTTGGGAACACAAAGTTCCTTTTCAGTTGCAAACTACACTCCATACATATATATGGGGAGGTACTAGCTCCAACTCGGTTTTACAGTGAAAACTGCAGGAACTTCAAACCGGCACTAGGAAACACACTGAGAAACTAGGGTAAAAGTTTCTCCTGCAACCCGTTCACTTTGTGCTAGATGAACGAACGTCTCTCCACATGCTCAGTTCTGAGAGATAAGTGTGTGTGAAAGCCGTCCTTCAACTAGATTGTTGGGAACACAAAGTTCCTTTACAGTTGCAAACTACACTCCATACATATATATGGGGAGGTACTAGCTCCAACTCGGTTTTACAGTGAAAACTGCAGGAACTTCAAACCGGCACTAGGAAACTCACTGAAATACCAGAGTAAAAGTTTCTCCTGCAACCCGTTCCCTTTGTGCTAGATGAACGAACGTCTCTCCACATGCTCAGTTCTGAGAGATAAGTGTGTGTGAAAGCCGTCCTTCAACTAGATTGTTGGGAACACAAAGTTCCTTTTCAGTTGCAAACTACACTCCATACATATATATGGGGAGGTACTAGCTCCAACTCGGTTTTACACTGAAAACTGCAGGAACTTCAAACCGGCACTAGGAAACACACTGAGAAACTAGAGTAAAAGTTTCTCCTGCAACCCGTTCCCTTTGTGCTAGATGAACGAACGTCTCTCCACATGCTCAGTTCTGAGAGATAAGTGTGTGTGAAAGCCGTCCTTCAACTAGATTGTTGGGAACACAAAGTTCCTTTTCAGTTGCAAACAACACTCCATACATATATATGGGGAGGTACTAGCTCCAACTCGGTTTTACAGTGAAAACTGCAGGAACTTCAAACCGGCACTAGGAAACACTCTGAAAAACTAGAGTAAAGGTTTCTCCTGCAACCCGTTCCCTTTGTGCTAGATGAACGAACGTCTCTCCACATGCTCAGTTCTGAGAGATAAGTGTGTGTGAAAGCCGTCCTTCAACTAGATTGTTGGGAACACAAAGTTCCTTTTCAGTTGCAAACTACACTCCATACATATATATGGGGAGGTACTAGCTCCAACTCGGTTTTACAGTGAAAACTGCAGGAACTTCAAACCGGCACTAGGAAACACACTGAGAATCTAGAGTAAAAGTTTCTCCTGCAACCCGTTCCCTTTGTGCTAGATGAACGAACGTCTCTCCACATGCTCAGTTCTGAGAGATAAGTGTGTGTGAAAGCCGTCCTTCAACTAGATTGTTGGGAACACAAAGTTCCTTTTCAGTTGCAAACTACACTCCATACATATATATGGGGAGGTACTAGCTCCAACTCGGTTTTACACTGAAAACTGCAGGAACTTCAAACCGGCACTAGGAAACACACTGAGAAACTAGAGTAAAAGTTTCTCCTGCAACCCGTTCCCTTTGTGCTAGATGAACGAACGTCTCTCCACATGCTCAGTTCTGAGAGATAAGTGTGTGTGAAAGCCGTCCTTCAACTAGATTGTTGGGAACACAAAGTTCCTTTTCAGTTGCAAACTACACTCCATACATATATATGGGGAGGTACTAGCTCCAACTCGGTTTTACAGTGAAAACTGCAGGAACTTCAAACCGGCACTAGGAAACACACTGAGAAACTAGAGTAAAAGTTTCTCCTGCAACCCGTTCCCTTTGTGCTAGATGAACGAACGTCTCTCCACATGCTCAGTTCTGAGAGATAAGTGTGTGTGAAAGCCGTCCTTCAACTAGATTGTTGGGAACACAAAGTTCCTTTTCAGTTGCAAACTACACTCCATACATATATATGGGGAGGTACTAGCTCCAACTCGGTTTTACAGTGAAAACTGCAGGAACTTCAAACCGGCACTAGGAAACACACTGAGAAACTAGAGTAAAAGTTTCTCCTGCAACCCGTTCCCTTTGTGCTAGATGAACGAACGTCTCTCCACATGCTCAGTTCTGAGAGATAAGTGTGTGTGAAAGCCGTCCTTCAACTAGATTGTTGGGAACACAAAGTTCCTTTTCAGTTGCAAACTACACTCCATACATATATATGGGGAGGTACTAGCTCCAACTCGGTTTTACAGTGAAAACTGCAGGAACTTCAAACCGGCACTAGGAAACACACTGAAAAACCAGAGTAAAAGTTTCTCCTGCAACACGTTCCCTTTGTGCTAGATGAACGAACGTCTCTCCACATGCTCAGTTCCGAGAGATAAGTGTGTGTGAAAGCCGTCCTTCAACTAGATTGTTGGGAACACAAAGTTCCTTTTCAGTTGCAAACTACACTCCATACATATATATGGGGAGGTACTAGCTCCAACTCGGTTTTACAGTGAAAACTGCAGGAACTTCAAACCGGCACTAGGAAACACACTGAGAAACTAGAGTAAAAGTTTCTCCTGCAACCCGTTCCCTTTGTGCTAGATGAACGAACGTCTCTCCACATGCTCAGTTCTGAGAGATAAGTGTGTGTGAAAGCCGTCCTTCAACTAGATTGTTGGGTACACAAAGTTCCTTTTCAGTTGCAAACTACACTCCATACATATATATGGGGAGGTACTAGCTCCAACTCGGTTTTACACTGAAAACTGCAGGAACTTCAAACCGGCACTAGGAAACACACTGAGAAACTAGAGTAAAAGTTTCTCCTGCAACCCGTTCCCTTTGTGCTAGATGAACGAACGTCTCTCCACATGCTCAGTTCTGAGAGATAAGTGTGTGTGAAAGCCGTCCTTCAACTAGATTGTTGGGAACACAAAGTTCCTTTTCAGTTGCAAACTACACTCCATACATATATATGGGGAGGTAATAGCTCCAACTCGGTTTTACAGTGAAAACTGCAGGAACTTCAAACCGGCACTAGGAAACACACTGAGAAACTAGAGTAAAAGTTTCTCCTGCAACCCGTTCCCTTTGTGCTAGATGAACGAACGTCTCTCCACATGCTCAGTTCTGAGAGATAAGTGTGTGTGAAAGCCGTCCTTCAACTAGATTGTTGGGAACACAAAGTTCCTTTTCAGTTGCAAACTACACTCCATACATATATATGGGGAGGTACTAGCTCCAACTCGGTTTTACAGTGAAAACTGCAGGAACTTCAAACCGGCACTAGGAAACACACTGAAAAACCAGAGTAAAAGTTTCTCCTGCAAACCGTTCCCTTTGTGCTAGATGAACGAACGTCTCTCCACATGCTCAGTTCTGAGAGATAAGTGTGTGTGAAAGCCGTCCTTCAACTAGATTGTTGGGAACACAAAGTTCCTTTTCAGTTGCAAACAACACTCCATACATATATATGGGGAGGTACTAGCTCCAACTCGGTTTTACAGTGAAAACTGCAGGAACTTCAAACCGGCACTAGGAAACACACTGAAAAACAAGAGTAAAAGTTTCTCCTGCAACCCGTTCCCTTTGTGCTAGATGAACGAACGTCTCTCCACATTCTTAGTTCTGAGAGATAAGTGTGTGTGAAAGCCGTCCTTCAACTAGATTGTTGGGAACACAAAGTTCCTTTTCAGTTGCAAACTACACTCCATACATATATATGGGGAGGTACTAGCTCCAACTCGGTTTTACAGTGAAAACAGCAGGAACTTCAAACCGGCACTAGGAAACACACTGAAAAACTAGAGTAAAAGTTTCTCCTGCAAACCGTTCCCTTTGTGCTAGATGAACGAACGTCTCTCCACATGCTCAGTTCTGAGAGATAAGTGTGTGTGAAAGCCGTCCTTCAACTAGATTGTTGGGAACACAAAGTTCCTTTTCAGTTGCAAACTACACTCCATACATATATATGGGGAGGTACTAGCTCCAACTCGGTTTTACACTGAAAACTGCAGGAACTTCAAACCGGCACTAGGAAACACACTGAAAAACCAGAGTAAAAGTTTCTCCTGCAACCCGTTCCCTTTGTGCTAGATGAACGAACGTCTCTCCACATGCTCAGTTCTGAGAGATAAGTGTGTGTGAAAGCCGTCCTTCAACTAGATTGTTGGGAACACAAAGTTCCTTTTCAGTTGCAAACTACACTCCATACATATATATGGGGAGGTACTAGCTCCAACTCGGTTTTACAGTGAAAACTGCAGGAACTTCAAACCGGCACTAGGAAACACACTGAAAAACTAGAGTAAAAGTTTCTCCTGCAACCCGTTCCATTTGTGCTAGATGAACGAACGTCTCTCCACATGCTCAGTTCTGAGAGATAAGTGTGTGTGAAAGCCGTCCTTCAACTAGATTGTTGGGAACACAAAGTTCCTTTTCAGTTGCAAACTACACTCCATACATATATATGGGGAGGTACTAGCTCCAAATCGGTTTTACAGTGAAAACTGCAGGAACTTCAAACCGGCACTAGGAAACACACTGAAAAACTAGAGTAAAAGTTTCTCCTGCAACACGTTCCCTTTGTGCAAGATGAACGAACGTCTCTCCACATGCTCAGTTCTGAGAGATTAGTGTGTGTGAAAGCCGTCCTTCAACTAGATTGTTGGGAACACAAAGTTCCTTTTCAGTTGCAAACTACACTCCATACATATATATGGGGAGGTACAAGCTCCAACTCGGTTTTACAGTGAAAACTGCAGGAACTTCAAACCGGCACTAGGAAACACACTGAAAAACCAGAGTAAAAGTTTCTCCTGCAAACCGTTCCCTTTGTGCTAGATGAACGAACGTCTCTCCACATGCTCAGTTCTGAGAGATAAGTGTGTGTGAAAGCCGTCCTTCAACTAGATTGTTGGGAACACAAAGTTCCTTTTCAGTTGCAAACAACACTCCATACATATATATGGGGAGGTACTAGCTCCAACTCGGTTTTACAGTGAAAACTGCAGGAACTTCAAACCGGCACTAGGAAACACACTGAAAAACAAGAGTAAAAGTTTCTCCTGCAACCCGTTCCCTTTGTGCTAGATGAACGAACGTCTCTCCACATTCTTAGTTCTGAGAGATAAGTGTGTGTGAAAGCCGTCCTTCAACTAGATTGTTGGGAACACAAAGTTCCTTTTCAGTTGCAAACTACACTCCATACATATATATGGGGAGGTACTAGCTCCAACTCGGTTTTACAGTGAAAACAGCAGGAACTTCAAACCGGCACTAGGAAACACACTGAAAAACTAGAGTAAAAGTTTCTCCTGCAAACCGTTCCCTTTGTGCTAGATGAACGAACGTCTCTCCACATGCTCAGTTCTGAGAGATAAGTGTGTGTGAAAGCCGTCCTTCAACTAGATTGTTGGGAACACAAAGTTCCTTTTCAGTTGCAAACTACACTCCATACATATATATGGGGAGGTACTAGCTCCAACTCGGTTTTACAGTGAAAACTGCAGGAACTTCAAACCGGCACTAGGAAACACACTGAGAAACTAGGGTAAAAGTTTCTCCTGCAACCCGTTCACTTTGTGCTAGATGAACGAACGTCTCTCCACATGCTCAGTTCTGAGAGATAAGTGTGTGTGAAAGCCGTCCTTCAACTAGATTGTTGGGAACACAAAGTTCCTTTTCAGTTGCAAACAACACTCCATACATATATATGGGGAGGTACTAGCTCCAACTCGGTTTTACAGTGAAAACTGCAGGAACTTCAAACCGGCACTAGGAAACACACTGAAAAACAAGAGTAAAAGTTTCTCCTGCAACCCGTTCCCTTTGTGCTAGATGAACGAACGTCTCTCCACATTCTTAGTTCTGAGAGATAAGTGTGTGTGAAAGCCGTCCTTCAACTAGATTGTTGGGAACACAAAGTTCCTTTTCAGTTGCAAACTACACTCCATACATATATATGGGGAGGTACTAGCTCCAACTCGGTTTTACAGTGAAAACAGCAGGAACTTCAAACCGGCACTAGGAAACACACTGAAAAACTAGAGTAAAAGTTTCTCCTGCAAACCGTTCCCTTTGTGCTAGATGAACGAACGTCTCTCCACATGCTCAGTTCTGAGAGATAAGTGTGTGTGAAAGCCGTCCTTCAACTAGATTGTTGGGAACACAAAGTTCCTTTTCAGTTGCAAACTACACTCCATACATATATATGGGGAGGTACTAGCTCCAACTCGGTTTTACAGTGAAAACTGCAGGAACTTCAAACCGGCACTAGGAAACACACTGAGAAACTAGGGTAAAAGTTTCTCCTGCAACCCGTTCACTTTGTGCTAGATGAACGAACGTCTCTCCACATGCTCAGTTCTGAGAGATAAGTGTGTGTGAAAGCCGTCCTTCAACTAGATTGTTGGGAACACAAAGTTCCTTTTCAGTTGCAAACTACACTCCATACATATATATGGGGAGGTACTAGCTCCAACTCGGTTTTACAGTGAAAACTGCAGGAACTTCAAACCGGCCCTAGGAAACTCACTGAAATACCAGAGTAAAAGTTTCTCCTGCAACCCGTTCCCTTTGTGCTAGATGAACGAACGTCTCTCCACATGCTCAGTTCTGAGAGATAAGTGTGTGTGAAAGCCGTCCTTCAACTAGATTGTTGGGAACACAAAGTTCCTTTTCAGTTGCAAACTACACTCCATACATATATATGGGGAGGTACTAGCTCCAACTCGGTTTTACAGTGAAAACTGCAGGAACTTCAAACCGGCACTAGGAAACACACTGAGAAACTAGAGTAAAAGTTTCTCCTGCAACCCGTTCCCTTTGTGCTAGATGAACGAACGTCTCTCCACATGCTCAGTTCTGAGAGATAAGTGTGTGTGAAAGCCGTCCTTCAACTAGATTGTTGGGAACACAAAGTTCCTTTTCAGTTGCAAACAACACTCCATACATATATATGGGGAGGTACTAGCTCCAACTCGGTTTTACAGTGAAAACTGCAGGAACTTCAAACCGGCACTAGGAAACACTCTGAAAAACTAGAGTAAAGGTTTCTCCTGCAACCCGTTCCCTTTGTGCTAGATGAACGAACGTCTCTCCACATGCTCAGTTCTGAGAGATAAGTGTGTGTGAAAGCCGTCCTTCAACTAGATTGTTGGGAACACAAAGTTCCTTTTCAGTTGCAAACTACACTCCATACATATATATGGGGAGGTACTAGCTCCAACTCGGTTTTACAGTGAAAACTGCAGGAACTTCAAACCGGCACTAGGAAACACACTGAGAATCTAGAGTAAAAGTTTCTCCTGCAACCCGTTCCCTTTGTGCTAGATGAACGAACGTCTCTCCACATGCTCAGTTCTGAGAGATAAGTGTGTGTGAAAGCCGTCCTTCAACTAGATTGTTGGGAACACAAAGTTCCTTTTCAGTTGCAAACTACACTCCATACATATATATGGGGAGGTACTAGCTCCAACTCGGTTTTACAGTGAAAACTGCAGGAACTTCAAACCGGCACTAGGAAACACACTGAAAAACTAGAGTAAAAGTTTCTCCTGCAACCCGTTCCATTTGTGCTAGATGAACGAACGTCTCTCCACATGCTCAGTTCTGAGAGATAAGTGTGTGTGAAAGCCGTCCTTCAACTAGATTGTTGGGAACACAAAGTTCCTTTTCAGTTGCAAACTACACTCCATACATATATATGGGGAGGTACTAGCTCCAAATCGGTTTTACAGTGAAAACTGCAGGAACTTCAAACCGGCACTAGGAAACACACTGAAAAACTAGAGTAAAAGTTTCTCCTGCAACACGTTCCCTTTGTGCAAGATGAACGAACGTCTCTCCACATGCTCAGTTCTGAGAGATTAGTGTGTGTGAAAGCCGTCCTTCAACTAGATTGTTGGGAACACAAAGTTCCTTTTCAGTTGCAAACTACACTCCATACATATATATGGGGAGGTACTAGCTCCAACTCGGTTTTACAGTGAAAACTGCAGGAACTTCAAACCGGCACTAGGAAACACACTGAAAAACCAGAGTAAAAGTTTCTCCTGCAAACCGTTCCCTTTGTGCTAGATGAACGAACGTCTCTCCACATGCTCAGTTCTGAGAGATAAGTGTGTGTGAAAGCCGTCCTTCAACTAGATTGTTGGGAACACAATGTTCCTTTTCAGTTGCAAACAACACTCCATACATATATATGGGGAGGTACTAGCTCCAACTCGGTTTTACAGTGAAAACTGCAGGAACTTCAAACCGGCACTAGGAAACACACTGAAAAACAAGAGTAAAAGTTTCTCCTGCAACCCGTTCCCTTTGTGCTAGATGAACGAACGTCTCTCCACATTCTTAGTTCTGAGAGATAAGTGTGTGTGAAAGCCGTCCTTCAACTAGATTGTTGGGAACACAAAGTTCCTTTTCAGTTGCAAACTACACTCCATACATATATATGGGGAGGTACTAGCTCCAACTCGGTTTTACAGTGAAAACAGCAGGAACTTCAAACCGGCACTAGGAAACACACTGAAAAACTAGAGTAAAAGTTTCTCCTGCAAACCGTTCCCTTTGTGCTAGATGAACGAACGTCTCTCCACATGCTCAGTTCTGAGAGATAAGTGTGTGTGAAAGCCGTCCTTCAACTAGATTGTTGGGAACACAAAGTTCCTTTTCACTTGCAAACTACACTCCATACATATATATGGGGAGGTACTAGCTCCAACTCGGTTTTACAGTGAAAACTGCAGGAACTTCAAACCGGCACTAGGAAACACACTGAGAAACTAGGGTAAAAGTTTCTCCTGCAACCCGTTCACTTTGTGCTAGATGAACGAACGTCTCTCCACATGCTCAGTTCTGAGAGATAAGTGTGTGTGAAAGCCGTCCTTCAACTAGATTGTTGGGAACACAAAGTTCCTTTTCAGTTGCAAACTACACTCCATACATATATATGGGGAGGTACTAGCTCCAACTCGGTTTTACAGTGAAAACTGCAGGAACTTCAAACCGGCACTAGGAAACTCACTGAAATACCAGAGTAAAAGTTTCTCCTGCAACCCGTTCCCTTTGTGCTAGATGAACGAACGTCTCTCCACATGCTCAGTTCTGAGAGATAAGTGTGTGTGAAAGCCGTCCTTCAACTAGATTGTTGGGAACACAAAGTTCCTTTTCAGTTGCAAACTACACTCCATACATATATATGGGGAGGTACTAGCTCCAACTCGGTTTTACAGTGAAAACTGCAGGAACTTCAAACCGGCACTAGGAAACACACTGAGAAACTAGAGTAAAAGTTTCTCCTGCAACCCGTTCCCTTTGTGCTAGATGAACGAACGTCTCTCCACATGCTCAGTTCTGAGAGATAAGTGTGTGTGAAAGCCGTCCTTCAACTAGATTGTTGGGAACACAAAGTTCCTTTTCAGTTGCAAACAACACTCCATACATATATATGGGGAGGTACTAGCTCCAACTCGGTTTTACAGTGAAAACTGCAGGAACTTCAAACCGGCACTAGGAAACACTCTGAAAAACTAGAGTAAAGGTTTCTCCTGCAACCCGTTCCCTTTGTGCTAGATGAACGAACGTCTCTCCACATGCTCAGTTATGAGAGATAAGTGTGTGTGAAAGCCGTCCTTCAACTAGATTGTTGGGAACACAAAGTTCCTTTTCAGTTGCAAACTACACTCCATACATATATATGGGGAGGTACTAGCTCCAACTCGGTTTTACAGTGAAAACTGCAGGAACTTCAAACCGGCACTAGGAAACACACTGAGAATCTAGATTAAAAGTTTCTCCTGCAACCCGTTCCCTTTGTGCTAGATGAACGAACGTCTCTCCACATGCTCAGTTCTGAGAGATAAGTGTGTGTGAAAGCCGTCCTTCAACTAGATTGTTGGGAACACAAAGTTCCTTTTCAGTTGCAAACTACACTCCATACATATATATGGGGAGGTACTAGCTCCAACTCGGTTTTACACTGAAAACTGCAGGAACTTCAAACCGGCACTAGGAAACACACTGAGAAACTAGAGTAAAAGTTTCTCCTGCAACCCGTTCCCTTTGTGCTAGATGAACGAACGTCTCTCCACATGCTCAGTTCTGAGAGATAAGTGTGTGTGAAAGCCGTCCTTCAACTAGATTGTTGGGAACACAAAGTTCCTTTTCAGTTGCAAACTACACTCCATACATATATATGGGGAGGTACTAGCTCCAACTCGGTTTTACAGTGAAAACTGCAGGAACTTCAAACCGGCACTAGGAAACACACTGAGAAACTAGAGTAAAAGTTTCTCCTGCAACCCGTTCCCTTTGTGCTAGATGAACGAACGTCTCTCCACATGCTCAGTTCTGAGAGATAAGTGTGTGTGAAAGCCGTCCTTCAACTAGATTGTTGGGAACACAAAGTTCCTTTTCAGTTGCAAACTACACTCCATACATATATATGGGGAGGTACTAGCTCCAACTCGGTTTTACAGTGAAAACTGCAGGAACTTCAAACCGGCACTAGGAAACACACTGAAAAACTAGAGTAAAAGTTTCTCCTGCAACCCGTTCCCTTTGTGCTAGATGAACGAACGTCTCTCCACATGCTCAGTTATGAGAGATAAGTGTGTGTGAAAGCCGTCCTTCAACTAGATTGTTGGGAACACAAAGTTCCTTTTCAGTTGCAAACTACACTCCATACATATATATGGGGAGGTACTAGCTCCAACTCGGTTTTACAGTGAAAACTGCAGGAACTTCAAACCGGCACTAGGAAACACACTGAAAAACTAGAGTAAAAGTTTCTCCTGCAACCCGTTCCCTTTGTGCTAGATGAACGAACGTCTCTCCACATGCTCAGTTCTGAGAGATATGTGTGTGAAAGCCGTCCTTCAAATAGATTGTTGGGAACACAAAGTTCCTTTTCAGTTGCAAACTACACTCCATACATATATATGGGGAGGTACTAGCTCCAACTCGGTTTTACAGTGAAAACTGCAGGAACTTCAAACCGGCACTAGGAAACACACTGAAAAACTAGAGTAAAAGTTTCTCCTGCAACCCATTCCCTTTGTGCTAGATGAACGAACGTCTCTCCACATGCTCAGTTCTGAAAGATAAGTGTGTGTGAAAGCCGTCCTTCAACTAGATTGTTGGGAACACAAAGTTCCTTTTCAGTTGCAAACTACACTCCATACATATATATGGGGAGGTACTAGCTCCAACTCGGTTTTACACTGAAAACTGCAGGAACTTGAAACCGGCACTAGGAAACACACTGAGAAACTAGAGTAAAAGTTTCTCCTGCAACCCGTTCCCTTTGTGCTAGATGAACGAACGTCTCTCCACATGCTCAGTTCTGAGAGATAAGTGTGTGTGAAAGCCGTCCTTCAACTAGATTGTTGGGAACACAAAGTTCCTTTTCAGTTGCAAACTACACTCCATACATATATATGGGGAGGTATTAGCTCCAACACGGTTGTACAGTGAAAACTGCAGGAACTTCAATCCGGCACTAGGAAACACACTGAAAAACTAGAGTAAAAGTTTCTCCTGCAACCCGTTCCCTTTGTGCTAGATGAACGAACGTCTCTCCACATGCTCAGTTCTGAGAGATAAGTGTGTGTGAAAGCCGTCCTTCAACTAGATTGTTGGGAACACAAAGTTCCTTTTCAGTTGCAAACTACACTCCATACATATATATGGGGAGGTACTAGCTCCAACTCTGTTTTACACTGAAAACTGCAGGAACTTCAAACCGGCACTAGGAAACACACTGAAAAACTAGAGTAAAAGTTTCTCCTGCAACCCGTTACCTTTGTGCTAGATGAACGAACGTCTCTCCACATGCTCAGTTCTGAGAGATAAGTGTGTGTGAAAGCCGTCCTTCAACTAGATTGTTGGGAACACAAAGTTCCTTTTCAGTTGCAAACTACACTCCATACATATATATGGGGAGGTACTAGCTCCAACTCGGTTTTACAGTGAAAACTGCAGGAACTTCAAACCGGCACTAGGAAACACACTGAGAAACTAGAGTAAAAGTTTCTCCTGCAACCCGTTCCCTTTGTGCTAGATGAACGAACGTCTCTCCACATGCTCAGTTCTGAGAGATAAGTGTGTGTGAAAGCCGTCCTTCAACTAGATTGTTGGGAACACAAAGTTCCTTTTCAGTTGCAAACTACACTCCATACATATATATGGGGAGGTACTAGCTCCAACTCGGTTTTACAGTGAAAACAGCAGGAACTTCAAACCGGCACTAGGAAACACACTGAAAAACTAGAGTAAAAGTTTCTCCTGCAACCCGTTCCCTTTGTGCTAGATGAACGAACGTCTCTCCACATGCTCAGTTCTGAGAGATAAGTGTGTGTGAAAGCCGTCCTTCAACTAGATTGTTGGGAACACAAAGTTCCTTTTCAGTTGCAAACTACACTCCATACATATATATGGGGAGGTACTAGCTCCAACTCGGTTTTACAGTGAAAACTGCAGGAACTTCAAACCGGCACTAGGAAACTCACTGAAATACCAGAGTAAAAGTTTCTCCTGCAACCCGTTCCCATTGTGCTAGATGAACGAACGTCTCTCCACATGCTCAGTTCTGAGAGATAAGTGTGTGTGAAAGCCGTCCTTCAACTAGATTGTTGGGAACACAAAGTTCCTTTTCAGTTGCAAACTACACTCCATACATATATATGGGGAGGTACTAGCTCCAACTCGGTTTTACAGTGAAAACTGCAGGAACTTCAAACCGGAACTAGGAAACACACTGAAAAACTAGAGTAAAAGTTTCTCCTGCAACCCGTTCCCTTTGTGCTAGATGAACGAAAGTCTCTCCACATGCTCAGTTCTGAGAGATAAGTGTGTGTGAAAGCCGTCCTTCAACTAGATTGTTGGGAACACAAAGTTCCTTTTCAGTTGCAAACTACACTCCATACATATATATGGGGAGGTACTAGCTCCAACTCGGTTTTACACTGAAAACTGCAGGAACTTCAAACCGGCACTAGGAAACACACTGAAAAACTAGAGTAAAGGTTTCTCCTGCAACCCGTTCCCTTTGTGCTAGATGAACGAACGTCTCTCCACATGCTCAGTTCTGAGAGATAAGTGTGTGTGAAAGCCGTCCTTCAACTAGATTGTTGGGAACACAAAGTTCCTTTTCAGTTGCAAACTACACTCCATACATATATATGGGGAGGTACTAGCTCCAACTCGGTTTTACAGTGAAAACTGCAGGAACTTCAAACCGGCACTAGGAAACACACTGAGAAACAAGAGTAAAAGTTTCTCCTGCAACCCGTTCCCTTTGTGCTAGATGAACGAACGTCTCTCCACATGCTCAGTTCTGAGAGATAAGTGTGTGTGAAAGCCGTCCTTCAACTAGATTGTTGGGAACACAAAGTTCCTTTTCAGTTGCAAACTACACTCCATACATATATATGGGGAGGTACTAGCTCCAACACGGTTGTACAGTGAAAACTGCAGGAACTTCAAACCGGCACTAGGAAACACACTGAAAAACTAGAGTAAAAGTTTCTCCTGCAACCCGTTCCCTTTGTGCTAGATGAACGAACGTCTCTCCACATGCTCAGTTCTGAGAGATAAGTGTGTGTGAAAGCCGTCCTTCAACTAGATTGTTGGGAACACAAAGTTCCTTTTCAGTTGCAAACTACACTCCATACATATATATGGGGAGGTACTAGCTCCAACTCGGTTTTACAGTGAAAACTGCAGGAACTTCAAACCGGCACTAGGAAACACACTGAAAAACCAGAGTAAAAGTTTCTCCTGCAACCCGTTCCCTTTGTGCTAGATGAACGAACGTCTCTCCACATGCTCAGTTCTGAGAGATAAGTGTGTGTGAAAGCCGTCCTTCAACTAGATTGTTGGGAACACAAAGTTCCTTTTCAGTTGCAAACTACACTCCATACATATATATGGGGAGGTACTAGCTCCAACTCGGTTTTACAGTGAAAACTGCAGGAACTTCAAACCGGCACTAGGAAACACACTGAAAAACCAGAGTAAAAGTTTCTCCTGCAACCCGTTCCCTTTGTGCTAGATGAACGAACGTCTCTCCACATGCTCAGTTCTGAGAGATAAGTGTGTGTGAAAGCCGTCCTTCAACTAGATTGTTGGGAACACAAAGTTCCTTTTCAGTTGCAAACTACACTCCATACATATATATGGGGAGGTACTAGCTCCAACTCGGTTTTACAGTGAAAACTGCAGGAACTTCAAACCGGCACTAGGAAACACACTGAAAAACTAGAGTAAAAGTTTCTCCTGCAACCCGTTCCCTTTGTGCTAGATGAACGAACGTCTCTCCACATGCTCAGTTCTGAGAGATAAGTGTGTGTGAAAGCCGTCCTTCAACTAGATTGTTGGGAACACAAAGTTCCTTTTCAGTTGCAAACTACACTCCATACATATATATGGGGAGGTACTAGCTCCAACTCGGTTTTACACTGAAAACTGCAGGAACTTCAAACCGGCACTAGGAAACACACTGAAAAACTAGAGTAAAGGTTTCTCCTGCAACCCGTTCCCTTTGTGCTAGATGAACGAACGTCTCTCCACATGCTCAGTTCTGAGAGATAAGTGTGTGTGAAAGCCGTCCTTCAACTAGATTGTTGGGAACACAAAGTTCCTTTTCAGTTGCAAACTACACTCCATACATATATATGGGGAGGTACTAGCTCCAACTCGGTTTTACAGTGAAAACTGCAGGAACTTCAAACCGGCACTAGGAAACACACTGAGAAACAAGAGTAAAAGTTTCTCCTGCAACCCGTTCCCTTTGTGCTAGATGAACGAACGTCTCTCCACATGCTCAGTTCTGAGAGATAAGTGTGTGTGAAAGCCGTCCTTCAACTAGATTGTTGGGAACACAAAGTTCCTTTTCAGTTGCAAACTACACTCCATACATATATATGGGGAGGTACTAGCTCCAACACGGTTGTACAGTGAAAACTGCAGGAACTTCAAACCGGCACTAGGAAACACACTGAAAAACTAGAGTAAAAGTTTCTCCTGCAACCCGTTCCCTTTGTGCTAGATGAACGAACGTCTCTCCACATGCTCAGTTCTGAGAGATAAGTGTGTGTGAAAGCCGTCCTTCAACTAGATTGTTGGGAACACAAAGTTCCTTTTCAGTTGCAAACTACACTCCATACATATATATGGGGAGGTACTAGCTCCAACTCGGTTTTACAGTGAAAACTGCAGGAACTTCAAACCGGCACTAGGAAACACACTGAAAAACAAGAGTAAAAGTTTCTCCTGCAACCCGTTCCCTTTGTGCTAGATGAACGAACGTCTCTCCACATGCTCAGTTCTGAGAGATAAGTGTGTGTGAAAGCCGTCCTTCAACTAGATTGTTGGGAACACAAAGTTCCTTTTCAGTTGCAAACTACACTCCATACATATATATGGGGAGGTACTAGCTCCAACTCGGTTTTACAGTGAAAACTGCAGGAACTTCAAACCGGCACTAGGAAACACACTGAAAAACTAGAGTAAAAGTTTCTCCTGCAACCCGTTCCCTTTGTGCTAGATGAACGAACGTCTCTCCACATGCTCAGTTCTGAGAGATAAGTGTGTGTGAAAGCCGTCCTTCAACTAGATTGTTGGGAACACAAAGTTCCTTTTCAGTTGCAAACTACACTCCATACATATATATGGGGAGGTACTAGCTCCAAATCGGTTTTACAGTGAAAACTGCAGGAACTTCAAACCGGCACTAGGAAACACACTGAAAAACTAGAGTAAAAGTTTCTCCTGCAACCCGTTCCCTTTGTGCTAGATGAACGAACGTCTCTCCACATGCTCAGTTCTGAGAGATAAGTTTGTGTGAAAGCCGTCCTTCAACTAGATTGTTGGGAACACAAAGTTCCTTTTCAGTTGCAAACTACACTCCATACATATATATGGGGAGGTACTAGCTCCAACTCGGTTTTACAGTGAAAACTGCAGGAACTTCAAACCGGCACTAGGAAACACACTGAAAAACCAGAGTAAAAGTTTCTCCTGCAAA
Source organism: Camelus bactrianus (assembly GCF_048773025.1). Classification (NCBI taxonomy): domain Eukaryota; kingdom Metazoa; phylum Chordata; class Mammalia; order Artiodactyla; family Camelidae; genus Camelus; species Camelus bactrianus. Next base: position 3,293,727 of record NC_133549.1, on the reverse strand, counting down.
CCGTTCCCTTTGTGCTAGATGAACGAACGTCTCTCCACCTGCTCAGTTCTGAGAGATAAGTGTGTGTGAAAGCCGTCCTTCAACTAGATTGTTGGGAACACAAAGTTCCTTTTCAGTTGCAAACAACACTCCATACATATATATGGGGAGGTACTAGCTCCAACTCGGTTTTACAGTGAAAACTGCAGGAACTTCAAACCGGCACTAGGAAACACACTGAAAAACAAGAGTAAAAGTTTCTCCTGCAACCCGTTCCCTTTGTGCTAGATGAACGAACGTCTCTCCACATTCTTAGTTCTGAGAGATAAGTGTGTGTGAAAGCCGTCCTTTAACTAGATTGTTGGGAACACAAAGTTCCTTTTCAGTTGCAAACTACACTCCATACATATATATGGGGAGGTACTAGCTCCAACTCGGTTTTACAGTGAAAACTGCAGGAACTTCAAACCGGCACTAGGAAACACACTGAAAAACTAGAGTAAAAGTTTCTCCTGCAAACCGTTCCCTTTGTGCTAGATGAACGAACGTCTCTCCACATGCTCAGTTCTGAGAGATAAGTGTGTGTGAAAGCCGTCCTTCAACTAGATTGTTGGGAACACAAACTTCCTTTTCAGTTGCAAACTACACTCCATACATATATATGGGGAGGTACTAGCTCCAACTCGGTTTTACACTGAAAACTGCAGGAACTTCAAACCGGCACTAGGAAACTCACTGAAATACCAGAGTAAAAGTTTCTCCTGCAACCCGTTCCCTTTGTGCTAGATGAACGAACGTCTCTCCACATGCTCAGTTCTGAGAGATAAGTGTGTGTGAAAGCCGTCCTTCAACTAGATTGTTGGGAACACAAAGTTCCTTTTCAGTTGCAAACTACACTCCATACATATATATGGGGAGGTACTAGCTCCAACTCGGTTTTACACTGAAAACTGCAGGAACTTCAAACCGGCACTAGGAAACACACTGAAAAACTAGAGTAAAGGTTTCTCCTGCAACCCGTTCCCTTTGTGCTAGATGAACGAACGTCTCTCCACATGCTCAGTTCTGAGAGATAAGTGTGTGTGAAAGCCGTCCTTCAACTAGATTGTTGGGAACACAAAGTTCCTTTTCAGTTGCAAACTACACTCCATACATATATATGGGGAGGTACTAGCTCCAACTCGGTTTTACAGTGAAAACTGCAGGAACTTCAAACCGGCACTAGGAAACACACTGAGAAACTAGAGTAAAAGTTTCTCCTGCAACCCGTTCCCTTTGTGCTAGATGAACGAACGTCTCTCCACATGCTCAGTTCTGAGAGATAAGTGTGTGTGAAAGCCGTCCTTCAACTAGATTGTTGGGAACACAAAGTTCCTTTTCAGTTGCAAACTACACTCCATACATATATATGGGGAAGTACTAGCTCCAACTCGGTTTTACAGTGAAAACTGCAGGAACTTCAAACCGGCACTAGGAAACTCACTGAAATACCAGAGTAAAAGTTTCTCCTGCAACCCGTTCCCTTTGTGCTAGATGAACGAACGTCTCTCCACATGCTCAGTTCTGAGAAATAAGTGTGTGTGAAAGCCGTCCTTCAACTAGATTGTTGGGAACACAAAGTTCCTTTTCAGTTGCAAACTACACTCCATACATATATATGGGGAGGTACTAGCTCCAACTCGGTTTTACAGTGAAAACTGCAGGAACTTCAAACCGGCACTAGGAAACACACTGAGAAACTAGAGTAAAAGTTTCTCCTGCAACCCGTTCCCTTTGTGCTAGATGAACGAACGTCTCTCCACATGCTCAGTTCTGAGAGATAAGTGTGTGTGAAAGCCGTCCTTCAACTAGATTGTTGGGAACACAAACTTCCTTTTCAGTTGCAAACTACACTCCATACATATATATGGGGAGGTACTAGCTCCAACTCGGTTTTACACTGAAAACTGCAGGAACTTCAAACCGGCACTAGGAAACTCACTGAAATACCAGAGTAAAAGTTTCTCCTGCAACCCGTTCCATTTGTGCTAGATGAACGAACGTCTCTCCACATGCTCAGTTCTGAGAGATAAGTGTGTGTGAAAGCCGTCCTTCAACTAGATTGTTGGGAACACAAAGTTCCTTTTCAGTTGCAAACTACACTCCATACATATATATGGGGAGGTACTAGCTCCAACTCGGTTTTACAGTGAAAACTGCAGGAACTTCAAACCGGCACTAGGAAACACACTGAAAAACTAGAGTAAAAGTTTCTCCTGCAACCCGTTCCCTTTGTGCTAGATGAACGAACGTCTCTCCACATGCTCAGTTCTGAGAGATAAGTGTGTGTGAAAGCCGTCCTTCAACTAGATTGTTGGGAACACAAAGTTCCTTTTCAGTTGCAAACTACACTCCATACATATATATGGGGAGGTACTAGCTCCAACTCGGTTTTACAGTGAAAACTGCAGGAACTTCAAACCGGCACTAGGAAACACACTGAAAAACTAGAGTAAAGGTTTCTCCTGCAACCCGTTCCCTTTGTGCTAGATGAACGAACGTCTCTCCACATGCTCAGTTCTGAGAGATAAGTGTGTGTGAAAGCCGTCCTTCAACTAGATTGTTGGGAACACAAAGTTCCTTTTCAGTTGCAAACTACACTCCATACATATATATGGGGAGGTACTAGCTCCAACTCGGTTTTACAGTGAAAACTGCAGGAACTTCAAACCGGCACTAGGAAACACACTGAGAAACTAGAGTAAAAGTTTCTCCTGCAACCCGTTCCCTTTGTGCTAGATGAACGAACGTCTCTCCACATGCTCAGTTCTGAGAGATAAGTGTGTGTGAAAGCCGTCCTTCAACTAGATTGTTGGGAACACAAAGTTCCTTTTCAGTTGCAAACTACACTCCATACATATATATGGGGAGGTACTAGCTCCAACTCGGTTTTACAGTGAAAACTGCAGGAACTTCAAACCGGCACTAGGAAACTCACTGAAATACCAGAGTAAAAGTTTCTCCTGCAACCCGTTCCCTTTGTGCTAGATGAACGAACGTCTCTCCACATGCTCAGTTCTGAGAGATAAGTGTGTGTGAAAGCCGTCCTTCAACTAGAATGTTGGGAACACAAAGTTCCTTTTCAGTTGCAAACTACACTCCATACATATATATGGGGAGGTACTAGCTCCAACTCGGTTTTACAGTGAAAACTGCAGGAACTTCAAACCGGCACTAGGAAACACACTGAGAAACTAGAGTAAAAGTTTCTCCTGCAACCCGTTCCCTTTGTGCTAGATGAACGAACGTCTCTCCACATGCTCAGTTCTGAGAGATAAGTGTGTGTGAAAGCCGTCCTTCAACTAGATTGTTGGGAACACAAAGTTCCTTTTCAGTTGCAAACTACACTCCATACATATATATGGGGAGGTACTAGCTCCAACTCGGTTTTACAGTGAAAACTGCAGGAACTTCAAACCGGCACTAGGAAACACACTGAGAAACTAGAGTAAAAGTTTCTCCTGCAACCCGTTCCCTTTGTGCTAGATGAACGAACGTCTCTCCACATGCTCAGTTCTGAGAGATAAGTGTGTGTGAAAGCCGTCCTTCAACTAGATTGTTGGGAACACAAAGTTCCTTTTCAGTTCCAAACTACACTCCATACATATATATGGGGAGGTACTAGCTCCAACTCGGTTTTACAGTGAAAACTGCAGGAACTTCAAACCGGCACTAGGAAACACACTGAGAAACTAGAGTAAAAGTTTCTCCTGCAACCCGTTCCCTTTGTGCTAGATGAACGAACGTCTCTCCACATGCTCAGTTCTGAGAGATAAGTGTGTGTGAAAGCCGTCCTTCAACTAGATTGTTGGGAACACAAAGTTCCTTTTCAGTTGCAAACAACACTCCATACATATATATGGGGTGGTACTAGCTCCAACTCGGTTTTACAGTGAAAACTGCAGGAACTTCAAACCGGCACTAGGAAACACTCTGAAAAACTAGAGTAAAAGTTTCTCCTGCAACCCGTTCCCTTTGTGCTAGATGAACGAACGTCTCTCCACATGCTCAGTTCTGAGAGATAAGTGTGTGTGAAAGCCGTCCTTCAACTAGATTGTTGGGAACACAAAGTTCCTTTTCAGTTGCAAACTACACTCCATACATATATATGGGGAGGTACTAGCTCCAACTCGGTTTTACAGTGAAAACTGCAGGAACTTCAAACCGGCACTAGGAAACACACTGAGAAACTAGAGTAAAAGTTTCTCCTGCAACCCGTTCCCTTTGTGCTAGATGAACGAACGTCTCTCCACATGCTCAGTTCTGAGAGATAAGTGTGTGTGAAAGCCGTCCTTCAACTAGATTGTTGGGAACACAAAGTTCCTTTTCAGTTCCAAACTACACTCCATACATATATATGGGGAGGTACTAGCTCCAACTCGGTTTTACAGTGAAAACTGCAGGAACTTCAAACCGGCACTAGGAAACACACTGAGAAACTAGAGTAAAAGTTTCTCCTGCAACCCGTTCCCTTTGTGCTAGATGAACGAACGTCTCTCCACATGCTCAGTTCTGAGAGATAAGTGTGTGTGAAAGCCGTCCTTCAACTAGATTGTTGGGAACACAAAGTTCCTTTTCAGTTGCAAACTACACTCCATACATATATATGGGGAGGTACTAGCTCCAACTCGGTTTTACAGTGAAAACTGCAGGAACTTCAAACCGGCACTAGGAAACACACTGAGAAACTAGAGTAAAAGTTTCTCCTGCAACCCGTTCCCTTTGTGCTAGATGAACGAACGTCTCTCCACATGCTCAGTTCTGAGAGATAAGTGTGTGTGAAAGCCGTACTTCAACTAGATTGTTGGGAACACAAAGTTCCTTTTCAGTTGCAAACTACACTCCATACATATATATGGGGAGGTACTAGCTCCAACTCGGTTTTACAGTGAAAACTGCAGGAACTTCAAACCGGCACTAGGAAACACACTGAAAAACTAGAGTAAAAGTTTCTCCTGCAACCCGTTCCCTTTGTGCTAGATGAACGAACGTCTCTCCACATGCTCAGTTCTGAGAGATAAGTGTGTGTGAAAGCCGTCCTTCAACTAGATTGTTGGGAACACAAAGTTCCTTTTCAGTTGCAAACTACACTCCATACATATATATGGGGAGGTACTAGCTCCAACTCGGTTTTACAGTGAAAACTGCAGGAACTTCAAACCGGCACTAGGAAACACACTGAAAAACCAGAGTAAAAGTTTCTCCTGCAACCCGTTCCCTTTGTGCTAGATGAACGAACGTCTCTCCACATGCTCAGTTCTGAGAGATAAGTGTGTGTGAAAGCCGTCCTTCAACTAGATTGTTGGGAACACAAAGTTCCTTTTCAGTTGCAAACTACACTCCATACATATATAAGGGGAGGTACTAGCTCCAACTCGGTTTTACAGTGAAAACTGCAGGAACTTCAAACCGGCACTAGGAAACACACTGAAAAACTAGAGTAAAAGTTTCTCCTGCAACCTGTTCCCTTTGTGCTAGATGAACGAACGACTCTCCACATGCTCAGTTCTGAGAGATAAGTGTGTGTGAAAGCCGTCCTTCAACTAGATTGTTGGGAACACAAAGTTCCTTTTCAGTTGCAAACTACACTCCATACATATATATGGGGAGGTACTAGCTCCAACTCGGTTTTACAGTGAAAACTGCAGGAACTTCAAACCGGCACTAGGAAACACACTGAAAAACTAGAGTAAAAGTTTCTCCTGCAACCCGTTCCCTTTGTGCTAGATGAACGAACGTCTCTCCACATGCTCAGTTCTGAGAGATAAGTGTGTGTGAAAGCCGTCCTTCAACTAGATTGTTGGGAACACAAAGTTCCTTTTCAGTTGCAAACTACACTCCATACATATATATGGGGAGGTACTAGCTCCAACTCGGTTTTACAGTGAAAACTGCAGGAACTTCAAACCGGCACTAGGAAACACACTGAGAATCTAGAGTAAAAGTTTCTCCTGCAACCCGTTCCCTTTGTGCTAGATGAACGAACGTCTCTCCACATGCTCAGTTCTGAGAGATAAGTGTGTGTGAAAGCCGTCCTTCAACTAGATTGTTGGGAACACAAAGTTCCTTTTCAGTTGCAAACTACACTCCATACATATATATGGGGAGGTACTAGCTCCAACTCGGTTTTACAGTGAAAACTGCAGGAACTTCAAACCGGCACTAGGAAACTCACTGAAATACCAGAGTAAAAGTTTCTCCTGCAACCCGTTCCCTTTGTGCTAGATGAACGAACGTCTCTCCACATGCTCAGTTCTGAGAGATAAGTGTGTGTGAAAGCCGTCCTTCAACTAGATTGTTGGGAACACAAAGTTCCTTTTCAGTTGCAAACAACACTCCATACATATATATGGGGAGGTACTAGCTCCAACTCGGTTTTACAGTGAAAACTGCAGGAACTTCAAACCGGCACTAGGAAACACTCTGAAAAACTAGAGTAAAGGTTTCTCCTGCAACCCGTTCCCTTTGTGCTAGATGAACGAACGTCTCTCCACATGCTCAGTTCTGAGAGATAAGTGTGTGTGAAAGCCGTCCTTCAACTAGATTGTTGGGAACACAAAGTTCCTTTTCAGTTGCAAACTACACTCCATACATATATATGGGGAGGTACTAGCTCCAACTCGGTTTTACAGTGAAAACTGCAGGAACTTCAAACCGGCACTAGGAAACACACTGAGAATCTAGAGTAAAAGTTTCTCCTGCAACCCGTTCCCTTTGTGCTAGATGAACGAACGTCTCTCCACATGCTCAGTTCTGAGAGATAAGTGTGTGTGAAAGCCGTCCTTCAACTAGATTGTTGGGAACACAAAGTTCCTTTTCAGTTGCAAACTACACTCCATACATATATATGGGGAGGTACTAGCTCCAACACGGTTTTACACTGAAAACTGCAGGAACTTCAAACCGGCACTAGGAAACACACTGAGAAACTAGAGTAAAAGTTTCTCCTGCAACCCGTTCCCTTTGTGCTAGATGAACGAACGTCTCTCCACATGCTCAGTTCTGAGAGATAAGTGTGTGTGAAAGCCGTCCTTCAACTAGATTGTTGGGAACACAAACTTCCTTTTCAGTTGCAAACTACACTCCATACATATATATGGGGAGGTACTAGCTCCAACTCGGTTTTACAGTGAAAACTGCAGGAACTTCAAACCGGCACTAGGAAACACACTGAGAAACTAGAGTAAAAGTTTCTCCTGCAACCCGTTCCCTTTGTGCTAGATGAACGAACGTCTCTCCACATGCTCAGTTCTGAGAGATAAGTGTGTGTGAAAGCCGTCCTTCAACTAGATTGTTGGGAACACAAAGTTCCTTTTCAGTTGCAAACTACACTCCATACATATATATGGGGAGGTACTAGCTCCAACTCGGTTTTACAGTGAAAACTGCAGGAACTTCAAACCGGCACTAGGAAACACACTGAGAAACTAGAGTAAAAGTTTCTCCTGCAACCCGTTCCCTTTGTGCTAGATGAACGAACGTCTCTCCACATGCTCAGTTCTGAGAGATAAGTGTGTGTGAAAGCCGTCCTTCAACTAGATTGTTGGGAACACAAAGTTCCTTTTCAGTTGCAAACTACACTCCATACATATATATGGGGAGGTACTAGCTCCAACTCGGTTTTACAGTGAAAACTGCAGGAACTTCAAACCGGCACTAGGAAACACACTGAAAAACCAGAGTAAAAGTTTCTCCTGAAACACGTTCCCTTTGTGCTAGATGAACGAACGTCTCTCCACATGCTCAGTTCCGAGAGATAAGTGTGTGTGAAAGCCGTCCTTCAACTAGATTGTTGGGAACACAAAGTTCCTTTACAGTTGCAAACTACACTCCATACATATATATGGGGAGGTACTAGCTCCAACTCGGTTTTACAGTGAAAACTGCAGGAACTTCAAACCGGCACTAGGAAACACACTGAAAAACTAGAGTAAAAGTTTCTCCTGCAACCCGTTCCCTTTGTGCTAGATGAACGAACGTCTCTCCACATGCTCAGTTCTGAGAGATAAGTGTGTGTGAAAGCCGTCCTTCAACTAGATTGTTGGGAACACAAAGTTCCTTTTCAGTTGCAAACTACACTCCATACATATATATGGGGAGGTACTAGCTCCAACTCGGTTTTACACTGAAAACTGCAGGAACTTCAAATCGGCACTAGGAAACACACTGAGAAACTAGAGTAAAAGTTTCTCCTGCAACCCGTTCCCTTTGTGCTAGATGAACGAACGTCTCTCCACATGCTCAGTTCTGAGAGATAAGTGTGTGTGAAAGCCGTCCTTCAACTAGATTGTTGGGAACACAAAGTTCCTTTTCAGTTGCAAACTACACTCCATACATATATATGGGGAGGTACTAGCTCCAACTCGGTTTTACAGTGAAAACTGCAGGAACTTCAAACCGGCACTAGGAAACACACTGAGAAACTAGAGTAAAAGTTTCTCCTGCAACCCGTTCCCTTTGTGCTAGATGAACGAACGTCTCTCCACATGCTCAGTTCTGAGAGATAAGTGTGTGTGAAAACCGTCCTTCAACTAGATTGTTGGGAACACAAAGTTCCTTTTCAGTTGCAAACTACACTCCATACATATATATGGGGAGGTACTAGCTCCAACTCGGTTTTACAGTGAAAACTGCAGGAACTTCAAACCGGCACTAGGAAACACACTGAAAAACTAGAGTAAAAGTTTCTCCTGCAACCCGTTCCCTTTGTGCTAGATGAACGAACGTCTCTCCACATGCTCAGTTCTGAGAGATAAGTGTGTGTGAAAGCCGTCCTTCAACTAGATTGTTGGGAACACAAAGTTCCTTTTCAGTTGCAAACTACACTCCATACATATATATGGGGAGGTACTAGCTCCAACTCGGTTTTACAGTGAAAACTGCAGGAACTTCAAACCGGCACTAGGAAACACACTGAAAAACTAGAGTAAAAGTTTCTCCTGCAACCCGTTCCCTTTGTGCTAGATGAACGAACGTCTCTCCACATGCTCAGTTCTGAGAGATATGTATGTGAAAGCCGTCCTTCAAATAGATTGTTGGGAACACAAAGTTCCTTTTCAGTTGCAAACTACACTCCATACATATATATGGGGAGGTACTAGCTCCAACTCGGTTTTACAGTGAAAACTGCAGGAACTTCAAACCGGCACTAGGAAACACACTGAGAAACTAGAGTAAAAGTTTCTCCTGCAACCCGTTCCCTTTGTGCTAGATGAACGAACGTCTCTCCACATGCTCAGTTCTGAAAGATAAGTGTGTGTGAAAGCCGTCCTTCAACTAGATTGTTGGGAACACAAAGTTCCTTTTCAGTTGCAAACTACACTCCATACATATATATGGGGAGGTACTAGCTCCAACTCGGTTTTACACTGAAAACTGCAGGAACTTGAAACCGGCACTAGGAAACACACTGAGAAACTAGAGTAAAAGTTTCTCCTGCAACCCGTTCCCTTTGTGCTAGATGAACGAACGTCTCTCCACATGCTCAGTTCTGAGAGATAAGTGTGTGTGAAAGCCGTCCTTCAACTAGATTGTTGGGAACACAAAGTTCCTTTTCAGTTGCAAACTACACTCCATACATATATATGGGGAGGTACTAGCTCCAACTCTGTTTTACACTGAAAACTGCAGGAACTTCAAACCGGCACTAGGAAACACACTGAAAAACTAGAGTAAAAGTTTCTCCTGCAACCCGTTCCCTTTGTGCTAGATGAACGAACGTCTCTCCACATGCTCAGTTCTGAGAGATAAGTGTGTGTGAAAGCCGTCCTTCAACTAGATTGTTGGGAACACAAAGTTCCTTTTCAGTTGCAAACTACACTCCATACATATATATGGGGAGGTACTAGCTCCAACTCGGTTTTACAGTGAAAACTGCAGGAACTTCAAACCGGCACTAGGAAACACACTGAAAAACTAGAGTAAAAGTTTCTCCTGCAACCCGTTCCCTTTGTGCTAGATGAACGAACGTCTCTCCACATGCTCAGTTCTGAGAGATATGTGTGTGTGAAAGCCGTCCTTCAAATAGATTGTTGGGAACACAAAGTTCCTTTTCAGTTGCAAACTACACTCCATACATATATATGGGGAGGTACTAGCTCCAACTCGGTTTTACAGTGAAAACTGCAGGAACTTCAAACCGGCACTAGGAAACACACTGAGAAACTAGAGTAAAAGTTTCTCCTGCAACCCGTTCCCTTTGTGCTAGATGAACGAACGTCTCTCCACATGCTCAGTTCTGAGAGATAAGTGTGTGTGAAAGCCGTCCTTCAACTAGATTGTTGGGAACACAAAGTTCCTTTTCAGTTGCAATCTACACTCCATACATATATATGGGGAGGTACTAGCTCCAACTCGGTTTTACACTGAAAACTGCAGGAACTTCAAACCGGCACTAGGAAACACACTGAGAAACTAGAGTAAAAGTTTCTACTGCAACCCGTTCCCTTTGTGCTAGATGAACGAACGTCTCTCCACATGCTCAGTTCTGAGAGATAAGTGTGTGTGAAAGCCGTCCTTCAACTAGATTGTTGGGAACACAAAGTTCCTTTTCAGTTGCAAACTACACTCCATACATATATATGGGGAGGTACTAGCTCCAACTCTGTTTTACACTGAAAACTGCAGGAACTTCAAACCGGCACTAGGAAACACACTGAAAAACTAGAGTAAAAGTTTCTCCTGCAACCCGTTCCCTTTGTGCTAGATGAACGAACGTCTCTCCACATGCTCAGTTCTGAGAGATAAGTGTGTGTGAAAGCCGTCCTTCAACTAGATTGTTGGGAACACAAAGTTCCTTTTCAGTTGCAAACTACACTCCATACATATATATGGGGAGGTACTAGCTCCAACTCGGTTTTACAGTGAAAACTGCAGGAACTTCAAACCGGCACTAGGAAACACACTGAGAAACTAGAGTAAAAGTTTCTCCTGCAACCCGTTCCCATTGTGCTAGATGAACGAACGTCTCTCCACATGCTCAGTTCTGAGAGATAAGTGTGTGTGAAAGCCGTCCTTCAACTAGATTGTTGGGAACACAAAGTTCCTTTTCAGTTGCAAACTACACTCCATACATATATATGGGGAGGTACTAGCTCCAACTCGGTTTTACAGTGAAAACTGCAGGAACTTCAAACCGGCACTAGGAAACACACTGAAAAACCAGAGTAAAAGTTTCTCCTGCAACACGTTCCCTTTGTGCTAGATGAACGAACGTCTCTCCACATGCTCAGTTCCGAGAGATAAGTGTGTGTGAAAGCCGTCCTTCAACTAGATTGTTGGGAACACAAAGTTCCTTTACAGTTGCAAACTACACTCCATACATATATATGGGGAGGTACTAGCTCCAACTCGGTTTTACAGTGAAAACTGCAGGAACTTCAAACCGGCACTAGGAAACACACTGAAAAACTAGAGTAAAAGTTTCTCCTGCAACCCGTTCCCTTTGTGCTAGATGAACGAACGTCTCTCCACATGCTCAGTTCTGAGAGATAAGTGTGTGTGAAAGCCGTCCTTCAACTAGATTGTTGGGAACACAAAGTTCCTTTTCAGTTGCAAACTACACTCCATACATATATATGGGGAGGTACTAGCTCCAACTCGGTTTTACACTGAAAACTGCAGGAACTTCAAATCGGCACTAGGAAACACACTGAGAAACTAGAGTAAAAGTTTCTCCTGCAACCCGTTCCCTTTGTGCTAGATGAACGAACGTCTCTCCACATGCTCAGTTCTGAGAGATAAGTGTGTGTGAAAGCCGTCCTTCAACTAGATTGTTGGGAACACAAAGTTCCTTTTCAGTTGCAAACTACACTCCATACATATATATGGGGAGGTACTAGCTCCAACTCGGTTTTACAGTGAAAACTGCAGGAACTTCAAACCGGCACTAGGAAACACACTGAGAAACTAGAGTAAAAGTTTCTCCTGCAACCCGTTCCCTTTGTGCTAGATGAACGAACGTCTCTCCACATGCTCAGTTCTGAGAGATAAGTGTGTGTGAAAACCGTCCTTCAACTAGATTGTTGGGAACACAAAGTTCCTTTTCAGTTGCAAACTACACTCCATACATATATATGGGGAGGTACTAGCTCCAACTCGGTTTTACAGTGAAAACTGCAGGAACTTCAAACCGGCACTAGGAAACACACTGAAAAACTAGAGTAAAAGTTTCTCCTGCAACCCGTTCCCTTTGTGCTAGATGAACGAACGTCTCTCCACATGCTCAGTTCTGAGAGATAAGTGTGTGTGAAAGCCGTCCTTCAACTAGATTGTTGGGAACACAAAGTTCCTTTTCAGTTGCAAACTACACTCCATACATATATATGGGGAGGTACTAGCTCCAACTCGGTTTTACAGTGAAAACTGCAGGAACTTCAAACCGGCACTAGGAAACACACTGAAAAACTAGAGTAAAAGTTTCTCCTGCAACCCGTTCCCTTTGTGCTAGATGAACGAACGTCTCTCCACATGCTCAGTTCTGAGAGATATGTATGTGAAAGCCGTCCTTCAAATAGATTGTTGGGAACACAAAGTTCCTTTTCAGTTGCAAACTACACTCCATACATATATATGGGGAGGTACTAGCTCCAACTCGGTTTTACAGTGAAAACTGCAGGAACTTCAAACCGGCACTAGGAAACACACTGAGAAACTAGAGTAAAAGTTTCTCCTGCAACCCGTTCCCTTTGTGCTAGATGAACGAACGTCTCTCCACATGCTCAGTTCTGAGAGATAAGTGTGTGTGAAAGCCGTCCTTCAACTAGATTGTTGGGAACACAAAGTTCCTTTTCAGTTGCAAACTACACTCCATACATATATATGGGGAGGTACTAGCTCCAACTCGGTTTTACAGTGAAAACTGCAGGAACTTCAAACCGGCACTAGGAAACACACTGAGAAACTAGAGTAAAAGTTTCTCCTGCAACCCGTTCCCTTTGTGCTAGATGAACGAACGTCTCTCCACATGCTCAGTTCTGAGAGATAAGTGTGTGTGAAAGCCGTCCTTCAACTAGATTGTTGGGAACACAAAGTTCCTTTTCAGTTGCAAACTACACTCCATACATATATATGGGGAGGTACTAGCTCCAACTCTGTTTTACACTGAAAACTGCAGGAACTTCAAACCGGCACTAGGAAACACACTGAAAAACTAGAGTAAAAGTTTCTCCTGCAACCCGTTCCCTTTGTGCTAGATGAACGAACGTCTCTCCACATGCTCAGTTCTGAGAGATAAGTGTGTGTGAAAGCCGTCCTTCAACTAGATTGTTGGGAACACAAAGTTCCTTTTCAGTTGCAAACTACACTCCATACATATATATGGGGAGGTACTAGCTCCAACTCGGTTTTACAGTGAAAACTGCAGGAACTTCAAACCGGCACTAGGAAACACACTGAAAAACTAGAGTAAAAGTTTCTCCTGCAACCCGTTCCCTTTGTGCTAGATGAACGAACGTCTCTCCACATGCTCAGTTCTGAGAGATATGTGTGTGTGAAAGCCGTCCTTCAAATAGATTGTTGGGAACACAAAGTTCCTTTTCAGGTGCAAACTACACTCCATACATATATATGGGGAGGTACTAGCTCCAACTCGGTTTTACAGTGAAAACTGCAGGAACTTCAAACCGGCACTAGGAAACACACTGAGAAACTAGAGTAAAAGTTTCTCCTGCAACCCGTTCCCTTTGTGCTAGATGAACGAACGTCTCTCCACATGCTCAGTTCTGAGAGATAAGTGTGTGTGAAAGCCGTCCTTCAACTAGATTGTTGGGAACACAAAGTTCCTTTTCAGTTGCAATCTACACTCCATACATATATATGGGGAGGTACTAGCTCCAACTCGGTTTTACACTGAAAACTGCAGGAACTTCAAACCGGCACTAGGAAACACACTGAGAAACTAGAGTAAAAGTTTCTACTGCAACCCGTTCCCTTTGTGCTAGATGAACGAACGTCTCTCCACATGCTCAGTTCTGAGAGATAAGTGTGTGTGAAAGCCGTCCTTCAACTAGATTGTTGGGAACACAAAGTTCCTTTTCAGTTGCAAACTACACTCCATACATATATATGGGGAGGTACTAGCTCCAACTCTGTTTTACACTGAAAACTGCAGGAACTTCAAACCGGCACTAGGAAACACACTGAAAAACTAGAGTAAAAGTTTCTCCTGCAACCCGTTCCCTTTGTGCTAGATGAACGAACGTCTCTCCACATGCTCAGTTCTGAGAGATAAGTGTGTGTGAAAGCCGTCCTTCAACTAGATTGTTGGGAACACAAAGTTCCTTTTCAGTTGCAAACTACACTCCATACATATATATGGGGAGGTACTAGCTCCAACTCGGTTTTACAGTGAAAACTGCAGGAACTTCAAACCGGCACTAGGAAACACACTGAGAAACTAGAGTAAAAGTTTCTCCTGCAACCCGTTCCCTTTGTGCTAGATGAACGAACGTCTCTCCACATGCTCAGTTCTGAGAGATAAGTGTGTGTGAAAGCCGTCCTTCAACTAGATTGTTGGGAACACAAAGTTCCTTTTCAGTTGCAAACTACACTCCATACATATATATGGGGAGGTACTAGCTCCAACTCGGTTTTACAGTGAAAACAGCAGGAACTTCAAACCGGCACTAGGAAACACACTGAAAAACTAGAGTAAAAGTTTCTCCTGCAACCCGTTCCCTTTGTGCTAGATGAACGAACGTCTCTCCACATGCTCAGTTCTGAGAGATAAGTGTGTGTGAAAGCCGTCCTTCAACTAGATTGTTGGGAACACAAAGTTCCTTTTCAGTTGCAAACTACACTCCATACATATATATGGGGAGGTACTAGCTCCAACTCGGTTTTACAGTGAAAACTGCAGGAACTTCAAACCGGCACTAGGAAACTCACTGAAATACCAGAGTAAAAGTTTCTCCTGCAACCCGTTCCCTTTGTGCTAGATGAACGAACGTCTCTCCACATGCTCAGTTCTGAGAGATAAGTGTGTGTGAAAGCCGTCCTTCAACTAGATTGTTGGGAACACAAAGTTCCTTTTCAGTTGCAAACTACACTCCATACATATATATGGGGAGGTACTAGCTCCAACTCGGTTTTACAGTGAAAACTGCAGGAACTTCAAACCGGCACTAGGAAACACACTGAAAAACTAGAGTAAAAGTTTCTCCTGCAACCCGTTCCCTTTGTGCTAGATGAACGAACGTCTCTCCACATGCTCAGTTCTGAGAGATAAGTGTGTGTGAAAGCCGTCCTTCAACTAGATTGTTGGGAACACAAAGTTCCTTTTCAGTTGCAAACTACACTCCATACATATATATGGGGAGGTACTAGCTCCAACTCGGTTTTACAGTGAAAACTGCAGGAACTTCAAACCGGCACTAGGAAACACACTGAAAAACTAGAGTAAAAGTTTCTCCTGCAACCCGTTCCCTTTGTGCTAGATGAACGAACGTCTCTCCACATGCTCAGTTCTGAGAGATATGTATGTGAAAGCCGTCCTTCAAATAGATTGTTGGGAACACAAAGTTCCTTTTCAGTTGCAAACTACACTCCATACATATATATGGGGAGGTACTAGCTCCAACTCGGTTTTACAGTGAAAACTGCAGGAACTTCAAACCGGCACTAGGAAACACACTGAGAAACTAGAGTAAAAGTTTCTCCTGCAACCCGTTCCCTTTGTGCTAGATGAACGAACGTCTCTCCACATGCTCAGTTCTGAGAGATAAGTGTGTGTGAAAGCCGTCCTTCAACTAGATTGTTGGGAACACAAAGTTCCTTTTCAGTTGCAAACTACACTCCATACATATATATGGGGAGGTACTAGCTCCAACTCGGTTTTACAGTGAAAACTGCAGGAACTTCAAACCGGCACTAGGAAACACACTGAGAAACTAGAGTAAAAGTTTCTCCTGCAACCCGTTCCCTTTGTGCTAGATGAACGAACGTCTCTCCACATGCTCAGTTCTGAGAGATAAGTGTGTGTGAAAGCCGTCCTTCAACTAGATTGTTGGGAACACAAAGTTCCTTTTCAGTTGCAAACTACACTCCATACATATATATGGGGAGGTACTAGCTCCAACTCTGTTTTACACTGAAAACTGCAGGAACTTCAAACCGGCACTAGGAAACACACTGAAAAACTAGAGTAAAAGTTTCTCCTGCAACCCGTTCCCTTTGTGCTAGATGAACGAACGTCTCTCCACATGCTCAGTTCTGAGAGATAAGTGTGTGTGAAAGCCGTCCTTCAACTAGATTGTTGGGAACACAAAGTTCCTTTTCAGTTGCAAACTACACTCCATACATATATATGGGGAGGTACTAGCTCCAACTCGGTTTTACAGTGAAAACTGCAGGAACTTCAAACCGGCACTAGGAAACACACTGAAAAACTAGAGTAAAAGTTTCTCCTGCAACCCGTTCCCTTTGTGCTAGATGAACGAACGTCTCTCCACATGCTCAGTTCTGAGAGATATGTGTGTGTGAAAGCCGTCCTTCAAATAGATTGTTGGGAACACAAAGTTCCTTTTCAGGTGCAAACTACACTCCATACATATATATGGGGAGGTACTAGCTCCAACTCGGTTTTACAGTGAAAACTGCAGGAACTTCAAACCGGCACTAGGAAACACACTGAGAAACTAGAGTAAAAGTTTCTCCTGCAACCCGTTCCCTTTGTGCTAGATGAACGAACGTCTCTCCACATGCTCAGTTCTGAGAGATAAGTGTGTGTGAAAGCCGTCCTTCAACTAGATTGTTGGGAACACAAAGTTCCTTTTCAGTTGCAATCTACACTCCATACATATATATGGGGAGGTACTAGCTCCAACTCGGTTTTACACTGAAAACTGCAGGAACTTCAAACCGGCACTAGGAAACACACTGAGAAACTAGAGTAAAAGTTTCTACTGCAACCCGTTCCCTTTGTGCTAGATGAACGAACGTCTCTCCACATGCTCAGTTCTGAGAGATAAGTGTGTGTGAAAGCCGTCCTTCAACTAGATTGTTGGGAACACAAAGTTCCTTTTCAGTTGCAAACTACACTCCATACATATATATGGGGAGGTACTAGCTCCAACTCTGTTTTACACTGAAAACTGCAGGAACTTCAAACCGGCACTAGGAAACACACTGAAAAACTAGAGTAAAAGTTTCTCCTGCAACCCGTTCCCTTTGTGCTAGATGAACGAACGTCTCTCCACATGCTCAGTTCTGAGAGATAAGTGTGTGTGAAAGCCGTCCTTCAACTAGATTGTTGGGAACACAAAGTTCCTTTTCAGTTGCAAACTACACTCCATACATATATATGGGGAGGTACTAGCTCCAACTCGGTTTTACAGTGAAAACTGCAGGAACTTCAAACCGGCACTAGGAAACACACTGAGAAACTAGAGTAAAAGTTTCTCCTGCAACCCGTTCCCTTTGTGCTAGATGAACGAACGTCTCTCCACATGCTCAGTTCTGAGAGATAAGTGTGTGTGAAAGCCGTCCTTCAACTAGATTGTTGGGAACACAAAGTTCCTTTTCAGTTGCAAACTACACTCCATACATATATATGGGGAGGTACTAGCTCCAACTCGGTTTTACAGTGAAAACAGCAGGAACTTCAAACCGGCACTAGGAAACACACTGAAAAACTAGAGTAAAAGTTTCTCCTGCAACCCGTTCCCTTTGTGCTAGATGAACGAACGTCTCTCCACATGCTCAGTTCTGAGAGATAAGTGTGTGTGAAAGCCGTCCTTCAACTAGATTGTTGGGAACACAAAGTTCCTTTTCAGTTGCAAACTACACTCCATACATATATATGGGGAGGTACTAGCTCCAACTCGGTTTTACAGTGAAAACTGCAGGAACTTCAAACCGGCACTAGGAAACTCACTGAAATACCAGAGTAAAAGTTTCTCCTGCAACCCGTTCCCTTTGTGCTAGATGAACGAACGTCTCTCCACATGCTCAGTTCTGAGAGATAAGTGTGTGTGAAAGCCGTCCTTCAACTAGATTGTTGGGAACACAAAGTTCCTTTTCAGTTGCAAACTACACTCCATACATATATATGGGGAGGTACTAGCTCCAACTCGGTTTTACAGTGAAAACTGCAGGAACTTCAAACCGGCACTAGGAAACACACTGAAAAACTAGAGTAAAAGTTTCTCCTGCAACCCGTTCCCTTTGTGCTAGATGAACGAACGTCTCTCCACATGCTCAGTTCTGAGAGATAAGTGTGTGTGAAAGCCGTCCTTCAACTAGATTGTTGGGAACACAAAGTTCCTTTTCAGTTGCAAACTACACTCCATACATATATATGGGGAGGTACTAGCTCCAACTCGGTTTTACACTGAAAACTGCGGGAACTTCAAACCGGCACTAGGAAACACACTGAAAAACTAGAGTAAAGGTTTCTCCTGCAACCCGTTCCCTTTGTGCTAGATGAACGAACGTCTCTCCACATGCTCAGTTCTGAGAGATAAGTGTGTGTGAAAGCCGTCCTTCAACTAGATTGTTGGGAACACAAAGTTCCTTTTCAGTTGCAAACTACACTCCATACATATATATGGGGAGGTACTAGCTCCAACTCGGTTTTACAGTGAAAACTGCAGGAACTTCAAACCGGCACTAGGAAACACACTGAGAAACAAGAGTAAAAGTTTCTCCTGCAACCCGTTCCCTTTGTGCTAGATGAACGAACGTCTCTCCACATGCTCAGTTCTGAGAGATAAGTGTGTGTGAAAGCCGTCCTTCAACTAGATTGTTGGGAACACAAAGTTCCTTTTCAGTTGCAAACTACACTCCATACATATATATGGGGAGGTACTAGCTCCAACACGGTTGTACAGTGAAAACTGCAGGAACTTCAAACCGGCACTAGGAAACACACTGAAAAACTAGAGTAAAAGTTTCTCCTGCAACCCGTTCCCTTTGTGCTAGATGAACGAACGTCTCTCCACATGCTCAGTTCTGAGAGATAAGTGTGTGTGAAAGCCGTCCTTCAACTAGATTGTTGGGAACACAAAGTTCCTTTTCAGTTGCAAACTACACTCCATACATATATATGGGGAGGTACTAGCTCCAACTCGGTTTTACAGTGAAAACTGCAGGAACCTCAAACCGGCACTAGGAAACACACTGAAAAACCAGAGTAAAAGTTTCTCCTGCAACCCGTTCCCTTTGTGCTAGATGAACGAACGTCTCTCCACATGCTCAGTTCTGAGAGATAAGTGTGTGTGAAAGCCGTCCTTCAACTAGATTGTTGGGAACACAAAGTTCCTTTTCAGTTGCAAACTACACTCCATACATATATATGGGGAGGTACTAGCTCCAACTCGGTTTTACAGTGAAAACTGCAGGAACTTCAAACCGGCACTAGGAAACACACTGAAAAACTAGAGTAAAAGTTTCTCCTGCAACCCGTTCCCTTTGTGCTAGATGAACGAACGTCTCTCCACATGCTCAGTTCTGAGAGATAAGTGTGTGTGAAAGCCGTCCTTCAACTAGATTGTTGGGAACACAAAGTTCCTTTTCAGTTGCAAACTACACTCCATACATATATATGGGTAGGTACTAGCTCCAACTCGGTTTTACAGTGAAAACTGCAGGAACTTCAAACCGGCACTAGGAAACACACTGAAAAACTAGAGTAAAAGTTTCTCCTGCAACCCGTTCCCTTTGTGCTAGATGAACGAACGTCTCTCCACATGCTCAGTTCTGAGAGATAAGTGTGTGTGAAAGCCGTCCTTCAACTAGATTGTTGGGAACACAAAGTTCCTTTTCAGTTGCAAACTACACTCCATACATATATATGGGGAGGTACTAGCTCCAACTCGGTTTTACAGTGAAAACTGCAGGAACTTCAAACCGGCACTAGGAAACACACTGAAAAACCAGAGTAAAAGTTTCTCCTGCAAACCGTTCCCTTTGTGCTAGATGAACGAACGTCTCTCCACATGCTCAGTTCTGAGAGATAAGTGTGTGTGAAAGCCGTTCTTCAACTAGATTGTTGGGAACACAAAGTTCCTTTTCAGTTGCAAACAACACTCCATACATATATATGGGGAGGTACTAGCTCCAACTCGGTTTTACAGTGAAAACTGCAGGAACTTCAAACCGGCACTAGGAAACACACTGAAAAACAAGAGTAAAAGTTTCTCCTGCAACCCGTTCCCTTTGTGCTAGATGAACGAACGTCTCTCCACATTCTTAGTTCTGAGAGATAAGTGTGTGTGAAAGCCGTCCTTCAACTAGATTGTTGGGAACACAAAGTTCCTTTTCAGTTGCAAACTACACTCCATACATATATATGGGGAAGTACTAGCTCCAACTCGGTTTTACAGTGAAAACTGCAGGAACTTGAAACCGGCACTAGGAAACACACTGAAAAACTAGAGTAAAAGTTTCTCCTGCAAACCGTTCCCTTTGTGCTAGATGAACGAACGTCTCTCCACATGCTCAGTTCTGAGAGATAAGTGTGTGTGAAAGCCGTCCTTCAACTAGATTGTTGGGAACACAAAGTTCCTTTTCAGTTGCAAACTACACTCCATACATATATATGGGGAGGTACTAGCTCCAACTCGGTTTTACAGTGAAAACTGCAGGAACTTCAAACCGGCACTAGGAAACACACTGAAAAACTAGAATAAAGGTTTCTCCTGCAACCCGTTCCCTTTGTGCTAGATGAACGAACGTCTCTCCACATGCTCAGTTCTGAGAGATAAGTGTGTGTGAAAGCCGTCCTTCAACTAGATTGTTGGGAACACAAAGTTCCTTTTCAGTTGCAAACTACACTCCATACATATATATGGGGAGGTACTAGCTCCAACTCGGTTTTACAGTGAAAACTGCAGGAACTTCAAACCGGCACTAGGAAACACACTGAGAAACTAGAGTAAAAGTTTCTCCTGCAACCCGTTCCCTTTGTGCTAGATGAACGAACGTCTCTCCACATGCTCAGTTCTGAGAGATAAGTGTGTGTGAAAGCCGTCCTTCAACTAGATTGTTGGGAACACAAAGTTCCTTTTCAGTTGCAAACTACACTCCATACATATATATGGGGAGGTACTAGCTCCAACTCGGTTTTACAGTGAAAACTGCAGGAACTTCAAACCG
Source organism: Camelus bactrianus (assembly GCF_048773025.1). Taxonomy (NCBI): domain Eukaryota; kingdom Metazoa; phylum Chordata; class Mammalia; order Artiodactyla; family Camelidae; genus Camelus; species Camelus bactrianus. The sequence goes on along the minus strand of NC_133549.1, from coordinate 3,272,616 downwards.
GCACTAGGAAACTCACTGAAATACCAGAGTAAAAGTTTCTCCTGCAACCCGTTCCCTTTGTGCTAGATGAACGAACGTCTCTCCACATGCTCAGTTCTGAGAAATAAGTGTGTGTGAAAGCCGTCCTTCAACTAGATTGTTGGGAACACAAAGTTCCTTTTCAGTTGCAAACTACACTCCATACATATATATGGGGAGGTACTAGCTCCAACTCGGTTTTACAGTGAAAACTGCAGGAACTTCAAACCGGCACTAGGAAACACACTGAGAAACTAGAGTAAAAGTTTCTCCTGCAACCCGTTCCCTTTGTGCTAGATGAACGAACGTCTCTCCACATGCTCAGTTCTGAGAGATAAGTGTGTGTGAAAGCCGTCCTTCAACTAGATTGTTGGGAACACAAAGTTCCTTTTCAGTTGCAAACAACACTCCATACATATATATGGGGAGGTACTAGCTCCAACTCGGTTTTACAGTGAAAACTGCAGGAACTTCAAACCGGCACTAGGAAACAATCTGAAAAACTAGAGTAAAGGTTTCTCCTGCAACCCGTTCCCTTTGTGCTAGATGAACGAACGTCTCTCCACATGCTCAGTTCTGAGAGATAAGTGTGTGTGAAAGCCGTCCTTCAACTAGATTGTTGGGAACACAAAGTTCCTTTTCAGTTGCAAACTACACTCCATACATATATATGGGGAGGTACTAGCTCCAACTCGGTTTTACAGTGAAAACTGCAGGAACTTCAAACCGGCACTAGGAAACACACTGAGAAACTAGAGTAAAAGTTTCTCCTGCAACCCGTTCCCTTTGTGCTAGATGAACGAACGTCTCTCCACATGCTCAGTTCTGAGAGATAAGTGTGTGTGAAAGCCGTCCTTCAACTAGATTGTTGGGAACACAAAGTTCCTTTTCAGTTGCAAACTACACTCCATACATATATATGGGGAGGTACTAGCTCCAACTCGGTTTTACAGTGAAAACTGCAGGAACTTCAAACCGGCACTAGGAAACACACTGAAAAACTAGAGTAAAGGTTTCTCCTGCAACCCGTTCCCTTTGTGCTAGATGAACGAACGTCTCTCCACATGCTCAGTTCTGAGAGATAAGTGTGTGTGAAAGCCGTCCTTCAACTATATTGTTGGGAACACAAAGTTCCTTTTCAGTTGCAAACTACACTCCATACATATATATGGGGAGGTACTAGCTCCAACTCGGTTTTACAGTGAAAACTGCAGGAACTTCAAACCGGCACTAGGAAACACACTGAGAAACTAGAGTAAAAGTTTCTCCTGCAACCCGTTCCCTTTGTGCTAGATGAACGAACGTCTCTCCACATGCTCAGTTCTGAGAGATAAGTGTGTGTGAAAGCCGTCCTTCAACTAGATTGTTGGGAACACAAAGTTCCTTTTCAGTTGCAAACTACACTCCATACATATATATGGGGAGGTACTAGCTCCAACTCGGTTTTACAGTGAAAACTGCAGGAACTTCAAACCGGCACTAGGAAACTCACTGAAATACCAGAGTAAAAGTTTCTCCTGCAACCCGTTCCCTTTGTGCTAGATGAACGAACGTCTCTCCACATGCTCAGTTCTGAGAGATAAGTGTGTGTGAAAGCCGTCCTTCAACTAGATTGTTGGGAACACAAAGTTCCTTTTCAGTTGCAAACTACACTCCATACATATATATGGGGAGGTACTAGCTCCAACTCGGTTTTACAGTGAAAACTGCAGGAACTTCAAACCGGCACTAGGAAACACACTGAGAAACTAGAGTAAAAGTTTCTCCTGCAACCCGTTCCCTTTGTGCTAGATGAACGAACGTCTCTCCACATGCTCAGTTCTGAGAGATAAGTGTGTGTGAAAGCCGTCCTTCAACTAGATTGTTGGGAACACAAAGTTCCTTTTCAGTTGCAAACTACACTCCATACATATATATGGGGAGGTACTAGCTCCAACTCGGTTTTACAGTGAAAACTGCAGGAACTTCAAACCGGCACTAGGAAACACACTGAGAAACTAGAGTAAAAGTTTCTCCTGCAACCCGTTCCCTTTGTGCTAGATGAACGAACGTCTCTCCACATGCTCAGTTCTGAGAGATAAGTGTGTGTGAAAGCCGTCCTTCAACTAGATTGTTGGGAACACAAAGTTCCTTTTCAGTTGCAAACTACACTCCATACATATATATGGGGAGGTACTAGCTCCAACTCGGTTTTACAGTGAAAACTGCAGGAACTTCAAACCGGCACTAGGAAACACACTGAGAAACTAGAGTAAAAGTTTCTCCTGCAACCCGTTCCCTTTGTGCTAGATGAACGAACATCTCTCCACATGCTCAGTTCTGAGAGATAAGTGTGTGTGAAAGCCGTCCTTCAACTAGATTGTTGGGAACACAAAGTTCCTTTTCAGTTGCAAACTACACTCCATACATATATATGGGGAGGTACTAGCTCCAACTCGGTTTTACAGTGAAAACTGCAGGAACTTCAAACCGGCACTAGGAAACACACTGAGAAACTAGAGTAAAAGTTTCTCCTGCAACCCGTTCCCTTTGTGCTAGATGAACGAACGTCTCTCCACATGCTCAGTTCTGAGAGATAAGTGTGTGTTAAAGCCGTCCTTCAACTAGATTGTTGGGAACACAAAGTTCCTTTTCAGTTGCAAACTACACTCCATACATATATATGGGGAGGTACTAGCTCCAACTCGGTTTTACAGTGAAAACTGCAGGAACTTCAAACCGGCACTAGGAAACACACTGAAAAACTAGAGTAAAAGTTTCTCCTGCAACCCGTTCCCTTTGTGCTAGATGAACGAACGTCTCTCCACATGCTCAGTTCTGAGAGATAAGTGTGTGTGAAAGCCGTCCTTCAACTAGATTGTTGGGAACACAAAGTTCCTTTTCAGTTGCAAACTACACTCCATACATATATATGGGGAGGTACTAGCTCCAACTCGGTTTTACACTGAAAACTGTGGGAACTTCAAACCGGCACTAGGAAACACACTGAAAAACTAGAGTAAAGGTTTCTCCTGCAACCCGTTCCCTTTGTGCTAGATGAACGAACGTCTCTCCACATGCTCAGTTCTGAGAGATAAGTGTGTGTGAAAGCCGTCCTTCAACTAGATTGTTGGGAACACAAAGTTCCTTTTCAGTTGCAAACTACACTCCATACATATATATGGGGAGGTACTAGCTCCAACTCGGTTTTACAGTGAAAACTGCAGGAACTTCAAACCGGCACTAGGAAACACACTGAGAAACAAGAGTAAAAGTTTCTCCTGCAACCCGTTCCCTTTGTGCTAGATGAACGAACGTCTCTCCACATGCTCAGTTCTGAGAGATAAGTGTGTGTGAAAGCCGTCCTTCAACTAGATTGTTGGGAACACAAAGTTCCTTTTCAGTTGCAAACTACACTCCATACATATATATGGGGAGGTACTAGCTCCAACACGGTTGTACAGTGAAAACTGCAGGAACTTCAAACCGGCACTAGGAAACACACTGAAAAACTAGAGTAAAAGTTTCTCCTGCAACCCGTTCCCTTTGTGCTAGATGAACGAACGTCTCTCCACATGCTCAGTTCTGAGAGATAAGTGTGTGTGAAAGCCGTCCTTCAACTAGATTGTTGGGAACACAAAGTTCCTTTTCAGTTGCAAACTACACTCCATACATATATATGGGGAGGTACTAGCTCCAACTCGGTTTTACAGTGAAAACTGCAGGAACTTCAAACCGGCACTAGGAAACACACTGAAAAACCAGAGTAAAAGTTTCTCCTGCAACCCGTTCCCTTTGTGCTAGATGAACGAACGTCTCTCCACATGCTCAGTTCTGAGAGATAAGTGTGTGTGAAAGCCGTCCTTCAACTAGATTGTTGGGAACACAAAGTTCCTTTTCAGTTGCAAACTACACTCCATACATATATATGGGGAGGTACTAGCTCCAACTCGGTTTTACAGTGAAAACTGCAGGAACTTCAAACCGGCACTAGGAAACACACTGAAAAACTAGAGTAAAAGTTTCTACTGCAACCCGTTCCCTTTGTGCTAGATGAACGAACGTCTCTCCACATGCTCAGTTCTGAGAGATAAGTGTGTGTGAAAGCCGTCCTTCAACTAGATTGTTGGGAACACAAAGTTCCTTTTCAGTTGCAAACTACACTCCATACATATATATGGGGAGGTACTAGCTCCAAATCGGTTTTACAGTGAAAACTGCAGGAACTTCAAACCGGCACTAGGAAACACACTGAAAAACTAGAGTAAAAGTTTCTCCTGCAACCCGTTCCCTTTGTGCTAGATGAACGAACGTCTCTCCACATGCTCAGTTCTGAGAGATAAGTGTGTGTGAAAGCCGTCCTTCAACTAGATTGTTGGGAACACAAAGTTCCTTTTCAGTTGCAAACTACACTCCATACATATATATGGGGAGGTACTAGCTCCAACTCGGTTTTACAGTGAAAACTGCAGGAACTTCAAACCGGCACTAGGAAACACACTGAAAAACCAGAGTAAAAGTTTCTCCTGCAAACCGTTCCCTTTGTGCTAGATGAACGAACATCTCTCCACATGCTCAGTTCTGAGAGATAAGTGTGTGTGAAAGCCGTTCTTCAACTAGATTGTTGGGAACACAAAGTTCCTTTTCAGTTGCAAACAACACTCCATACATATATATGGGGAGGTACTAGCTCCAACTCGGTTTTACAGTGAAAACTGCAGGAACTTCAAACCGGCACTAGGAAACACACTGAAAAACAAGAGTAAAAGTTTCTCCTGCAACCCGTTCCCTTTGTGCTAGATGAACGAACGTCTCTCCACATTCTTAGTTCTGAGAGATAAGTGTGTGTGAAAGCCGTCCTTCAACTAGATTGTTGGGAACACAAAGTTCCTTTTCAGTTGCAAACTACACTCCATACATATATATGGGGAAGTACTAGCTCCAACTCGGTTTTACAGTGAAAACTGCAGGAACTTCAAACCGGCACTAGGAAACACACTGAAAAACTAGAGTAAAAGTTTCTCCTGCAAACCGTTCCCTTTGTGCTAGATGAACGAACGTCTCTCCACATGCTCAGTTCTGAGAGATAAGTGTGTGTGAAAGCCGTCCTTCAACTAGATTGTTGGGAACACAAACTTCCTTTTCAGTTGCAAACTACACTCCATACATATATATGGGGAGGTACTAGCTCCAACTCGGTTTTACACTGAAAACTGCAGGAACTTCAAACCGGCACTAGGAAACTCACTGAAATACCAGAGTAAAAGTTTCTCCTGCAACCCGTTCCCTTTGTGCTAGATGAACGAACGTCTCTCCACATGCTCAGTTCTGAGAGATAAGTGTGTGTGAAAGCCGTCCTTCAACTAGATTGTTGGGAACACAAAGTTCCTTTTCAGTTGCAAACTACACTCCATACATATATATGGGGAGGTACTAGCTCCAACTCGGTTTTACACTGAAAACTGCAGGAACTTCAAACCGGCACTAGGAAACACACTGAAAAACTAGAGTAAAAGTTTCTCCTGCAACCCGTTCCCTTTGTGCTAGATGAACGAACGTCTCTCCACATGCTCAGTTCTGAGAGATAATTGTGTGTGAAAGCCGTCCTTCAACTAGATTGTTGGGAACACAAAGTTCCTTTTCAGTTGCAAACTACACTCCATACATATATATGGGGAGGTACTAGCTCCAACTCGGTTTTACAGTGAAAACTGCAGGAACTTCAAACCGGCACTAGGAAACACACTGAAAAACTAGAGTAAAGGTTTCTCCTGCAACCCGTTCCCTTTGTGCTAGATGAACGAACGTCTCTCCACATGCTCAGTTCTGAGAGATAAGTGTGTGTGAAAGCCGTCCTTCAACTAGATTGTTGGGAACACAAAGTTCCTTTTCAGTTGCAAACTACACTCCATACATATATATGGGGAGGTACTAGCTCCAACTCGGTTTTACAGTGAAAACTGCAGGAACTTCAAACCGGCACTAGGAAACACACTGAGAAACTAGAGTAAAAGTTTCTCCTGCAACCCGTTCCCTTTGTGCTAGATGAACGAACGTCTCTCCACATGCTCAGTTCTGAGAGATAAGTGTGTGTGAAAGCCGTCCTTCAACTAGATTGTTGGGAACACAAAGTTCCTTTTCAGTTGCAAACTACACTCCATACATATATATGGGGAGGTACTAGCTCCAACTCGGTTTTACAGTGAAAACTGCAGGAACTTCAAACCGGCACTAGGAAACACACTGAAAAACCAGAGTAAAAGTTTCTCCTGCAACCCGTTCCCTTTGTGCTAGATGAACGAACGTCTCTCCACATGCTCAGTTCTGAGAGATAAGTGTGTGTGAAAGCCGTCCTTCAACTAGATTGTTGGGAACACAAAGTTCCTTTTCAGTTGCAAACTACACTCCATACATATATATGGGGAGGTACTAGCTCCAACTCGGTTTTACAGTGAAAACTGCAGGAACTTCAAACCGGCACTAGGAAACACACTGAAAAACTAGAGTAAAAGTTTCTACTGCAACCCGTTCCCTTTGTGCTAGATGAACGAACGTCTCTCCACATGCTCAGTTCTGAGAGATAAGTGTGTGTGAAAGCCGTCCTTCAACTAGATTGTTGGGAACACAAAGTTCCTTTTCAGTTGCAAACTACACTCCATACATATATATGGGGAGGTACTAGCTCCAAATCGGTTTTACAGTGAAAACTGCAGGAACTTCAAACCGGCACTAGGAAACACACTGAAAAACTAGAGTAAAAGTTTCTCCTGCAACCCGTTCCCTTTGTGCTAGATGAACGAACGTCTCTCCACATGCTCAGTTCTGAGAGATAAGTGTGTGTGAAAGCCGTCCTTCAACTAGATTGTTGGGAACACAAAGTTCCTTTTCAGTTGCAAACTACACTCCATACATATATATGGGGAGGTACTAGCTCCAACTCGGTTTTACAGTGAAAACTGCAGGAACTTCAAACCGGCACTAGGAAACACACTGAAAAACCAGAGTAAAAGTTTCTCCTGCAAACCGTTCCCTTTGTGCTAGATGAACGAACATCTCTCCACATGCTCAGTTCTGAGAGATAAGTGTGTGTGAAAGCCGTTCTTCAACTAGATTGTTGGGAACACAAAGTTCCTTTTCAGTTGCAAACAACACTCCATACATATATATGGGGAGGTACTAGCTCCAACTCGGTTTTACAGTGAAAACTGCAGGAACTTCAAACCGGCACTAGGAAACACACTGAAAAACAAGAGTAAAAGTTTCTCCTGCAACCCGTTCCCTTTGTGCTAGATGAACGAACGTCTCTCCACATTCTTAGTTCTGAGAGATAAGTGTGTGTGAAAGCCGTCCTTCAACTAGATTGTTGGGAACACAAAGTTCCTTTTCAGTTGCAAACTACACTCCATACATATATATGGGGAAGTACTAGCTCCAACTCGGTTTTACAGTGAAAACTGCAGGAACTTCAAACCGGCACTAGGAAACACACTGAAAAACTAGAGTAAAAGTTTCTCCTGCAAACCGTTCCCTTTGTGCTAGATGAACGAACGTCTCTCCACATGCTCAGTTCTGAGAGATAAGTGTGTGTGAAAGCCGTCCTTCAACTAGATTGTTGGGAACACAAACTTCCTTTTCAGTTGCAAACTACACTCCATACATATATATGGGGAGGTACTAGCTCCCACTCGGTTTTACACTGAAAACTGCAGGAACTACAAACCGGCACTAGGAAACTCACTGAAATACCAGAGTAAAAGTTTCTCCTGCAACCCGTTCCCTTTGTGCTAGATGAACGAACGTCTCTCCACATGCTCAGTTCTGAGAGATAAGTGTGTGTGAAAGCCGTCCTTCAACTAGATTGTTGGGAACACAAAGTTCCTTTTCAGTTGCAAACTACACTCCATACATATATATGGGGAGGTACTAGCTCCAACTCGGTTTTACACTGAAAACTGCAGGAACTTCAAACCGGCACTAGGAAACACACTGAAAAACTAGAGTAAAAGTTTCTCCTGCAACCCGTTCCCTTTGTGCTAGATGAACGAACGTCTCTCCACATGCTCAGTTCTGAGAGATAATTGTGTGTGAAAGCCGTCCTTCAACTAGATTGTTGGGAACACAAAGTTCCTTTTCAGTTGCAAACTACACTCCATACATATATATGGGGAGGTACTAGCTCCAACTCGGTTTTACAGTGAAAACTGCAGGAACTTCAAACCGGCACTAGGAAACACACTGAAAAACTAGAGTAAAGGTTTCTCCTGCAACCCGTTCCCTTTGTGCTAGATGAACGAACGTCTCTCCACATGCTCAGTTCTGAGAGATAAGTGTGTGTGAAAGCCGTCCTTCAACTAGATTGTTGGGAACACAAAGTTCCTTTTCAGTTGCAAACTACACTCCATACATATATATGGGGAGGTACTAGCTCCAACTCGGTTTTACAGTGAAAACTGCAGGAACTTCAAACCGGCACTAGGAAACACACTGAGAAACTAGAGTAAAAGTTTCTCCTGCAACCCGTTCCCTTTGTGCTAGATGAACGAACGTCTCTCCACATGCTCAGTTCTGAGAGATAAGTGTGTGTGAAAGCCGTCCTTCAACTAGATTGTTGGGAACACAAAGTTCCTTTTCAGTTGCAAACTACACTCCATACATATATATGGGGAGGTACTAGCTCCAACTCGGTTTTACAGTGAAAACTGCAGGAACTTCAAACCGGCACTAGGAAACTCACTGAAATACCAGAGTAAAAGTTTCTCCTGCAACCCGTTCCCTTTGTGCTAGATGAACGAACGTCTCTCCACATGCTCAGTTCTGAGAAATAAGTGTGTGTGAAAGCCGTCCTTCAACTAGATTGTTGGGAACACAAAGTTCCTTTTCAGTTGCAAACTACACTCCATACATATATATGGGGAGGTACTAGCTCCAACTCGGTTTTACAGTGAAAACTGCAGGAACTTCAAACCGGCACTAGGAAACACACTGAGAAACTAGAGTAAAAGTTTCTCCTGCAACCCGTTCCCTTTGTGCTAGATGAACGAACGTCTCTCCACATGCTCAGTTCTGAGAGATAAGTGTGTGTGAAAGCCGTCCTTCAACTAGATTGTTGGGAACACAAAGTTCCTTTTCAGTTGCAAACAACACTCCATACATATATATGGGGAGGTACTAGCTCCAACTCGGTTTTACAGTGAAAACTGCAGGAACTTCAAACCGGCACTAGGAAACAATCTGAAAAACTAGAGTAAAGGTTTCTCCTGCAACCCGTTCCCTTTGTGCTAGATGAACGAACGTCTCTCCACATGCTCAGTTCTGAGAGATAAGTGTGTGTGAAAGCCGTCCTTCAACTAGATTGTTGGGAACACAAAGTTCCTTTTCAGTTGCAAACTACACTCCATACATATATATGGGGAGGTACTAGCTCCAACTCGGTTTTACAGTGAAAACTGCAGGAACTTCAAACCGGCACTAGGAAACACACTGAGAAACTAGAGTAAAAGTTTCTCCTGCAACCCGTTCCCTTTGTGCTAGATGAACGAACGTCTCTCCACATGCTCAGTTCTGAGAGATAAGTGTGTGTGAAAGCCGTCCTTCAACTAGATTGTTGGGAACACAAAGTTCCTTTTCAGTTGCAAACTACACTCCATACATATATATGGGGAGGTACTAGCTCCAACTCGGTTTTACAGTGAAAACTGCAGGAACTTCAAACCGGCACTAGGAAACACACTGAAAAACTAGAGTAAAGGTTTCTCCTGCAACCCGTTCCCTTTGTGCTAGATGAACGAACGTCTCTCCACATGCTCAGTTCTGAGAGATAAGTGTGTGTGAAAGCCGTCCTTCAACTATATTGTTGGGAACACAAAGTTCCTTTTCAGTTGCAAACTATACTCCATACATATATATGGGGAGGTACTAGCTCCAACTCGGTTTTACAGTGAAAACTGCAGGAACTTCAAACCGGCACTAGGAAACACACTGAGAAACTAGAGTAAAAGTTTCTCCTGCAACCCGTTCCCTTTGTGCTAGATGAACGAACGTCTCTCCACATGCTCAGTTCTGAGAGATAAGTGTGTGTGAAAGCCGTCCTTCAACTAGATTGTTGGGAACACAAAGTTCCTTTTCAGTTGCAAACTACACTCCATACATATATATGGGGAGGTACTAGCTCCAACTCGGTTTTACAGTGAAAACTGCAGGAACTTCAAACCGGCACTAGGAAACTCACTGAAATACCAGAGTAAAAGTTTCTCCTGCAACCCGTTCCCTTTGTGCTAGATGAACGAACGTCTCTCCACATGCTCAGTTCTGAGAGATAAGTGTGTGTGAAAGCCGTCCTTCAACTAGATTGTTGGGAACACAAAGTTCCTTTTCAGTTGCAAACTACACTCCATACATATATATGGGGAGGTACTAGCTCCAACTCGGTTTTACAGTGAAAACTGCAGGAACTTCAAACCGGCACTAGGAAACACACTGAGAAACTAGAGTAAAAGTTTCTCCTGCAACCCGTTCCCTTTGTGCTAGATGAACGAACGTCTCTCCACATGCTCAGTTCTGAGAGATAAGTGTGTGTGAAAGCCGTCCTTCAACTAGATTGTTGGGAACACAAAGTTCCTTTTCAGTTGCAAACTACACTCCATACATATATATGGGGAGGTACTAGCTCCAACTCGGTTTTACAGTGAAAACTGCAGGAACTTCAAACCGGCACTAGGAAACACACTGAGAAACTAGAGTAAAAGTTTCTCCTGCAACCCGTTCCCTTTGTGCTAGATGAACGAACGTCTCTCCACATGCTCAGTTCTGAGAGATAAGTGTGTGTGAAAGCCGTCCTTCAACTAGATTGTTGGGAACACAAAGTTCCTTTTCAGTTGCAAACTACACTCCATACATATATATGGGGAGGTACTAGCTCCAACTCGGTTTTACAGTGAAAACTGCAGGAACTTCAAACCGGCACTAGGAAACACACTGAGAAACTAGAGTAAAAGTTTCTCCTGCAACCCGTTCCCTTTGTGCTAGATGAACGAACGTCTCTCCACATGCTCAGTTCTGAGAGATAAGTGTGTGTGAAAGCCGTCCTTCAACTAGATTGTTGGGAACACAAAGTTCCTTTTCAGTTGCAAACTACACTCCATACATATATATGGGGAGGTACTAGCTCCAACTCGGTTTTACAGTGAAAACTGCAGGAACTTCAAACCGGCACTAGGAAACACACTGAGAAACTAGAGTAAAAGTTTCTCCTGCAAACCGTTCCCTTTGTGCTAGATGAACGAACGTCTCTCCACATGCTCAGTTCTGAGAGATAAGTGTGTGTGAAAGCCGTCCTTCAACTAGATTGTTGGGAACACAAAGTTCCTTTTCAGTTGCAAACTACACTCCATACATATATATGGGGAGGTACTAGCTCCAACTCGGTTTTACAGTGAAAACTGCAGGAACTTCAAACCGGCACTAGGAAACACACTGAAAAACCAGAGTAAAAGTTTCTCCTGCAACCCGTTCCCTTTGTGCTAGATGAACGAACGTCTCTCCACATGCTCAGTTCTGAGAGATAAGTGTGTGTGAAAGCCGTCCTTCAACTAGATTGTTGGGAACACAAAGTTCCTTTTCAGTTGCAAACTACACTCCATACATATATAAGGGGAGGTACTAGCTCCAACTCGGTTTTACAGTGAAAACTGCAGGAACTTCAAACCGGCACTAGGAAACACACTGAAAAACTAGAGTAAAAGTTTCTCCTGCAACCCGTTCCCTTTGTGCTAGATGAACGAACGTCTCTCCACATGCTCAGGTCTGAGAGATAAGTGTGTGTGAAAGCCGTCCTTCAACTAGATTGTTGGGAACACAAAGTTCCTTTTCAGTTGCAAACTACACTCCATACATATATATGGGGAGGTACTAGCTCCAACTCGGTTTTACAGTGAAAACTGCAGGAACTTCAAACCGGCACTAGGAAACACACTGAAAAACTAGAGTAAAAGTTTCTCCTGCAACCCGTTCCCTTTGTGCTAGATGAACGAACGTCTCTCCACATGCTCAGTTCTGAGAGATAAGTGTGTGTGAAAGCCGTCCTTCAACTAGATTGTTGGGAACACAAAGTTCCTTTTCAGTTGCAAACTACACTCCATACATATATATGGGGAGGTACTAGCTCCAACTCGGTTTTACAGTGAAAACTGCAGGAACTTCAAACCGGCACTAGGAAACACACTGAAAATCTAGAGTAAAAGTTTCTCCTGCAACTCGTTCCCTTTGTGCTAGATGAACGAACGTCTCTCCACATGCTCAGTTCTGAGAGATAAGTGTGTGTGAAAGCCGTCCTTCAACTAGATTGTTGGGAACACAAAGTTCCTTTTCAGTTGCAAACTACACTCCATACATATATATGGGGAGGTACTAGCTCCAACTCGGTTTTACAGTGAAAACTGCAGGAACTTCAAACCGGCACTAGGAAACACACTGAGAAACTAGAGTAAAAGTTTCTCCTGCAACCCGTTCCCTTTGTGCTAGATGAACGAACGTCTCTCCACATGCTCAGTTCTGAGAGATAAGTGTGTGTGAAAGCCGTCCTTCAACTAGATTGTTGGGAACACAAAGTTCCTTTTCAGTTGCAAACTACACTCCATACATATATATGGGGCGGTACTAGCTCCAACTCGGTTTTACAGTGAAAACAGCAGGAACTTCAAACCGGCACTAGGAAACACACTGAAAAACTAGAGTAAAAGTTTCTCCTGCAAACCGTTCCCTTTGTGCTAGATGAACGAACGTCTCTCCACATGCTCAGTTCTGAGAGATAAGTGTGTGTGAAAGCCGTCCTTCAACTAGATTGTTGGGAACACAAACTTCCTTTTCAGTTGCAAACTACACTCCATACATATATATGGGGAGGTACTAGCTCCAACTCGGTTTTACACTGAAAACTGCAGGAACTTCAAACCGGCACTAGGAAACTCACTGAAATACCAGAGTAAAAGTTTCTCCTGCAACCCGTTCCCTTTGTGCTAGATGAACGAACGTCTCTCCACATGCTCAGTTCTGAGAGATAAGTGTGTGTGAAAGCCGTCCTTCAACTAGATTGTTGGGAACACAAAGTTCCTTTTCAGTTGCAAACTACACTCCATACATATATATGGGGAGGTACTAGCTCCAACTCGGTTTTACAGTGAAAACTGCAGGAACTTCAAACCGGCACTAGGAAACACACTGAAAAACTAGAGTAAAGGTTTCTCCTGCAACCCGTTCCCTTTGTGCTAGATGAACGAACGTCTCTCCACATGCTCAGTTCTGAGAGATAAGTGTGTGTGAAAGCCGTCCTTCAACTAGATTGTTGGGAACACAAAGTTCCTTTTCAGTTCCAAACTACACTCCATACATATATATGGGGAGGTACTAGCTCCAACTCGGTTTTACAGTGAAAACTGCAGGAACTTCAAACCGGCACTAGGAAACACACTGAGAAACTAGAGTAAAAGTTTCTCCTGCAACCCGTTCCCTTTGTGCTAGATGAACGAACGTCTCTCCACATGCTCAGTTCTGAGAGATAAGTGTGTGTGAAAGCCGTCCTTCAACTAGATTGTTGGGAACACAAAGTTCCTTTTCAGTTGCAAACTACACTCCATACATATATATGGGGAGGTACTAGCTCCAACTCGGTTTTACAGTGAAAACTGCAGGAACTTCAAACCGGCACTAGGAAACTCACTGAAATACCAGAGTAAAAGTTTCTCCTGCAAACCGTTCCCTTTGTGCTAGATGAACGAACGTCTCTCCACATGCTCAGTTCTGAGAGATAAGTGTGTGTGAAAGCCGTCCTTCAACTAGATTGTTGGGAACACAAAGTTCCTTTTCAGTTGCAAACTACACTCCATACATATATATGGGGAGGTACTAGCTCCAACTCGGTTTTACAGTGAAAACTGCAGGAACTTCAAACCGGCACTAGGAAACACACTGAGAAACTAGAGTAAAAGTTTCTCCTGCAACCCGTTCCCTTTGTGCTAGATGAACGAACGTCTCTCCACATGCTCAGTTCTGAGAGATAAGTGTGTGTGAAAGCCGTCCTTCAACTAGATTGTTGGGAACACAAAGTTCCTTTTCAGTTGCAAACTACACTCCATACATATATATGGGGCGGTACTAGCTCCAACTCGATTTTACAGTGAAAACAGCAGGAACTTCAAACCGGCACTAGGAAACACACTGAAAAACTAGAGTAAAAGTTTCTCCTGCAAACCGTTCCCTTTGTGCTAGATGAACGAACGTCTCTCCACATGCTCAGTTCTGAGAGATAAGTGTGTGTTAAAGCCGTCCTTCAACTAGATTGTTGGGAACACAAAGTTCCTTTTCAGTTGCAAACTACACTCCATACATATATATGGGGAGGTACTAGCTGCAACTCGGTTTTACACTGAAAACTGCAGGAACTTCAAACCGGCACTAGGAAACTCACTGAAATACCAGAGTAAAAGTTTCTCCTGCAACCCGTTCCCTTTGTGCTAGATGAACGAACGTCTCTCCACATGCTCAGTTCTGAGAGATAAGTGTGTGTGAAAGCCGTCCTTCAACTAGATTGTTGGGAACACTAAGTTCCTTTTCAGTTGCAAACTACACTCCATACATATATATGGGGAGGTACTAGCTCCAACTCGGTTTTACAGTGAAAACTGCAGGAACTTCAAACCGGCACTAGGAAACACACTGAAAAACTAGAGTAAAAGTTTCTCCTGCAACCCGTTCCCTTTGTGCTAGATGAACGAACGTCTCTCCACATGCTCAGTTCTGAGAGATAAGTGTGTGTGAAAGCCGTCCTTCAACTAGATTGTTGGGAACACAAAGTTCCTTTTCAGTTGCAAACTACACTCCATACATATATATGGGGAGGTACTAGCTCCAACTCGGTTTTACAGTGAAAACTGCAGGAACTTCAAACCGGCACTAGGAAACACACTGAAAAACTAGAGTAAAGGTTTCTCCTGCAACCCGTTCCCTTTGTGCTAGATGAACGAACGTCTCTCCACATGCTCAGTTCTGAGAGATAAGTGTGTGTGAAAGCCGTCCTTCAACTAGATTGTTGGGAACACAAACTTCCTTTTCAGTTGCAAACTACACTCCATACATATATATGGGGAGGTACTAGCTCCAACTCGGTTTTACACTGAAAACTGCAGGAACTTCAAACCGGCACTAGGAAACTCACTGAAATACCAGAGTAAAAGTTTCTCCTGCAACCCGTTCCCTTTGTGCTAGATGAACGAACGTCTCTCCACATGCTCAGTTCTGAGAGATAAGTGTGTGTGAAAGCCGTCCTTCAACTAGATTGTTGGGAACACAAAGTTCCTTTTCAGTTGCAAACTACACTCCATACATATATATGGGGAGGTACTAGCTCCAACTCGGTTTTACAGTGAAAACTGCAGGATCTTCAAACCGGCACTAGGAAACACACTGAAAAACTAGAGTAAAGGTTTCTCCTGCAACCCGTTCCCTTTGTGCTAGATGAACGAACGTCTCTCCACATGCTCAGTTCTGAGAGATAAGTGTGTGTGAAAGCCGTCCTTCAACTAGATTGTTGGGAACACAAAGTTCCTTTTCAGTTCCAAACTACACTCCATACATATATATGGGGAGGTACTAGCTCCAACTCGGTTTTACAGTGAAAACTGCAGGAACTTCAAACCGGCACTAGGAAACACACTGAGAAACTAGAGTAAAAGTTTCTCCTGCAACCCGTTCCCTTTGTGCTAGATGAACGAACGTCTCTCCACATGCTCAGTTCTGAGAGATAAGTGTGTGTGAAAGCCGTCCTTCAACTAGATTGTTGGGAACACAAAGTTCCTTTTCAGTTGCAAACTACACTCCATACATATATATGGGGAGGTACTAGCTCCAACTCGGTTTTACAGTGAAAACTGCAGGAACTTCAAACCGGCACTAGGAAACTCACTGAAATACCAGAGTAAAAGTTTCTCCTGCAAACCGTTCCCTTTGTGCTAGATGAACGAACGTCTCTCCACATGCTCAGTTCTGAGAGATAAGTGTGTGTGAAAGCCGTCCTTCAACTAGATTGTTGGGAACACAAAGTTCCTTTTCAGTTGCAAACTACACTCCATACATATATATGGGGAGGTACTAGCTCCAACTCGGTTTTACAGTGAAAACTGCAGGAACTTCAAACCGGCACTAGGAAACACACTGAGAAACTAGAGTAAAAGTTTCTCCTGCAACCCGTTCCCTTTGTGCTAGATGAACGAACGTCTCTCCACATGCTCAGTTCTGAGAGATAAGTGTGTGTGAAAGCCGTCCTTCAACTAGATTGTTGGGAACACAAAGTTCCTTTTCAGTTGCAAACTACACTCCATACATATATATGGGGCGGTACTAGCTCCAACTCGATTTTACAGTGAAAACAGCAGGAACTTCAAACCGGCACTAGGAAACACACTGAAAAACTAGAGTAAAAGTTTCTCCTGCAAACCGTTCCCTTTGTGCTAGATGAACGAACGTCTCTCCACATGCTCAGTTCTGAGAGATAAGTGTGTGTTAAAGCCGTCCTTCAACTAGATTGTTGGGAACACAAAGTTCCTTTTCAGTTGCAAACTACACTCCATACATATATATGGGGAGGTACTAGCTCCAACTCGGTTTTACACTGAAAACTGCAGGAACTTCAAACCGGCACTAGGAAACTCACTGAAATACCAGAGTAAAAGTTTCTCCTGCAACCCGTTCCCTTTGTGCTAGATGAACGAACGTCTCTCCACATGCTCAGTTCTGAGAGATAAGTGTGTGTGAAAGCCGTCCTTCAACTAGATTGTTGGGAACACTAAGTTCCTTTTCAGTTGCAAACTACACTCCATACATATATATGGGGAGGTACTAGCTCCAACTCGGTTTTACAGTGAAAACTGCAGGAACTTCAAACCGGCACTAGGAAACACACTGAAAAACTAGAGTAAAAGTTTCTCCTGCAACCCGTTCCCTTTGTGCTAGATGAACGAACGTCTCTCCACATGCTCAGTTCTGAGAGATAAGTGTGTGTGAAAGCCGTCCTTCAACTAGATTGTTGGGAACACAAAGTTCCTTTTCAGTTGCAAACTACACTCCATACATATATATGGGGAGGTACTAGCTCCAACTCGGTTTTACAGTGAAAACTGCAGGAACTTCAAACCGGCACTAGGAAACACACTGAAAAACTAGAGTAAAGGTTTCTCCTGCAACCCGTTCCCTTTGTGCTAGATGAACGAACGTCTCTCCACATGCTCAGTTCTGAGAGATAAGTGTGTGTGAAAGCCGTCCTTCAACTAGATTGTTGGGAACACAAAGTTCCTTTTCAGTTGCAAACTACACTCCATACATATATATGGGGAGGTACTAGCTCCAACTCGGTTTTACAGTGAAAACTGCAGGAACTTCAAACCGGCACTAGGAAACACACTGAGAAACTAGAGTAAAAGTTTCTCCTGCAACCCGTTCCCTTTGTGCTAGATGAACGAACGTCTCTCCACATGCTCAGTTCTGAGAGATAAGTGTGTGTGAAAGCCGTCCTTCAACTAGATTGTTGGGAACACAAAGTTCCTTTTCAGTTGCAAACTACACTCCATACATATATATGGGGAGGTACTAGCTCCAACTCGGTTTTACAGTGAAAACTGCAGGAACTTCAAACCGGCACTAGGAAACTCACTGAAATACCAGAGTAAAAGTTTCTCCTGCAACCCGTTCCCTTTGTGCTAGATGAACGAACGTCTCTCCACATGCTCAGTTCTGAGAGATAAGTGTGTGTGAAAGCCGTCCTTCAACTAGATTGTTGGGAACACAAAGTTCCTTTTCAGTTGCAAACTACACTCCATACATATATATGGGGAGGTACTAGCTCCAACTCGGTTTTACAGTGAAAACTGCAGGAACTTCAAACCGGCACTAGGAAACACACTGAAAAACTAGAGTAAAAGTTTCTCCTGCAACCCGTTCCCTTTGTGCTAGATGAACGAACGTCTCTCCACATGCTCAGTTCTGAGAGATAAGTGTGTGTGAAAGCCGTCCTTCAACTAGATTGTTGGGAACACAAAGTTCCTTTTCAGTTGCAAACTACACTCCATACATATATATGGGGAGGTACTAGCTCCAACTCGGTTTTACAGTGAAAACTGCAGGAACTTCAAACCGGCACTAGGAAACACACTGAAAAACCAGAGTAAAAGTTTCTCCTGCAACCCGTTCCCTTTGTGCTAGATGAACGAACGTCTCTCCACATGCTCAGTTCTGAGAGATAAGTGTGTGTGAAAGCCGTCCTTCAACTAGATTGTTGGGAACACAAAGTTCCTTTTCAGTTGCAAACTACACTCCATACATATATAAGGGGAGGTACTAGCTCCAACTCGGTTTTACAGTGAAAACTGCAGGAACTTCAAACCGGCACTAGGAAACACACTGAAAAACTAGAGTAAAAGTTTCTCCTGCAACCTGTTCCCTTTGTGCTAGATGAACGAACGACTCTCCACATGCTCAGGTCTGAGAGATAAGTGTGTGTGAAAGCCGTCCTTCAACTAGATTGTTGGGAACACAAAGTTCCTTTTCAGTTGCAAACTACACTCCATACATATATATGGGGAGGTACTAGCTCCAACTCGGTTTTACAGTGAAAACTGCAGGAACTTCAAACCGGCACTAGGAAACACACTGAAAAACTAGAGTAAAAGTTTCTCCTGCAACCCGTTCCCTTTGTGCTAGATGAACGAACGTCTCTCCACATGCTCAGTTCTGAGAGATAAGTGTGTGTGAAAGCCGTCCTTCAACTAGATTGTTGGGAACACAAAGTTCCTTTTCAGTTGCAAACTACACTCCATAAATATATATGGGGAGGTACTAGCTCCAACTCGGTTTTACAGTGAAAACTGCAGGAACTTCAAACCGGCACTAGGAAACACACTGAAAATCTAGAGTAAAGGTTTCTCCTGCAACCCGTTCCCTTTGTGCTAGATGAACGAACGTCTCTCCACAGGCTCAGTTCTGAGAGATAAGTGTGTGTGAAAGCCGTCCTTCAACTAGATTGTTGGGAACACAAAGTTCCTTTTCAGTTGCAAACTACACTCCATACATATATATGGGGAGGTACTAGCTCCAACTCGGTTTTACAGTGAAAACTGCAGGAACTTCAAACCGGCACTAGGAAACACACTGAGAAACTAGAGTAAAAGTTTCTCCTGCAACCCGTTCCCTTTGTGCTAGATGAACGAACGTCTCTCCACATGCTCAGTTCTGAGAGATAAGTGTGTGTGAAAGCCGTCCTTCAACTAGATTGTTGGGAACACAAAGTTCCTTTTCAGTTGCAAACAACACTCCATACATATATATGGGGTGGTACTAGCTCCAACTCGGTTTTACAGTGAAAACTGCAGGAACTTCAAACCGGCACTAGGAAACACTCTGAAAAACTAGAGTAAAAGTTTCTCCTGCAACCCGTTCCCTTTGTGCTAGATGAACGAACGTCTCTCCACATGCTCAGTTCTGAGAGATAAGTGTGTGTGAAAGCCGTCCTTCAACTAGATTGTTGGGAACACAAAGTTCCTTTTCAGTTGCAAACTACACTCCATACATATATATGGGGAGGTACTAGCTCCAACTCGGTTTTACAGTGAAAACTGCAGGAACTTCAAACCGGCACTAGGAAACACACTGAAAAACTAGAGTAAAAGTTTCTCCTGCAACCCGTTCCCTTTGTGCTAGATGAACGAACGTCTCTCCACATGCTCAGTTCTGAGAGATAAGTGTGTGTGAAAGCCGTCCTTCAACTAGATTGTTGGGAACACAAAGTTCCTTTTCAGTTCCAAACTACACTCCATACATATATATGGGGAGGTACTAGCTCCAACTCGGTTTTACAGTGAAAACTGCAGGAACTTCAAACCGGCACTAGGAAACACACTGAGAAACTAGAGTAAAAGTTTCTCCTGCAACCCGTTCCCTTTGTGCTAGATGAACGAACGTCTCTCCACATGCTCAGTTCTGAGAGATAAGTGTGTGTGAAAGCCGTCCTTCAACTAGATTGTTGGGAACACAAAGTTCCTTTTCAGTTGCAAACTACACTCCATACATATATATGGGGAGGTACTAGCTCCAACTCGGTTTTACAGTGAAAACTGCAGGAACTTCAAACCGGCACTAGGAAACACACTGAAAAACTAGAGTAAAAGTTTCTCCTGCAACCCGTTCCCTTTGTGCTAGATGAACGAACGTCTCTCCACATGCTCAGTTCTGAGAGATAAGTGTGTGTGAAAGCCGTCCTTCAACTAGATTGTTGGGAACACAAAGTTCCTTTTCAGTTGCAAACTACACTCCATACATATATATGGGGAGGTACTAGCTCCAACTCGGTTTTACAGTGAAAACTGCAGGAACTTCAAACCGGCACTAGGAAACACACTGAAAAACCAGAGTAAAAGTTTCTCCTGCAACCCGTTCCCTTTGTGCTAGATGAACGAACGTCTCTCCACATGCTCAGTTCTGAGAGATAAGTGTGTGTGAAAGCCGTCCTTCAACTAGATTGTTGGGAACACAAAGTTCCTTTTCAGTTGCAAACTACACTCCATACATATATAAGGGGAGGTACTAGCTCCAACTCGGTTTTACAGTGAAAACTGCAGGAACTTCAAACCGGCACTAGGAAACACACTGAAAAACTTGAGTAAAAGTTTCTCCTGCAACCTGTTCCCTTTGTGCTAGATGAACGAACGACTCTCCACATGCTCAGGTCTGAGAGATAAGTGTGTGTGAAAGCCGTCCTTCAACTAGATTGTTGGGAACACAAAGTTCCTTTTCAGTTGCAAACTACACTCCATACATATATATGGGGAGGTACTAGCTCCAACTCGGTTTTACAGTGAAAACTGCAGGAACTTCAAACCGGCACTAGGAAACACACTGAAAAACTAGAGTAAAAGTTTCTCCTGCAACCCGTTCCCTTTGTGCTAGATGAACGAACGTCTCTCCACATGCTCAGTTCTGAGAGATAAGTGTGTGTGAAAGCCGTCCTTCAACTAGATTGTTGGGAACACAAAGTTCCTTTTCAGTTGCAAACTACACTCCATAAATATATATGGGGAGGTACTAGCTCCAACTCGGTTTTACAGTGAAAACTGCAGGAACTTCAAACCGGCACTAGGAAACACACTGAAAATCTAGAGTAAAAGTTTCTCCTGCAACCCGTTCCCTTTGTGCTAGATGAACGAACGTCTCTCCACATGCTCAGTTCTGAGAGATAAGTGTGTGTGAAAGCCGTCCTTCAACTAGATTGTTGGGAACACAAAGTTCCTTTTCAGTTGCAAACTACACTCCATACATATATATGGGGAGGTACTAGCTCCAACTCGGTTTTACAGTGAAAACTGCAGGAACTTCAAACCGGCACTAGGAAACACACTGAGAAACTAGAGTAAAAGTTTCTCCTGCAACCCGTTCCCTTTGTGCTAGATGAACGAACGTCTCTCCACATGCTCAGTTCTGAGAGATAAGTGTGTGTGAAAGCCGTCCTTCAACTAGATTGTTGGGAACACAAAGTTCCTTTTCAGTTGCAAACTACACTCCATACATATATATGGGGAGGTACTAGCTCCAACTCGGTTTTACAGTGAAAACTGCAGGAACTTCAAACCGGCACTAGGAAACTCACTGAAATACCAGAGTAAAAGTTTCTCCTGCAACCCGTTCCCTTTGTGCTAGATGAACGAACGTCTCTCCACATGCTCAGTTCTGAGAGATAAGTGTGTGTGAAAGCCGTCCTTCAACTAGATTGTTGGGAACACAAAGTTCCTTTTCAGTTGCAAACTACACTCCATACATATACATGGGGAGGTACTAGCTCCAACTCGGTTTTACAGTGAAAACAGCAGGAACTTCAAACCGACACTAGGAAACACACTGAAAAACTAGAGTAAAAGTTTCTCCTGCAAACCGTTCCCTTTGTGCTAGATGAACGAACGTCTCTCCACATGCTCAGTTCTGAGAGATAAGTGTGTGTGAAAGCCGTCCTTCAACTAGATTGTTGGGAACACAAAGTTCCTTTTCAGTTGCAAACTACACTCCATACATATATATGGGGAGGTACTAGCTCCAACTCGGTTTTACAGTGAAAACTGCAGGAACTTCAAACCGGCACTAGGAAACTCACTGAAATTCCAGAGTAAAAGTTTCTCCTGCAACCCGTTCCCTTTGTGCTAGATGAACGAACGTCTCTCCACATGCTCAGTTCTGAGAGATAAGTGTGTGTGAAAGCCGTCCTTCAACTAGATTGTTGGGAACACAAAGTTCCTTTTCAGTTGCAAACTACACTCCATACATATATATGGGGAGGTACTAGCTCCAACTCGGTTTTACAGTGAAAACAGCAGGAACTTCAAACCGGCACTAGGAAACACACTGAAAAACTAGAGTAAAAGTTTCTCCTGCAAACCGTTCCCTTTGTGGTAGATGAACGAACGTCTCTCCACATGCTCAGTTCTGAGAGATAAGTGTGTGTGAAAGCCGTCCTTCAACTAGATTGTTGGGAACACAAAGTTCCTTTTCAGTTGCAAACTACACTCCATACATATATATGGGGAGGTACTAGCTCCAACTCGGTTTTACAGTGAAAACTGCAGGAACTTCAAACCGGCACTAGGAAACTCACTGAAATACCAGAGTAAAAGTTTCTCCTGCAACCCGTTCCCTTTGTGCTAGATGAACGAACGTCTCTCCACATGCTCAGTTCTGAGAGATAAGTGTGTGTGAAAGCCGTCCTTCAACTAGATTGTTGGGAACACAAAGTTCCTTTTCAGTTGCAAACTACACTCCATACATATATATGGGGAGGTACTAGCTCCAACTCGGTTTTACAGTGAAAACTGCAGGAACTTCAAACCGGCACTAGGAAACACACTGAAAAACTAGAGTAAATGTTTCTCCTGCAACCCGTTCCCTTTGTGCTAGATGAACGAACGTCTCTCCACATGCTCAGTTCTGAGAGATAAGTGTGTGTGAAAGCCGTCCTTCAACTAGATTGTTGGGAACACAAAGTTCCTTTTCAGTTGCAAACTACACTCCATACATATATATGGGGAGGTACTAGCTCCAACTCGGTTTTACAGTGAAAACTGCAGGAACTTCAAACCGGCACTAGGAAACACACTGAGAAACTAGAGTAAAGGTTTCTCCTGCAACCCGTTCCCTTTGTGCTAGATGAACGAACGTCTCTCCACATGCTCAGTTCTGAGAGATAAGTGTGTTTGAAAGCCGTCCTTCAACTAGATTGTTGGGAACACAAAGTTCCTTTTCAGTTGCAAACTACACTCCATACATATATATGGGGAGGTACTAGCTCCAACTCGGTTTTACAGTGAAAACTGCAGGAACTTCAAACCGGCACTAGGAAACACACTGAGAAACTAGAGTAAAAGTTTCTCCTGCAACCCGTTCCCTTTGTGCTAGATGAACGAACGTCTCTCCACATGCTCAGTTCTGAGAGATAAGTGTGTGTGAAAGCCGTCCTTCAACTAGATTGTTGGGAACACAAAGTTCCTTTTCAGTTGCAAACTACACTCCATACATATATATGGGGAGGTACTAGCTCCAACTCGGTTTTACAGTGAAAACTGCAGGAACTTCAAACCGGCACTAGGAAACACACTGAGAAACTAGAGTAAAAGTTTCTCCTGCAACCCGTTCCCTTTGTGCTAGATGAACGAACGTCTCTCCACATGCTCAGTTCTGAGAGATAAGTGTGTGTGAAAGCCGTCCTTCAACTAGATTGTTGGGAACACAAAGTTCCTTTTCAGTTGCAAACTACACTCCATACATATATATGGGGAGGTACTAGCTCCAACTCGGTTTTACAGTGAAAACAGCAGGAACTTTAAACCGGCACTAGGAAACACACTGAAAAACTAGAGTAAATGTTTCTCCTGCAAACCGTTCCCTTTGTGCTAGATGAACGAACGTCTCTCCACATGCTCAGTTCTGAGAGATAAGTGTGTGTGAAAGCCGTCCTTCAACTAGATTGTTGGGAACACAAAGTTCCTTTTCAGTTGCAAACTACACTCCATACATATATATGGGGAGGTACTAGCTCCAACTCGGTTTTACAGTGAAAACCGCAGGAACTTCAAACCGGCACTAGGAAACACACTGAAAAACTAGAGTAAAAGTTTCTCCTGCAACCCGTTCCCTTTGTGCTAGATGAACGAACGTCTCTCCACATGCTCAGTTCTGAGAGATAAGTGTGTGTGAAAGCCGTCCTTCAACTAGATTGTTGGGAACACAAAGTTCCTTTTCAGTTGCAAACTACACTCCATACATATATATGGGGAGGTACTAGCTCCAACTCGGTTTTACAGTGAAAACTGCAGGAACTTCAAACCGGCACTAGGAAACACACTGAAAAACTAGAGTAAAAGTTTCTCCTGCAACCCGTTCCCTTTGTGCTAGATGAACGAACGTCTCTCCACATGCTCAGTTCTCAGAGATAAGTGTGTGTGAAAGCCGTCCTTCAACTAGATTGTTGGGAACACAAAGTTCCTTTTCAGTTGCAAACTACACTCCATACATATACATGGGGAGGTACTAGCTCCAACTCGGTTTTACAGTGAAAACAGCAGGAACTTCAAACCGGCACTAGGAAACACACTGAAAATCTAGAGTAAAAGTTTCTCCTGCAAACCGTTCCCTTTGTGCTAGATGAACGAACGTCTCTCCACATGCTCAGTTCTGAGAGATAAGTGTGTGTGAAAGCCGTCCTTCAACTAGATTGTTGGGAACACAAAGTTCCTTTTCAGTTGCAAACTACACTCCATACATATATATGGGGAGGTACTAGCTCCAACTCGGTTTTACAGTGAAAACTGCAGGAACTTCAAACCGGCACTAGGAAACTCACTGAAATTCCAGAGTAAAAGTTTCTCCTGCAACCCGTTCCCTTTGTGCTAGATGAACGAACGTCTCTCCACATGCTCAGTTCTGAGAGATAAGTGTGTGTGAAAGCCGTCCTTCAACTAGATTGTTGGGAACACAAAGTTCCTTTTCAGTTGCAAACTACACTCCATACATATATATGGGGAGGTACTAGCTCCAACTCGGTTTTACAGTGAAAACTGCAGGAACTTCAAACCGGCACTAGGAAACACACTGAAATACTAGAGTAAAAGTTTCTCCTGCAACCCGTTCCCTTTGTGCTAGATGAACGAACGTCTCTCCACGTGCTCAGTTCTGAGAGATAAGTGTGTGTGAAAGCCGTCCTTCAACTAGATTGTTGGGAACACAAAGTTCCTTTTCAGTTGCAAACTACACTCCATACATATATATGGGGAGGTACTAGCTCCAACTCGGTTTTACAGTGAAAACAGCAGGAACTTCAAACCGGCACTAGGAAACACACTGAAAAACTAGAGTAAAAGTTTCTCCTGCAAACCGTTCCCTTTGTGGTAGATGAACGAACGTCTCTCCACATGCTCAGTTCTGAGAGATAAGTGTGTGTGAAAGCCGTCCTTCAACTAGATTGTTGGGAACACAAAGTTCCTTTTCAGTTGCAAACTACACTCCATACATATATATGGGGAGGTACTAGCTCCAACTCGGTTTTACAGTGAAAACTGCAGGAACTTCAAACCGGCACTAGGAAACTTACTGAAATACCAGAGTAAAAGTTTCTCCTGCAACCCGTTCCCTTTGTGCTAGATGAACGAACGTCTCTCCACATGCTCAGTTCTGAGAGATAAGTGTGTGTGAAAGCCGTCCTTCAACTAGATTGTTGGGAACACAAAGTTCCTTTTCAGTTGCAAACTACACTCCATACATATATATGGGGAGGTACTAGCTCCAACTCGGTTTTACAGTGAAAACTGCAGGAACTTCAAACCGGCACTAGGAAACACACTGAAAAACTAGAGTAAATGTTTCTCCTGCAACCCGTTCCCTTTGTGCTAGATGAACGAACGTCTCTCCACATGCTCAGTTCTGAGAGATAAGTGTGTGTGAAAGCCGTCCTTCAACTAGATTGTTGGGAACACAAAGTTCCTTTTCAGTTGCAAACTACACTCCATACATATATATGGGGAGGTACTAGCTCCAACTCGGTTTTACAGTGAAAACTGCAGGAACTTCAAACCGGCACTAGGAAACACACTGAGAAACTAGAGTAAAGGTTTCTCCTGCAACCCGTTCCCTTTGTGCTAGATGAACGAACGTCTCTCCACATGCTCAGTTCTGAGAGATAAGTGTGTGTGAAAGCCGTCCTTCAACTAGATTGTTGGGAACACAAAGTTCCTTTTCAGTTGCAAACTACACTCCATACATATATATGGGGAGGTACTAGCTCCAACTCGGTTTTACAGTGAAAACTGCAGGAACTTCAAACCGGCACTAGGAAACACACTGAGAAACTAGAGTAAAAGTTTCTCCTGCAACCCGTTCCCTTTGTGCTAGATGAACGAACGTCTCTCCACATGCTCAGTTCTGAGAGATAAGTGTGTGTGAAAGCCGTCCTTCAACTAGATTGTTGGGAACACAAAGTTCCTTTTCAGTTGCAAACTACACTCCATACATATATATGGGGAGGTACTAGCTCCAACTCGGTTTTACAGTGAAAACTGCAGGAACTTCAAACCGGCACTAGGAAACACACTGAGAAACTAGAGTAAAAGTTTCTCCTGCAACCCGTTCCCTTTGTGCTAGATGAACGAACGTCTCTCCACATGCTCAGTTCTGAGAGATAAGTGTGTGTGAAAGCCGTCCTTCAACTAGATTGTTGGGAACACAAAGTTCCTTTTCAGTTGCAAACTACACTCCATACATATATATGGGGAGGTACTAGCTCCAACTCGGTTTTACAGTGAAAACAGCAGGAACTTTAAACCGGCACTAGGAAACACACTGAAAAACTAGAGTAAATGTTTCTCCTGCAAACCGTTCCCTTTGTGCTAGATGAACGAACGTCTCTCCACATGCTCAGTTCTGAGAGATAAGTGTGTGTGAAAGCCGTCCTTCAACTAGATTGTTGGGAACACAAAGTTCCTTTTCAGTTGCAAACTACACTCCATACATATATATGGGGAGGTACTAGCTCCAACTCGGTTTTACAGTGAAAACCGCAGGAACTTCAAACCGGCACTAGGAAACACACTGAAAAACTAGAGTAAAAGTTTCTCCTGCAACCCGTTCCCTTTGTGCTAGATGAACGAACGTCTCTCCACATGCTCAGTTCTGAGAGATAAGTGTGTGTGAAAGCCGTCCTTCAACTAGATTGTTGGGAACACAAAGTTCCTTTTCAGTTGCAAACTACACTCCATACATATATATGGGGAGGTACTAGCTCCAACTCGGTTTTACAGTGAAAACTGCAGGAACTTCAAACCGGCACTAGGAAACACACTGAAAAACTAGAGTAAAAGTTTCTCCTGCAACCCGTTCCCTTTGTGCTAGATGAACGAACGTCTCTCCACATGCTCAGTTCTCAGAGATAAGTGTGTGTGAAAGCCGTCCTTCAACTAGATTGTTGGGAACACAAAGTTCCTTTTCAGTTGCAAACTACACTCCATACATATATATAGGGAGGTACTAGCTCCAACTCGGTTTTACACTGAAAACTGCAGGAACTTCAAACCGGCACTAGGAAACACACTGAAAAACTAGAGTAAAAGTTTCTCCTGCAACCCGTTCCCTTTGTGCTAGATGAACGAACGTCTCTCCACATGCTCAGTTCTGAGAGATAAGTGTGTGTGAAAGCCGTCCTTCAACTAGATTGTTGGGAACACAAAGTTCCTTTTCAGTTGCAAACTACACTCCATACATATATATGGGGAGGTACTAGCTCCAACTCGGTTTTACAGTGAAAACTGCAGGAACTTCAAACCGGCACTAGGAAACACACTGAAAAACTAGAGTAAAAGTTTCTCCTGCAACCCGTTCCCTTTGTGCTAGATGAACGAACGTCTCTCCACATGCTCAGTTCTCAGAGATAAGTGTGTGTGAAAGCCGTCCTTCAACTAGATTGTTGGGAACACAAAGTTCCTTTTCAGTTGCAAACTACACTCCATACATATATATAGGGAGGTACTAGCTCCAACTCGGTTTTACACTGAAAACTGCAGGAACTTCAAACCGGCACTAGGAAACACACTGAAAAACTAGAGTAAAAGTTTCTCCTGCAACCCGTTCCCTTTGTGCTAGATGAACGAACGTCTCTCCACATGCTCAGTTCTGAGAGATAAGTGTGTGTGAAAGCCGTCCTTCAACTAGATTGTTGGGAACACAAAGTTCCTTTTCAGTTGCAAACTACACTCCATACATATATATGGGGAGGTACTAGCTCCAACTCGGTTTTACACTGAAAACTGCAGGAACTTCAAACCGGCACTAGGAAACACACTGAGAAACTAGATTAAAAGTTTCTCCTGCAACCCGTTCCCTTTGTGCTAGATGAACGAACGTCTCTCCACATGCTCAGTTCTGAGAGATAAGTGTGTGTGAAAGCCGTCCTTCAACTAGATTGTTGGGAACACAAAGTTCCTTTTCAGTTGCAAACTACACTCCATACATATATATGGGGAGGTACTAGCTCCAACTCGGTTTTACAGTGAAAACAGCAGGAACTTCAAACCGGCACTAGGAAACACACTGAAAAACTAGAGTAAAAGTTTCTCCTGCAAACCTTTCCCTTTGTGCTAGATGAACGAACGTCTCTCCACATGCTCAGTTCTGAGAGATAAGTGTGTGTGAAAGCCGTCCTTCAACTAGATTGTTGGGAACACAAAGTTCCTTTTCAGTTGCAAACTACACTCCATACATATATATGGGGAGGTACTAGCTCCAACTCGGTTTTACAGTGAAAACTGCAGGAACTTCAAACCGGCACTAGGAAACACACTGAGAAACTAGAGTAAAAGTTTCTCCTGCAACCCGTTCCCTTTGTGCTAGATGAACGAACGTCTCTCCACATGCTCAGTTCTGAGAGATAAGTGTGTGTGAAAGCCGTCCTTCAACTAGATTGTTGGGAACACAAAGTTCCTTTTCAGTTGCAAACTACACTCCATACATATATATGGGGAGGTACTAGCTCCAACTCGGTTTTACAGTGAAAACAGCAGGAACTTTAAACCGGCACTAGGAAACACACTGAAAAACTAGAGTAAATGTTTCTCCTGCAAACCGTTCCCTTTGTGCTAGATGAACGAACGTCTCTCCACATGCTCAGTTCTGAGAGATAAGTGTGTGTGAAAGCCGTCCTTCAACTAGATTGTTGGGAACACAAAGTTCCTTTTCAGTTGCAAACTACACTCCATACATATATATGGGGAGGTACTAGCTCCAACTCGGTTTTACAGTGAAAACCGCAGGAACTTCAAACCGGCACTAGGAAACACACTGAAAAACTAGAGTAAAAGTTTCTCCTGCAACCCGTTCCCTTTGTGCTAGATGAACGAACGTCTCTCCACATGCTCAGTTCTGAGAGATAAGTGTGTGTGAAAGCCGTCCTTCAACTAGATTGTTGGGAACACAAAGTTCCTTTTCAGTTGCAAACTACACTCCATACATATATATGGGGAGGTACTAGCTCCAACTCGGTTTTACAGTGAAAACTGCAGGAACTTCAAACCGGCACTAGGAAACACACTGAAAAACTAGAGTAAAAGTTTCTCCTGCAACCCGTTCCCTTTGTGCTAGATGAACGAACGTCTCTCCACATGCTCAGTTCTCAGAGATAAGTGTGTGTGAAAGCCGTCCTTCAACTAGATTGTTGGGAACACAAAGTTCCTTTTCAGTTGCAAACTACACTCCATACATATACATGGGGAGGTACTAGCTCCAACTCGGTTTTACAGTGAAAACAGCAGGAACTTCAAACCGGCACTAGGAAACACACTGAAAATCTAGAGTAAAAGTTTCTCCTGCAAACCGTTCCCTTTGTGCTAGATGAACGAACGTCTCTCCACATGCTCAGTTCTGAGAGATAAGTGTGTGTGAAAGCCGTCCTTCAACTAGATTGTTGGGAACACAAAGTTCCTTTTCAGTTGCAAACTACACTCCATACATATATATGGGGAGGTACTAGCTCCAACTCGGTTTTACAGTGAAAACTGCAGGAACTTCAAACCGGCACTAGGAAACTCACTGAAATTCCAGAGTAAAAGTTTCTCCTGCAACCCGTTCCCTTTGTGCTAGATGAACGAACGTCTCTCCACATGCTCAGTTCTGAGAGATAAGTGTGTGTGAAAGCCGTCCTTCAACTAGATTGTTGGGAACACAAAGTTCCTTTTCAGTTGCAAACTACACTCCATACATATATATGGGGAGGTACTAGCTCCAACTCGGTTTTACAGTGAAAACTGCAGGAACTTCAAACCGGCACTAGGAAACACACTGAAATACTAGAGTAAAAGTTTCTCCTGCAACCCGTTCCCTTTGTGCTAGATGAACGAACGTCTCTCCACGTGCTCAGTTCTGAGAGATAAGTGTGTGTGAAAGCCGTCCTTCAACTAGATTGTTGGGAACACAAAGTTCCTTTTCAGTTGCAAACTACACTCCATACATATATATGGGGAGGTACTAGCTCCAACTCGGTTTTACAGTGAAAACAGCAGGAACTTCAAACCGGCACTAGGAAACACACTGAAAAACTAGAGTAAAAGTTTCTCCTGCAAACCGTTCCCTTTGTGGTAGATGAACGAACGTCTCTCCACATGCTCAGTTCTGAGAGATAAGTGTGTGTGAAAGCCGTCCTTCAACTAGATTGTTGGGAACACAAAGTTCCTTTTCAGTTGCAAACTACACTCCATACATATATATGGGGAGGTACTAGCTCCAACTCGGTTTTACAGTGAAAACTGCAGGAACTTCAAACCGGCACTAGGAAACTTACTGAAATACCAGAGTAAAAGTTTCTCCTGCAACCCGTTCCCTTTGTGCTAGATGAACGAACGTCTCTCCACATGCTCAGTTCTGAGAGATAAGTGTGTGTGAAAGCCGTCCTTCAACTAGATTGTTGGGAACACAAAGTTCCTTTTCAGTTGCAAACTACACTCCATACATATATATGGGGAGGTACTAGCTCCAACTCGGTTTTACAGTGAAAACTGCAGGAACTTCAAACCGGCACTAGGAAACACACTGAAAAACTAGAGTAAATGTTTCTCCTGCAACCCGTTCCCTTTGTGCTAGATGAACGAACGTCTCTCCACATGCTCAGTTCTGAGAGATAAGTGTGTGTGAAAGCCGTCCTTCAACTAGATTGTTGGGAACACAAAGTTCCTTTTCAGTTGCAAACTACACTCCATACATATATATGGGGAGGTACTAGCTCCAACTCGGTTTTACAGTGAAAACTGCAGGAACTTCAAACCGGCACTAGGAAACACACTGAGAAACTAGAGTAAAGGTTTCTCCTGCAACCCGTTCCCTTTGTGCTAGATGAACGAACGTCTCTCCACATGCTCAGTTCTGAGAGATAAGTGTGTGTGAAAGCCGTCCTTCAACTAGATTGTTGGGAACACAAAGTTCCTTTTCAGTTGCAAACTACACTCCATAAATATATATGGGGAGGTACTAGCTCCAACTCGGTTTTACAGTGAAAACTGCAGGAACTTCAAACCGGCACTAGGAAACACACTGAGAAACTAGAGTAAAAGTTTCTCCTGCAACCCGTTCCCTTTGTGCTAGATGAACGAACGTCTCTCCACATGCTCAGTTCTGAGAGATAAGTGTGTGTGAAAGCCGTCCTTCAACTAGATTGTTGGGAACACAAAGTTCCTTTTCAGTTGCAAACTACACTCCATACATATATATGGGGAGGTACTAGCTCCAACTCGGTTTTACAGTGAAAACTGCAGGAACTTCAAACCGGCACTAGGAAACACACTGAGAAACTAGAGTAAAAGTTTCTCCTGCAACCCGTTCCCTTTGTGCTAGATGAACGAACGTCTCTCCACATGCTCAGTTCTGAGAGATAAGTGTGTGTGAAAGCCGTCCTTCAACTAGATTGTTGGGAACACAAAGTTCCTTTTCAGTTGCAAACTACACTCCATACATATATATGGGGAGGTACTAGCTCCAACTCGGTTTTACAGTGAAAACAGCAGGAACTTTAAACCGGCACTAGGAAACACACTGAAAAACTAGAGTAAATGTTTCTCCTGCAAACCGTTCCCTTTGTGCTAGATGAACGAACGTCTCTCCACATGCTCAGTTCTGAGAGATAAGTGTGTGTGAAAGCCGTCCTTCAACTAGATTGTTGGGAACACAAAGTTCCTTTTCAGTTGCAAACTACACTCCATACATATATATGGGGAGGTACTAGCTCCAACTCGGTTTTACAGTGAAAACCGCAGGAACTTCAAACCGGCACTAGGAAACACACTGAAAAACTAGAGTAAAAGTTTCTCCTGCAACCCGTTCCCTTTGTGCTAGATGAACGAACGTCTCTCCACATGCTCAGTTCTGAGAGATAAGTGTGTGTGAAAGCCGTCCTTCAACTAGATTGTTGGGAACACAAAGTTCCTTTTCAGTTGCAAACTACACTCCATACATATATATGGGGAGGTACTAGCTCCAACTCGGTTTTACAGTGAAAACTGCAGGAACTTCAAACCGGCACTAGGAAGCACACTGAAAAACTAGAGTAAAAGTTTCTCCTGCAACCCGTTCCCTTTGTGCTAGATGAACGAACGTCTCTCCACATGCTCAGTTCTCAGAGATAAGTGTGTGTGAAAGCCGTCCTTCAACTAGATTGTTGGGAACACAAAGTTCCTTTTCAGTTGCAAACTACACTCCATACATATATATAGGGAGGTACTAGCTCCAACTCGGTTTTACACTGAAAACTGCAGGAACTTCAAACCGGCACTAGGAAACACACTGAAAAACTAGAGTAAAAGTTTCTCCTGCAACCCGTTCCCTTTGTGCTAGATGAACGAACGTCTCTCCACATGCTCAGTTCTGAGAGATAAGTGTGTGTGAAAGCCGTCCTTCAACTAGATTGTTGGGAACACAAAGTTCCTTTTCAGTTGCAAACTACACTCCATACATATATATGGGGAGGTACTAGCTCCAACTCGGTTTTACAGTGAAAACTGCAGGAACTTCAAACCGGCACTAGGAAACACACTGAAAAACTAGAGTAAAAGTTTCTCCTGCAACCCGTTCCCTTTGTGCTAGATGAACGAACGTCTCTCCACATGCTCAGTTCTCAGAGATAAGTGTGTGTGAAAGCCGTCCTTCAACTAGATTGTTGGGAACACAAAGTTCCTTTTCAGTTGCAAACTACACTCCATACATATATATAGGGAGGTACTAGCTCCAACTCGGTTTTACACTGAAAACTGCAGGAACTTCAAACCGGCACTAGGAAACACACTGAAAAACTAGAGTAAAAGTTTCTCCTGCAACCCGTTCCCTTTGTGCTAGATGAACGAACGTCTCTCCACATGCTCAGTTCTGAGAGATAAGTGTGTGTGAAAGCCGTCCTTCAACTAGATTGTTGGGAACACAAAGTTCCTTTTCAGTTGCAAACTACACTCCATACATATATATGGGGAGGTACTAGCTCCAACTCGGTTTTACACTGAAAACTGCAGGAACTTCAAACCGGCACTAGGAAACACACTGAGAAACTAGAGTAAAAGTTTCTCCTGCAACCCGTTCCCTTTGTGCTAGATGAACGAACGTCTCTCCACATGCTCAGTTCTGAGAGATAAGTGTGTGTGAAAGCCGTCCTTCAACTAGATTGTTGGGAACACAAAGTTCCTTTTCAGTTGCAAACTACACTCCATACATATATATGGGGAGGTACTAGCTCCAACTCGGTTTTACAGTGAAAACAGCAGGAACTTCAAACCGGCACTAGGAAACACACTGAAAAACTAGAGTAAAAGTTTCTCCTGCAAACCTTTCCCTTTGTGCTAGATGAACGAACGTCTCTCCACATGCTCAGTTCTGAGAGATAAGTGTGTGTGAAAGCCGTCCTTCAACTAGATTGTTGGGAACACAAAGTTCCTTTTCAGTTGCAAACTACACTCCATACATATATATGGGGAGGTACTAGCTCCAACTCGGTTTTACAGTGAAAACTGCAGGAACTTCAAACCGGCACTAGGAATCTCACTGAAAAACCAGAGTAAAAGTTTCTCCTGCAACCCGTTCCCTTTGTGCTAGATGAACGAACGTCTCTCCACATGCTCAGTTCTGAGAGATAAGTGTGTGTGAAAGCCGTCCTTCAACTAGATTGTTGGGAACACAAAGTTCCTTTTCAGTTGCAAACTACACTCCATACATATATATGGGGAGGTACTAGCTCCAACTCGGTTTTACAGTGAAAACTGCAGGAACTTCAAACCGGCACTAGGAAACACACTGAAAAACTAGAGTAAAAGTTTCTCCTGCAACCCGTTCCCTTTGTGCTAGATGAACGAACGTCTCTCCACATGCTCAGTTCTGAGAGATAAGTGTGTGTGAAAGCCGTCCTTCAACTAGATTGTTGGGAACACAAAGTTCCTTTTCAGTTGCAAACTACACTCCATACATATATATGGGGAGGTACTAGCTCCAACTCGGTTTTACAGTGAAAACTGCAGGAACTTCAAACCGGCACTAGGAAACTCACTGAAATTCCAGAGTAAAAGTTTCTCCTGCAACCCGTTCCCTTTGTGCTAGATGAACGAACGTCTCTCCACATGCTCAGTTCTGAGAGATAAGTGTGTGTGAAAGCCGTCCTTCAACTAGATTGTTGGGAACACAAAGTTCCTTTTCAGTTGCAAACTACACTCCATACATATATATGGGGAGGTACTAGCTCCAACTCGGTTTTACAGTGAAAACTGCAGGAACTTCAAACCGGCACTAGGAAACACACTGAAAAACTAGAGTAAAAGTTTCTCCTGCAACCCGTTCCCTTTGTGCTAGATGAACGAACGTCTCTCCACATGCTCAGTTCTGAGAGATAAGTGTGTGTGAAAGCCGTCCTTCAACTAGATTGTTGGGAACACAAAGTTCCTTTTCAGTTGCAAACTACATTCCATACATATATATGGGGAGGTACTAGCTCCAACTCGGTTTTACAGTGAAAACTGCAGGAACTTCAAACCGGCACTAGGAAACACACTGAAAAACTAGAGTAAAGGTTTCTCCTGCAACCCGTTCCCTTTGTGCTAGATGAACGAACGTCTCTCCACATGCTCAGTTCTGAGAGATAAGTGTGTGTGAAAGCCGTCCTTCAACTATATTGTTGGGAACACAAAGTTCCTTTTCAGTTGCAAACTACACTCCATACATATATATGGGGAGGTACTAGCTCCAACTCGGTTTTACAGTGAAAACTGCAGGAACTTCAAACCGGCACTAGGAAACACACTGAAAAACTAGAGTAAAAGTTTCTCCTGCAACCCGTTCCCTTTGTGCTAGATGAACGAACGTCTCTCCACATGCTCAGTTCTGAGAGATAAGTGTGTGTGAAAGCCGTCCTTCAACTAGATTGTTGGGAACACAAAGTTCCTTTTCAGTTGCAAACTACACTCCATACATATATATGGGGAGGTACTAGCTCCAACTCGGTTTTACACTGAAAACTGCAAGAACTTCAAACCGGCACTAGGAAACACACTGAAAAACTAGAGTAAAAGTTTCTCCTGCAACCCGTTCCCTTTGTGCTAGATGAACGAACGTCTCTCCACATGCTCAGTTCTGAGAGATAAGTGTGTGTGAAAGCCGTCCTTCAACTAGATTGTTGGGAACACAAAGTTCCTTTTCAGTTGCAAACTACATTCCATACATATATATGGGGAGGTACTAGCTCCAACTCGGTTTTACAGTGAAAACTGCAGGAACTTCAAACCGGCACTAGGAATCTCACTGAAAAACCAGAGTAAAAGTTTCTCCTGCAACCCGTTCCCTTTGTGCTAGATGAACGAACGTCTCTCCACATGCTCAGTTCTGAGAGATAAGTGTGTGTGAAAGCCGTCCTTCAACTAGATTGTTGGGAACACAAAGTTCCTTTTCAGTTGCAAACTACACTCCATACATATATATGGGGAGGTACTAGCTCCAACTCGGTTTTACAGTGAAAACTGCAGGAACTTCAAACCGGCACTAGGAAACACACTGAGAAACTAGAGTAAAGGTTTCTCCTGCAACCCGTTCCCTTTGTGCTAGATGAACGAACGTCTCTCCACATGCTCAGTTCTGAGAGATAAGTGTGTGTGAAAGCCGTCCTTCAACTAGATTGTTGGGAACACAAAGTTCCTTTTCAGTTGCAAACTACATTCCATACATATATATGGGGAGGTACTAGCTCCAACTCGGTTTTACAGTGAAAACTGCAGGAACTTCAAACCGGCACTAGGAATCTCACTGAAAAACCAGAGTAAAAGTTTCTCCTGCAACCCGTTCCCTTTGTGCTAGATGAACGAACGTCTCTCCACATGCTCAGTTCTGAGAGATAAGTGTGTGTGAAAGCCGTCCTTCAACTAGATTGTTGGGAACACAAAGTTCCTTTTCAGTTGCAAACTACATTCCATACATATATATGGGGAGGTACTAGCTCCAACTCGGTTTTACAGTGAAAACTGCAGGAACTTCAAACCGGCACTAGGAAACACACTGAAAAACCAGAGTAAAAGTTTCTCCTGCAACCCGTTCCCTTTGTGCTAGATGAACGAACGTCTCTCCACATGCTCAGTTCTGAGAGATAAGTGTGTGTGAAAGCCGTCCTTCAACTATATTGTTGGGAACACAAAGTTCCTTTTCAGTTGCAAACTACACTCCATACATATATATGGGGAGGTACTAGCTCCAACTCGGTTTTACAGTGAAAACTGCAGGAACTTCAAACCGGCACTAGGAAACACACTGAAAAACTAGAGTAAAAGTTTCTCCTGCAACCCGTTCCCTTTGTGCTAGATGAACGAACGTCTCTCCACATGCTCAGTTCTGAGAGATAAGTGTGTGTGAAAGCCGTCCTTCAACTAGATTGTTGGGAACACAAAGTTCCTTTTCAGTTGCAAACTACACTCCATACATATATATGGGGAGGTACTAGCTCCAACTCGGTTTTACAGTGAAAACTGCAGGAACTTCAAACCGGCACTAGGAAACACACTGAAAAACTAGAGTAAAAGTTTCTCCTGCAACCCGTTCCCTTTGTGCTAGATGAACGAACGTCTCTCCACATGCTCAGTTCTGAGAGATAAGTGTGTGTGAAAGCCGTCCTTCAACTAGATTGTTGGGAACACAAAGTTCCTTTTCAGTTGCAAACTACACTCCATACATATATATGGGGAGGTACTAGCTCCAACTCGGTTTTACACTGAAAACTGCAGGAACTTGAAACCGGCACTAGGAAACACACTGAAAAACTAGAGTAAAAGTTTCTCCTGCAACCCGTTCCCTTTGTGCTAGATGAACGAACGTCTCTCCACATGCTCAGTTCTGAGAGATAAGTGTGTGTGAAAGCCGTCCTTCAACTAGATTGTTGGGAACACAAAGTTCCTTTTCAGTTGCAAACTACACTCCATACATATATATGGGGAGGTACTAGCTCCAACTCGGTTTTACAGTGAAAACTGCAGGAACTTCAAACCGGCACTAGGAAACTCACTGAAATACCAGAGTAAAAGTTTCTCCTGCAACCCGTTCCCTTTGTGCTAGATGAACGAACGTCTCTCCACATGCTCAGTTCTGAGAGATAAGTGTGTGTGAAAGCCGTCCTTCAACTAGATTGTTGGGAACACAAAGTTCCTTTTCAGTTGCAAACTACACTCCATACATATATATGGGGAGGTACTAGCTCCAACTCGGTTTTACAGTGAAAACAGCAGGAACTTCAAACCGGCACTAGGAAACACACTGAAAAACTAGAGTAAAAGTTTCTCCTGCAAACCGTTCCCTTTGTGCTAGATGAACGAACGTCTCTCCACATGCTCAGTTCTGAGAGATATGTGTGTGTGAAAGCCGTCCTTCAACTAGATTGTTGGGAACACAAAGTTCCTTTTCAGTTGCAAACTACACTCCATACATATATATGGGGAGGTACTAGCTCCAACTCGGTTTTACAGTGAAAACTGCAGGAACTTCAAACCGGCACTAGGAAACTCACTGAAATTCCAGAGTAAAAGTTTCTCCTGCAACCCGTTCCCTTTGTGCTAGATGAACGAACGTCTCTCCACATGCTCAGTTCTGAGAGATAAGTGTGTGTGAAAGCCGTCCTTCAACTAGATTGTTGGGAACACAAAGTTCCTTTTCAGTTGCAAACTACACTCCATACATATATATGGGGAGGTACTAGCTCCAACTCGGTTTTACAGTGAAAACTGCAGGAACTTCAAACCGGCACTAGGAAACACACTGAAAATCTAGAGTAAAAGTTTCTCCTGCAACCCGTTCCCTTTGTGCTAGATGAACGAACGTCTCTCCACATGCTCAGTTCTGAGAGATAAGTGTGTGTGAAAGCCGTCCTTCAACTAGATTGTTGGGAACACAAAGTTCCTTTTCAGTTGCAAACTACACTCCATACATATATATGGGGAGGTACTAGCTCCAACTCGGTTTTACAGTGAAAACTGCAGGAACTTCAAACCGGCACTAGGAAACACACTGAGAAACTAGAGTAAAAGTTTCTCCTGCAACCCGTTCCCTTTGTGCTAGATGAACGAACGTCTCTCCACATGCTCAGTTCTGAGAGATAAGTGTGTGTGAAAGCCGTCCTTCAACTAGATTGTTGGGAACACAAAGTTCCTTTTCAGTTGCAAACTACACTCCATACATATATATGGGGAGGTACTAGCTCCAACTCGGTTTTACAGTGAAAACAGCAGGAACTTCAAACCGGCACTAGGAAACACACTGAAAAACTAGAGTAAAAGTTTCTCCTGCAAACCGTTCCCTTTGTGCTAGATGAACGAACGTCTCTCCACATGCTCAGTTCTGAGAGATAAGTGTGTGTGAAAGCCGTCCTTCAACTAGATTGTTGGGAACACAAAGTTCCTTTTCAGTTGCAAACTACACTCCATACATATATATGGGGAGGTACTAGCTCCAACTCGGTTTTACAGTGAAAACTGCAGGAACTTCAAACCGGCACTAGGAAACTCACTGAAATTCCAGAGTAAAAGTTTCTCCTGCAACCCGTTCCCTTTGTGCTAGATGAACGAACGTCTCTCCACATGCTCAGTTCTGAGAGATAAGTGTGTGTGAAAGCCGTCCTTCAACTAGATTGTTGGGAACACAAAGTTCCTTTTCAGTTGCAAACTACACTCCATACATATATATGGGGAGGTACTAGCTCCAACTCGGTTTTACAGTGAAAACTGCAGGAACTTCAAACCGGCACTAGGAAACTCACTGAAATACCAGAGTAAAAGTTTCTCCTGCAACCCGTTCCCTTTGTGCTAGATGAACGAACGTCTCTCCACATGCTCAGTTCTGAGAGATAAGTGTGTGTGAAAGCCGTCCTTCAACTAGATTGTTGGGAACACAAAGTTCCTTTTCAGTTGCAAACTACACTCCATACATATATATGGGGAGGTACTAGCTCCAACTCGGTTTTACAGTGAAAACTGCAGGAACTTCAAACCGGCACTAGGAAACACACTGAAAAACTAGAGTAAAAGTTTCTCCTGCAACCCGTTCCCTTTGTGCTAGATGAACGAACGTCTCTCCACATGCTCAGTTCTGAGAGATAAGTGTGTGTGAAAGCCGTCCTTCAACTAGATTGTTGGGAACACAAAGTTCCTTTTCAGTTGCAAACTACACTCCATACATATATATGGGGAGGTACTAGCACCAACTCGGTTTTACAGTGAAAACTGCAGGAACTTCAAACCGGCACTAGGAAACACACTGAGAAACTAGAGTAAAGGTTTCTCCTGCAACCCGTTCCCTTTGTGCTAGATGAACGAACGTCTCTCCACATGCTCAGTTCTGAGAGATAAGTGTGTGTGAAAGCCGTCCTTCAACTAGATTGTTGGGAACACAAAGTTCCTTTTCAGTTGCAAACTACACTCCATACATATATATGGGGAGGTACTAGCTCCAACTCGGTTTTACAGTGAAAACTGCAGGAACTTCAAACCGGCACTAGGAAACACACTGAGAAACTAGAGTAAAAGTTTCTCCTGCAACCCGTTCCCTTTGTGCTAGATGAACGAACGTCTCTCCACATGCTCAGTTCTGAGAGATAAGTGTGTGTGAAAGCCGTCCTTCAAATAGATTGTTGGGAACACAAAGTTCCTTTTCAGTTGCAAACTACACTCCATACATATATATGGGGAGGTACTAGCTCCAACTCGGTTTTACAGTGAAAACTGCAGGAACTTCAAACCGGCACTAGGAAACACACTGAGAAACTAGAGTAAAAGTTTCTCCTGCAACCCGTTCCCTTTGTGCTAGATGAACGAACGTCTCTCCACATGCTCAGTTCTGAGAGATAAGTGTGTGTGAAAGCCGTCCTTCAACTAGATTGTTGGGAACACAAAGTTCCTTTTCAGTTGCAAACTACACTCCATACATATATATGGGGAGGTACTAGCTCCAACTCGGTTTTACAGTGAAAACAGCAGGAACTTTAAACCGACACTAGGAAACACACTGAAAAACTAGAGTAAAAGTTTCTCCTGCAAACCGTTCCCTTTGTGCTAG
This sequence comes from Camelus bactrianus, assembly GCF_048773025.1. Taxonomy (NCBI): domain Eukaryota; kingdom Metazoa; phylum Chordata; class Mammalia; order Artiodactyla; family Camelidae; genus Camelus; species Camelus bactrianus. Next base: position 3,231,963 of record NC_133549.1, on the reverse strand, counting down.
ATGAACGAACGTCTCTCCACATGCTCAGTTCTGAGAGATAAGTGTGTGTGAAAGCCGTCCTTCAACTAGATTGTTGGGAACACAAAGTTCCTTTTCAGTTGCAAACTACACTCCATACATATATATGGGGAGGTACTAGCTCCAACTCGGTTTTACAGTGAAAACTGCAGGAACTTCAAACCGGCACTAGGAAACACACTGAAAAACTAGAGTAAAAGTTTCTCCTGCAACCCGTTCCCTTTGTGCTAGATGAACGAACGTCTCTCCACATGCTCAGTTCTGAGAGATAAGTGTGTGTGAAAGCCGTCCTTCAACTAGATTGTTGGGAACACAAAGTTCCTTTTCAGTTGCAAACTACACTCCATACATATATATGGGGAGGTACTAGCTCCAACTCGGTTTTACACTGAAAACTGCAGGAACTTCAAACCGGCACTAGGAAACACACTGAGAAACTAGAGTAAAAGTTTCTCCTGCAACCCGTTCCCTTTGTGCTAGATGAACGAACGTCTCTCCACATGCTCAGTTCTGAGAGATAAGTGTGTGTGAAAGCCGTCCTTCAACTAGATTGTTGGGAACACAAAGTTCCTTTTCAGTTGCAAACTACACTCCATACATATATATGGGGAGGTACTAGCTCCAACTCGGTTTTACAGTGAAAACAGCAGGAACTTCAAACCGGCACTAGGAAACACACTGAAAAACTAGAGTAAAAGTTTCTCCTGCAAACCTTTCCCTTTGTGCTAGATGAACGAACGTCTCTCCACATGCTCAGTTCTGAGAGATAAGTGTGTGTGAAAGCCGTCCTTCAACTAGATTGTTGGGAACACAAAGTTCCTTTTCAGTTGCAAACTACACTCCATACATATATATGGGGAGGTACTAGCTCCAACTCGGTTTTACAGTGAAAACTGCAGGAACTTCAAACCGGCACTAGGAATCTCACTGAATAACCAGAGTAAAAGTTTCTCCTGCAACCCGTTCCCTTTGTGCTAGATGAACGAACGTCTCTCCACATGCTCAGTTCTGAGAGATAAGTGTGTGTGAAAGCCGTCCTTCAACTAGATTGTTGGGAACACAAAGTTCCTTTTCAGTTGCAAACTACACTCCATACATATATAAGGGGAGGTACTAGCTCCAACTCGGTTTTACAGTGAAAACTGCAGGAACTTCAAACCGGCACTAGGAAACACACTGAAAAACTAGAGTAAAAGTTTCTCCTGCAACCCGTTCCCTTTGTGCTAGATGAACGAACGTCTCTCCACATGCTCAGTTCTGAGAGATAAGTGTGTGTGAAAGCCGTCCTTCAACTAGATTGTTGGGAACACAAAGTTCCTTTTCAGTTGCAAACTACACTCCATACATATATATGGGGAGGTACTAGCTCCAACTCGGTTTTACAGTGAAAACTGCAGGAACTTCAAACCGGCACTAGGAATCTCACTGAAAAACCAGAGTAAAAGTTTCTCCTGCAACCCGTTCCCTTTGTGCTAGATGAACGAACGTCTCTCCACATGCTCAGTTCTGAGAGATAAGTGTGTGTGAAAGCCGTCCTTCAACTAGATTGTTGGGAACACAAAGTTCCTTTTCAGTTGCAAACTACACTCCATACATATATATGGGGAGGTACTAGCTCCAACTCGGTTTTACAGTGAAAACTGCAGGAACTTCAAACCGGCACTAGGAAACACACTGAAAAACTAGAGTAAAAGTTTCTCCTGCAACCCGTTCCCTTTGTGCTAGATGAACGAACGTCTCTCCACATGCTCAGTTCTGAGAGATAAGTGTGTGTGAAAGCCGTCCTTCAACTAGATTGTTGGGAACACAAAGTTCCTTTTCAGTTGCAAACTACATTCCATACATATATATGGGGAGGTACTAGCTCCAACTCGGTTTTACAGTGAAAACTGCAGGAACTTCAAACCGGCACTAGGAAACACACTGAAAAACTAGAGTAAAGGTTTCTCCTGCAACCCGTTCCCTTTGTGCTAGATGAACGAACGTCTCTCCACATGCTCAGTTCTGAGAGATAAGTGTGTGTGAAAGCCGTCCTTCAACTATATTGTTGGGAACACAAAGTTCCTTTTCAGTTGCAAACTACACTCCATACATATATATGGGGAGGTACTAGCTCCAACTCGGTTTTACAGTGAAAACTGCAGGAACTTCAAACCGGCACTAGGAAACACACTGAAAATCTAGAGTAAAAGTTTCTCCTGCAACCCGTTCCCTTTGTGCTAGATGAACGAACGTCTCTCCACATGCTCAGTTCTGAGAGATAAGTGTGTGTGAAAGCCGTCCTTCAACTAGATTGTTGGGAACACAAAGTTCCTTTTCAGTTGCAAACTACACTCCATACATATATATGGGGAGGTACTAGCTCCAACTCGGTTTTACACTGAAAACTGCAGGAACTTCAAACCGGCACTAGGAAACACACTGAAAAACTAGAGTAAAAGTTTCTCCTGCAACCCGTTCCCTTTGTGCTAGATGAACGAACGTCTCTCCACATGCTCAGTTCTGAGAGATAAGTGTGTGTGAAAGCCGTCCTTCAACTAGATTGTTGGGAACACAAAGTTCCTTTTCAGTTGCAAACTACATTCCATACATATATATGGGGAGGTACTAGCTCCAACTCGGTTTTACAGTGAAAACTGCAGGAACTTCAAACCGGCACTAGGAATCTCACTGAATAACCAGAGTAAAAGTTTCTCCTGCAACCCGTTCCCTTTGTGCTAGATGAACGAACGTCTCTCCACATGCTCAGTTCTGAGAGATAAGTGTGTGTGAAAGCCGTCCTTCAACTAGATTGTTGGGAACACAAAGTTCCTTTTCAGTTGCAAACTACACTCCATACATATATAAGGGGAGGTACTAGCTCCAACTCGGTTTTACAGTGAAAACTGCAGGAACTTCAAACCGGCACTAGGAAACACACTGAAAAACTAGAGTAAAAGTTTCTCCTGCAACCCGTTCCCTTTGTGCTAGATGAACGAACGTCTCTCCACATGCTCAGTTCTGAGAGATAAGTGTGTGTGAAAGCCGTCCTTCAACTAGATTGTTGGGAACACAAAGTTCCTTTTCAGTTGCAAACTACACTCCATACATATATATGGGGAGGTACTAGCTCCAACTCGGTTTTACAGTGAAAACTGCAGGAACTTCAAACCGGCACTAGGAAACACACTGAAAAACTAGAGTAAAAGTTTCTCCTGCAACCCGTTCCCTTTGTGCTAGATGAACGAACGTCTCTCCACATGCTCAGTTCTGAGAGATAAGTGTGTGTGAAAGCCGTCCTTCAACTAGATTGTTGGGAACACAAAGTTCCTTTTCAGTTGCAAACTACACTCCATACATATATATGGGGAGGTACTAGCTCCAACTCGGTTTTACAGTGAAAACAGCAGGAACTTCAAACCGGCACTAGGAAACACACTGAAAAACTAGAGTAAAAGTTTCTCCTGCAAACCTTTCCCTTTGTGCTAGATGAACGAACGTCTCTCCACATGCTCAGTTCTGAGAGATAAGTGTGTGTGAAAGCCGTCCTTCAACTAGATTGTTGGGAACACAAAGTTCCTTTTCAGTTGCAAACTACACTCCATACATATATATGGGGAGGTACTAGCTCCAACTCGGTTTTACAGTGAAAACTGCAGGAACTTCAAACCGGCACTAGGAATCTCACTGAAAAACCAGAGTAAAAGTTTCTCCTGCAACCCGTTCCCTTTGTGCTAGATGAACGAACGTCTCTCCACATGCTCAGTTCTGAGAGATAAGTGTGTGTGAAAGCCGTCCTTCAACTAGATTGTTGGGAACACAAAGTTCCTTTTCAGTTGCAAACTACACTCCATACATATATATGGGGAGGTACTAGCTCCAACTCGGTTTTACAGTGAAAACTGCAGGAACTTCAAACCGGCACTAGGAAACACACTGAAAAACTAGAGTAAAAGTTTCTCCTGCAACCCGTTCCCTTTGTGCTAGATGAACGAACGTCTCTCCACATGCTCAGTTCTGAGAGATAAGTGTGTGTGAAAGCCGTCCTTCAACTAGATTGTTGGGAACACAAAGTTCCTTTTCAGTTGCAAACTACATTCCATACATATATATGGGGAGGTACTAGCTCCAACTCGGTTTTACAGTGAAAACTGCAGGAACTTCAAACCGGCACTAGGAAACACACTGAAAAACTAGAGTAAAGGTTTCTCCTGCAACCCGTTCCCTTTGTGCTAGATGAACGAACGTCTCTCCACATGCTCAGTTCTGAGAGATAAGTGTGTGTGAAAGCCGTCCTTCAACTATATTGTTGGGAACACAAAGTTCCTTTTCAGTTGCAAACTACACTCCATACATATATATGGGGAGGTACTAGCTCCAACTCGGTTTTACAGTGAAAACTGCAGGAACTTCAAACCGGCACTAGGAAACACACTGAAAATCTAGAGTAAAAGTTTCTCCTGCAACCCGTTCCCTTTGTGCTAGATGAACGAACGTCTCTCCACATGCTCAGTTCTGAGAGATAAGTGTGTGTGAAAGCCGTCCTTCAACTAGATTGTTGGGAACACAAAGTTCCTTTTCAGTTGCAAACTACACTCCATACATATATATGGGGAGGTACTAGCTCCAACTCGGTTTTACACTGAAAACTGCAGGAACTTCAAACCGGCACTAGGAAACACACTGAAAAACTAGAGTAAAAGTTTCTCCTGCAACCCGTTCCCTTTGTGCTAGATGAACGAACGTCTCTCCACATGCTCAGTTCTGAGAGATAAGTGTGTGTGAAAGCCGTCCTTCAACTAGATTGTTGGGAACACAAAGTTCCTTTTCAGTTGCAAACTACATTCCATACATATATATGGGGAGGTACTAGCTCCAACTCGGTTTTACAGTGAAAACTGCAGGAACTTCAAACCGGCACTAGGAATCTCACTGAAAAACCAGAGTAAAAGTTTCCCCTGCAACCCGTTCCCTTTGTGCTAGATGAACGAACGTCTCTCCACATGCTCAGTTCTGAGAGATAAGTGTGTGTGAAAGCCGTCCTTCAACTAGATTGTTGGGAACACAAAGTTCCTTTTCAGTTGCAAACTACATTCCATACATATATATGGGGAGGTACTAGCTCCAACTCGGTTTTACAGTGAAAACTGCAGGAACTTCAAACCGGCACAAGGAAACACACTGAAAAACTAGAGTAAAGGTTTCTCCTGCAACCCGTTCCCTTTGTGCTAGATGAACGAACGTCTCTCCACATGCTCAGTTCTGAGAGTTAAGTGTGTGTGAAAGCCGTCCTTCAACTAGATTGTTGGGAACACAAAGTTCCTTTTCAGTTGCAAACTACATTCCATACATATATATGGGGAGGTACTAGCTCCAACTCGGTTTTACAGTGAAAACTGCAGGAACTTCAAACCGGCACTAGGAATCTCACTGAAAAACCAGAGTAAAAGTTTCTCCTGCAACCCGTTCCCTTTGTGCTAGATGAACGAACGTCTCTCCACATGCTCAGTTCTGAGAGATAAGTGTGTGTGAAAGCCGTCCTTCAACTAGATTGTTGGGAACACAAAGTTCCTTTTCAGTTGCAAACTACATTCCATACATATATATGGGGAGGTACTAGCTCCAACTCTGTTTTACAGTGAAAACTGCAGGAACTTCAAACCGGCACTAGGAAACACACTGAAAAACTAGAGTAAAGGTTTCTCCTGCAACCCGTTCCCTTTGTGCTAGATGAACGAACGTCTCTCCACATGCTCAGTTCTGAGAGATAAGTGTGTGTGAAAGCCGTCCTTCAACTATATTGTTGGGAACACAAAGTTCCTTTTCAGTTGCAAACTACACTCCATACATATATATGGGGAGGTACTAGCTCCAACTCGGTTTTACAGTGAAAACTGCAGGAACTTCAAACCGGCACTAGGAAACACACTGAAAAACTAGAGTAAAAGTTTCTCCTGCAACCCGTTCCCTTTGTGCTAGATGAACGAACGTCTCTCCACATGCTCAGTTCTGAGAGATAAGTGTGTGTGAAAGCCGTCCTTCAACTAGATTGTTGGGAACACAAAGTTCCTTTTCAGTTGCAAACTACACTCCATACATATATATGGGGAGGTACTAGCTCCAACTCGGTTTTACACTGAAAACTGCAGGAACTTCAAACCGGCACTAGGAAACACACTGAAAAACTAGAGTAAAAGTTTCTCCTGCAACCCGTTCCCTTTGTGCTAGATGAACGAACGTCTCTCCACATGCTCAGTTCTGAGAGATAAGTGTGTGTGAAAGCCGTCCTTCAACTAGATTGTTGGGAACACAAAGTTCCTTTTCAGTTGCAAACTACATTCCATACATATATATGGGGAGGTACTAGCTCCAACTCGGTTTTACAGTGAAAACTGCAGGAACTTCAAACCGGCACTAGGAATCTCACTGAAAAACCAGAGTAAAAGTTTCTCCTGCAACCCGTTCCCTTTGTGCTAGATGAACGAACGTCTCTCCACATGCTCAGTTCTGAGAGATAAGTGTGTGTGAAAGCCGTCCTTCAACTAGATTGTTGGGAACACAAAGTTCCTTTTCAGTTGCAAACTACACTCCATACATATATATGGGGAGGTACTAGCTCCAACTCGGTTTTACAGTGAAAACTGCAGGAACTTCAAACCGGCACTAGGAAACACACTGAGAAACTAGAGTAAAAGTTTCTCCTGCAACCCGTTCCCTTTGTGCTAGATGAACGAACGTCTCTCCACATGCTCAGTTCTGAGAGATAAGTGTGTGTGAAAGCCGTCCTTCAACTAGATTGTTGGGAACACAAATTTCCTTTTCAGTTGCAAACTACACTCCATAAATATATATGGGGAGGTACTAGCTCCAACTCGGTTTTACAGTGAAAACTGCAGGAACTTCAAACCGGCACTAGGAAACACACTGAGAAACTAGAGTAAAAGTTTCTCCTGCAACCCGTTCCCTTTGTGCTAGATGAACGAACGTCTCTCCACATGCTCAGTTCTGAGAGATAAGTGTGTGTGAAAGCCGTCCTTCAACTAGATTGTTGGGAACACAAAGTTCCTTTTCAGTTGCAAACTACACTCCATACATATATATGGGGAGGTACTAGCTCCAACTCGGTTTTACAGTGAAAACTGCAGGAACTTCAAACCGGCACTAGGAAACACACTGAGAAACTAGAGTAAAAGTTTCTCCTGCAACCCGTTCCCTTTGTGCTAGATGAACGAACGTCTCTCCACATGCTCAGTTCTGAGAGATAAGTGTGTGTGAAAGCCGTCCTTCAACTAGATTGTTGGGAACACAAAGTTCCTTTTCAGTTGCAAACTACACTCCATACATATATATGGGGAGGTACTAGCTCCAACTCGGTTTTACAGTGAAAACAGCAGGAACTTTAAACCGGCACTAGGAAACACACTGAAAAACTAGAGTAAAAGTTTCTCCTGCAAACCGTTCCCTTTGTGCTAGATGAACGAACGTCTCTCCACATGCTCAGTTCTGAGAGATAAGTGTGTGTGAAAGCCGTCCTTCAACTAGATTGTTGGGAACACAAAGTTCCTTTTCAGTTGCAAACTACACTCCATACATATATATGGGGAGGTACTAGCTCCAACTCGGTTTTACACTGAAAACTGCAGGAACTTCAAACCGGCACTAGGAAACACACTGAAAAACTAGAGTAAAAGTTTCTCCTGCAACCCGTTCCCTTTGTGCTAGATGAACGAACGTCTCTCCACATGCTCAGTTCTGAGAGATAAGTGTGTGTGAAAGCCGTCCTTCAACTAGATTGTTGGGAACACAAAGTTCCTTTTCAGTTGCAAACTACATTCCATACATATATATGGGGAGGTACTAGCTCCAACTCGGTTTTACAGTGAAAACTGCAGGAACTTCAAACCGGCACTAGGAATCTCACTGAAAAACCAGAGTAAAAGTTTCTCCTGCAACCCGTTCCCTTTGTGCTAGATGAACGAACGTCTCTCCACATGCTCAGTTCTGAGAGATAAGTGTGTGTGAAAGCCGTCCTTCAACTAGATTGTTGGGAACACAAAGTTCCTTTTCAGTTGCAAACTACACTCCATACATATATATGGGGAGGTACTAGCTCCAACTCGGTTTTACAGTGAAAACTGCAGGAACTTCAAACCGGCACTAGGAAACACACTGAGAAACTAGAGTAAAAGTTTCTCCTGCAACCCGTTCCCTTTGTTCTAGATGAATGAACGTCTGTCCACATGCTCAGTTCTGAGAGATAAGTGTGTGTGAAAGCCGTCCTTCAACTAGATTGTTGGGAACACAAAGTTCCTTTTCAGTTGCAAACTACACTCCATACATATATATGGGGAGGTACTAGCTCCAACTCGGTTTTACAGTGAAAACTGCAGGAACTTCAAACCGGCACTAGGAAACACACTGAAAAACTAGAGTAAAAGTTTCTCCTGCAACCCGTTCCCTTTGTGCTAGATGAACGAACGTCTCTCCACATGCTCAGTTCTGAGAGATAAGTGTGTGTGAAAGCCGTCCTTCAACTAGATTGTTGGGAACACAAAGTTCCTTTTCAGTTGCAAACTACACTCCATACATATATATGGGGAGGTACTAGCTCCAACTCGGTTTTACACTGAAAACTGCAGGAACTTCAAACCGGCACTAGGAAACACACTGAAAAACTAGAGTAAAAGTTTCTCCTGCAACCCGTTCCCTTTGTGCTAGATGAACGAACGTCTCTCCACATGCTCAGTTCTGAGAGATAAGTGTGTGTGAAAGCCGTCCTTCAACTAGATTGTTGGGAACACAAAGTTCCTTTTCAGTTGCAAACTACATTCCATACATATATATGGGGAGGTACTAGCTCCAACTCGGTTTTACAGTGAAAACTGCAGGAACTTCAAACCGGCACTAGGAATCTCACTGAAAAACCAGAGTAAAAGTTTCTCCTGCAACCCGTTCCCTTTGTGCTAGATGAACGAACGTCTCTCCACATGCTCAGTTCTGAGAGATAAGTGTGTGTGAAAGCCGTCCTTCAACTAGATTGTTGGGAACACAAAGTTCCTTTTCAGTTGCAAACTACACTCCATACATATATATGGGGAGGTACTAGCTCCAACTCGGTTTTACAGTGAAAACTGCAGGAACTTCAAACCGGCACTAGGAAACACACTGAGAAACTAGAGTAAAAGTTTCTCCTGCAACCCGTTCCCTTTGTGCTAGATGAACGAACGTCTCTCCACATGCTCAGTTCTGAGAGATAAGTGTGTGTGAAAGCCGTCCTTCAACTAGATTGTTGGGAACACAAATTTCCTTTTCAGTTGCAAACTACACTCCATAAATATATATGGGGAGGTACTAGCTCCAACTCGGTTTTACAGTGAAAACTGCAGGAACTTCAAACCGGCACTAGGAAACACACTGAGAAACTAGAGTAAAAGTTTCTCCTGCAACCCGTTCCCTTTGTGCTAGATGAACGAACGTCTCTCCACATGCTCAGTTCTGAGAGATAAGTGTGTGTGAAAGCCGTCCTTCAACTAGATTGTTGGGAACACAAAGTTCCTTTTCAGTTGCAAACTACACTCCATACATATATATGGGGAGGTACTAGCTCCAACTCGGTTTTACAGTGAAAACTGCAGGAACTTCAAACCGGCACTAGGAAACACACTGAGAAACTAGAGTAAAAGTTTCTCCTGCAACCCGTTCCCTTTGTGCTAGATGAACGAACGTCTCTCCACATGCTCAGTTCTGAGAGATAAGTGTGTGTGAAAGCCGTCCTTCAACTAGATTGTTGGGAACACAAAGTTCCTTTTCAGTTGCAAACTACACTCCATACATATATATGGGGAGGTACTAGCTCCAACTCGGTTTTACAGTGAAAACTGCAGGAACTTCAAACCGGCACTAGGAAACACACTGAGAAACTAGAGTAAAAGTTTCTCCTGCAACCCGTTCCCTTTGTGCTAGATGAACGAACGTCTCTCCACATGCTCAGTTCTGAGAGATAAGTGTGTGTGAAAGCCGTCCTTCAACTAGATTGTTGGGAACACAAAGTTCCTTTTCAGTTGCAAACTACACTCCATACATATATATGGGGAGGTACTAGCTCCAACTCGGTTTTACACTGAAAACTGCAGGAACTTCAAACCGGCACTAGGAAACACACTGAAAAACTAGAGTAAAAGTTTCTCCTGCAACCCGTTCCCTTTGTGCTAGATGAACGAACGTCTCTCCACATGCTCAGTTCTGAGAGATAAGTGTGTGTGAAAGCCGTCCTTCAACTAGATTGTTGGGAACACAAAGTTCCTTTTCAGTTGCAAACTACATTCCATACATATATATGGGGAGGTACTAGCTCCAACTCGGTTTTACAGTGAAAACTGCAGGAACTTCAAACCGGCACTAGGAATCTCACTGAAAAACCAGAGTAAAAGTTTCTCCTGCAACCCGTTCCCTTTGTGCTAGATGAACGAACGTCTCTCCACATGCTCAGTTCTGAGAGATAAGTGTGTGTGAAAGCCGTCCTTCAACTAGATTGTTGGGAACACAAAGTTCCTTTTCAGTTGCAAACTACACTCCATACATATATATGGGGAGGTACTAGCTCCAACTCGGTTTTACAGTGAAAACTGCAGGAACTTCAAACCGGCACTAGGAAACACACTGAGAAACTAGAGTAAAAGTTTCTCCTGCAACCCGTTCCCTTTGTTCTAGATGAATGAACGTCTGTCCACATGCTCAGTTCTGAGAGATAAGTGTGTGTGAAAGCCGTCCTTCAACTAGATTGTTGGGAACACAAAGTTCCTTTTCAGTTGCAAACTACACTCCATACATATATATGGGGAGGTACTAGCTCCAACTCGGTTTTACAGTGAAAACTGCAGGAACTTCAAACCGGCACTAGGAAACACACTGAGAAACTAGAGTAAAAGTTTCTCCTGCAACCCGTTCCCTTTGTGCTAGATGAACGAACGTCTCTCCACATGCTCAGTTCTGAGAGATAAGTGTGTGTGAAAGCCGTCCTTCAACTAGATTGTTGGGAACACAAAGTTCCTTTTCAGTTGCAAACTACACTCCATACATATATATGGGGAGGTACTAGCTCCAACTCGGTTTTACAGTGAAAACTGCAGGAACTTCAAACCGGCACTAGGAAACACACTGAGAAACTAGAGTAAAAGTTTCTCCTGCAACCCGTTCCCTTTGTGCTAGATGAACGAACGTCTCTCCACATGCTCAGTTCTGAGAGATAAGTGTGTGTGAAAGCCGTCCTTCAACTAGATTGTTGGGAACACAAAGTTCCTTTTCAGTTGCAAACTACACTCCATACATATATATGGGGAGGTACTAGCTCCAACTCGGTTTTACAGTGAAAACAGCAGGAACTTTAAACCGGCACTAGGAAACACACTGAAAAACTAGAGTAAAAGTTTCTCCTGCAAACCGTTCCCTTTGTGCTAGATGAACGAACGTCTCTCCACATGCTCAGTTCTGAGAGATAAGTGTGTGTGAAAGCCGTCCTTCAACTAGATTGTTGGGAACACAAAGTTCCTTTTCAGTTGCAAACTACACTCCATACATATATATGGGGAGGTACTAGCTCCAACTCGGTTTTACAGTGAAAACTGCAGGAACTTCAAACCGGCACTAGGAAACACACTGAAAAACTAGAGTAAAAGTTTCTCCTGCAACCCGTTCCCTTTGTGCTAGATGAACGAACGTCTCTCCACATGCTCAGTTCTGAGAGATAAGTGTGTGTGAAAGCCGTCCTTCAACTAGATTGTTGGGAACACAAAGTTCCTTTTCAGTTGCAAACTACACTCCATACATATATATGGGGAGGTACTAGCTCCAACTCGGTTTTACAGTGAAAACTGCAGGAACTTCAAACCGGCACTAGGAAACACACTGAAAAACTAGAGTAAAAGTTTCTCCTGCAACCCGTTCCCTTTGTGCTAGATGAACGAACGTCTCTCCACATGCTCAGTTCTGAGAGATAAGTGTGTGTGAAAGCCGTCCTTCAACTAGATTGTTGGGAACACAAAGTTCCTTTTAGGTTGCAAACTACACTCCATACATATATATGGGGAGGTACTAGCTCCAACTCGGTTTTACAGTGAAAACTGCAGGAACTTCAAACCGGCACTAGGAAACACACTGAAAAACTAGAGTAAAAGTTTCTCCTGCAACCCGTTCCCTTTGTGCTAGATGAACGAACGTCTCTCCACATGCTCAGTTCTGAGAGATAAGTGTGTGTGAAAGCCGTCCTTCAACTAGATTGTTGGGAACACAAAGTTCCTTTTCAGTTGCAAACTACACTCCATACATATATATGGGGAGGTACTAGCTCCAACTCTGTTTTACACTGAAAACTGCAGGAACTTCAAACCGGCACTAGGAAACACACTGAAAAACTAGAGTAAAAGTTTCTCCTGCAACCCGTTCCCTTTGTGCTAGATGAACGAACGTCTCTCCACATGCTCAGTTCTGAGAGATAAGTGTGTGTGAAAGCCGTCCTTCAACTAGATTGTTGGGAACACAAAGTTCCTTTTCAGTTGCAAACTACACTCCATACATATATATGGGGAGGTACTAGCTCCAACTCGGTTTTACACTGAAAACTGCAGGAACTTCAAACCGGCACTAGGAAACACACTGAGAAACTAGAGTAAAAGTTTCTCCTGCAACCCGTTCCCTTTGTGCTAGATGAACGAACGTCTCTCCACATGCTCAGTTCTGAGAGATAAGTGTGTGTGAAAGCCGTCCTTCAACTAGATTGTTGGGAACACAAAGTTCCTTTTCAGTTGCAAACTACACTCCATACATATATATGGGGAGGTACTAGCTCCAACTCGGTTTTACAGTGAAAACAGCAGGAACTTCAAACCGGCACTAGGAAACACACTGAAAAACTAGAGTAAAAGTTTCTCCTGCAAACCTTTCCCTTTGTGCTAGATGAACGAACGTCTCTCCACATGCTCAGTTCTGAGAGATAAGTGTGTGTGAAAGCCGTCCTTCAACTAGATTGTTGGGAACACAAAGTTCCTTTTCAGTTGCAAACTACACTCCATACATATATATGGGGAGGTACTAGCTCCAACTCGGTTTTACAGTGAAAACTGCAGGAACTTCAAACCGGCACTAGGAATCTCACTGAAAAACCAGAGTAAAAGTTTCTCCTGCAACCCGTTCCCTTTGTGCTAGATGAACGAACGTCTCTCCACATGCTCAGTTCTGAGAGATAAGTGTGTGTGAAAGCCGTCCTTCAACTAGATTGTTGGGAACACAAAGTTCCTTTTCAGTTGCAAACTACACTCCATACATATATATGGGGAGGTACTAGCTCCAACTCGGTTTTACAGTGAAAACTGCAGGAACTTCAAACCGGCACTAGGAAACACACTGAAAAACTAGAGAAAAGTTTCTCCTGCAACCCGTTCCCTTTGTGCTAGATGAACGAACGTCTCTCCACATGCTCAGTTCTGAGAGATAAGTGTGTGTGAAAGCCGTCCTTCAACTAGATTGTTGGGAACACAAAGTTCCTTTTCAGTTGCAAACTACACTCCATACATATATATGGGGAGGTACTAGCTCCAACTCGGTTTTACAGTGAAAACTGCAGGAACTTCAAACCGGCACTAGGAAACACACTGAGAAACTAGAGTAAAAGTTTCTCCTGCAACCCGTTCCCTTTGTGCTAGATGAACGAACGTCTCTCCACATGCTCAGTTCTGAGAGATAAGTGTGTGTGAAAGCCGTCCTTCAACTAGATTGTTGGGAACACAAAGTTCCTTTTCAGTTGCAAACTACACTCCATACATATATATGGGGAGGTACTAGCTCCAACTCGGTTTTACAGTGAAAACTGCAGGAACTTCAAACCGGCACTAGGAAACACACTGAGAAACTAGAGTAAAAGTTTCTCCTGCAACCCGTTCCCTTTGTGCTAGATGAACGAACGTCTCTCCACATGCTCAGTTCTGAGAGATAAGTGTGTGTGAAAGCCGTCCTTCAACTAGATTGTTGGGAACACAAAGTTCCTTTTCAGTTGCAAACTACACTCCATACATATATATGGGGAGGTACTAGCTCCAACTCGGTTTTACAGTGAAAACAGCAGGAACTTTAAACCGGCACTAGGAAACACACTGAAAAACTAGAGTAAAAGTTTCTCCTGCAAACCGTTCCCTTTGTGCTAGATGAACGAACGTCTCTCCACATGCTCAGTTCTGAGAGATAAGTGTGTGTGAAAGCCGTCCTTCAACTAGATTGTTGGGAACACAAAGTTCCTTTTCAGTTGCAAACTACACTCCATACATATATATGGGGAGGTACTAGCTCCAACTCGGTTTTACACTGAAAACTGCAGGAACTTCAAACCGGCACTAGGAAACACACTGAAAAACTAGAGTAAAAGTTTCTCCTGCAACCCGTTCCCTTTGTGCTAGATGAACGAACGTCTCTCCACATGCTCAGTTCTGAGAGATAAGTGTGTGTGAAAGCCGTCCTTCAACTAGATTGTTGGGAACACAAAGTTCCTTTTCAGTTGCAAACTACATTCCATACATATATATGGGGAGGTACTAGCTCCAACTCGGTTTTACAGTGAAAACTGCAGGAACTTCAAACCGGCACTAGGAATCTCACTGAAAAACCAGAGTAAAAGTTTCTCCTGCAACCCGTTCCCTTTGTGCTAGATGAACGAACGTCTCTCCACATGCTCAGTTCTGAGAGATAAGTGTGTGTGAAAGCCGTCCTTCAACTAGATTGTTGGGAACACAAAGTTCCTTTTCAGTTGCAAACTACACTCCATACATATATATGGGGAGGTACTAGCTCCAACTCGGTTTTACAGTGAAAACTGCAGGAACTTCAAACCGGCACTAGGAAACACACTGAGAAACTAGAGTAAAAGTTTCTCCTGCAACCCGTTCCCTTTGTTCTAGATGAATGAACGTCTGTCCACATGCTCAGTTCTGAGAGATAAGTGTGTGTGAAAGCCGTCCTTCAACTAGATTGTTGGGAACACAAAGTTCCTTTTCAGTTGCAAACTACACTCCATACATATATATGGGGAGGTACTAGCTCCAACTCGGTTTTACAGTGAAAACTGCAGGAACTTCAAACCGGCACTAGGAAACACACTGAGAAACTAGAGTAAAAGTTTCTCCTGCAACCCGTTCCCTTTGTGCTAGATGAACGAACGTCTCTCCACATGCTCAGTTCTGAGAGATAAGTGTGTGTGAAAGCCGTCCTTCAACTAGATTGTTGGGAACACAAAGTTCCTTTTCAGTTGCAAACTACACTCCATACATATATATGGGGAGGTACTAGCTCCAACTCGGTTTTACAGTGAAAACTGCAGGAACTTCAAACCGGCACTAGGAAACACACTGAGAAACTAGAGTAAAAGTTTCTCCTGCAACCCGTTCCCTTTGTGCTAGATGAACGAACGTCTCTCCACATGCTCAGTTCTGAGAGATAAGTGTGTGTGAAAGCCGTCCTTCAACTAGATTGTTGGGAACACAAAGTTCCTTTTCAGTTGCAAACTACACTCCATACATATATATGGGGAGGTACTAGCTCCAACTCGGTTTTACAGTGAAAACAGCAGGAACTTTAAACCGGCACTAGGAAACACACTGAAAAACTAGAGTAAAAGTTTCTCCTGCAAACCGTTCCCTTTGTGCTAGATGAACGAACGTCTCTCCACATGCTCAGTTCTGAGAGATAAGTGTGTGTGAAAGCCGTCCTTCAACTAGATTGTTGGGAACACAAAGTTCCTTTTCAGTTGCAAACTACACTCCATACATATATATGGGGAGGTACTAGCTCCAACTCGGTTTTACAGTGAAAACTGCAGGAACTTCAAACCGGCACTAGGAAACACACTGAAAAACTAGAGTAAAAGTTTCTCCTGCAACCCGTTCCCTTTGTGCTAGATGAACGAACGTCTCTCCACATGCTCAGTTCTGAGAGATAAGTGTGTGTGAAAGCCGTCCTTCAACTAGATTGTTGGGAACACAAAGTTCCTTTTCAGTTGCAAACTACACTCCATACATATATATGGGGAGGTACTAGCTCCAACTCGGTTTTACAGTGAAAACTGCAGGAACTTCAAACCGGCACTAGGAAACACACTGAAAAACTAGAGTAAAAGTTTCTCCTGCAACCCGTTCCCTTTGTGCTAGATGAACGAACGTCTCTCCACATGCTCAGTTCTGAGAGATAAGTGTGTGTGAAAGCCGTCCTTCAACTAGATTGTTGGGAACACAAAGTTCCTTTTAGGTTGCAAACTACACTCCATACATATATATGGGGAGGTACTAGCTCCAACTCGGTTTTACAGTGAAAACTGCAGGAACTTCAAACCGGCACTAGGAAACACACTGAAAAACTAGAGTAAAAGTTTCTCCTGCAACCCGTTCCCTTTGTGCTAGATGAACGAACGTCTCTCCACATGCTCAGTTCTGAGAGATAAGTGTGTGTGAAAGCCGTCCTTCAACTAGATTGTTGGGAACACAAAGTTCCTTTTCAGTTGCAAACTACACTCCATACATATATATGGGGAGGTACTAGCTCCAACTCTGTTTTACACTGAAAACTGCAGGAACTTCAAACCGGCACTAGGAAACACACTGAAAAACTAGAGTAAAAGTTTCTCCTGCAACCCGTTCCCTTTGTGCTAGATGAACGAACGTCTCTCCACATGCTCAGTTCTGAGAGATAAGTGTGTGTGAAAGCCGTCCTTCAACTAGATTGTTGGGAACACAAAGTTCCTTTTCAGTTGCAAACTACACTCCATACATATATATGGGGAGGTACTAGCTCCAACTCGGTTTTACACTGAAAACTGCAGGAACTTCAAACCGGCACTAGGAAACACACTGAGAAACTAGAGTAAAAGTTTCTCCTGCAACCCGTTCCCTTTGTGCTAGATGAACGAACGTCTCTCCACATGCTCAGTTCTGAGAGATAAGTGTGTGTGAAAGCCGTCCTTCAACTAGATTGTTGGGAACACAAAGTTCCTTTTCAGTTGCAAACTACACTCCATACATATATATGGGGAGGTACTAGCTCCAACTCGGTTTTACAGTGAAAACAGCAGGAACTTCAAACCGGCACTAGGAAACACACTGAAAAACTAGAGTAAAAGTTTCTCCTGCAAACCTTTCCCTTTGTGCTAGATGAACGAACGTCTCTCCACATGCTCAGTTCTGAGAGATAAGTGTGTGTGAAAGCCGTCCTTCAACTAGATTGTTGGGAACACAAAGTTCCTTTTCAGTTGCAAACTACACTCCATACATATATATGGGGAGGTACTAGCTCCAACTCGGTTTTACAGTGAAAACTGCAGGAACTTCAAACCGGCACTAGGAATCTCACTGAAAAACCAGAGTAAAAGTTTCTCCTGCAACCCGTTCCCTTTGTGCTAGATGAACGAACGTCTCTCCACATGCTCAGTTCTGAGAGATAAGTGTGTGTGAAAGCCGTCCTTCAACTAGATTGTTGGGAACACAAAGTTCCTTTTCAGTTGCAAACTACACTCCATACATATATATGGGGAGGTACTAGCTCCAACTCGGTTTTACAGTGAAAACTGCAGGAACTTCAAACCGGCACTAGGAAACACACTGAAAAACTAGAGAAAAGTTTCTCCTGCAACCCGTTCCCTTTGTGCTAGATGAACGAACGTCTCTCCACATGCTCAGTTCTGAGAGATAAGTGTGTGTGAAAGCCGTCCTTCAACTAGATTGTTGGGAACACAAAGTTCCTTTTCAGTTGCAAACTACACTCCATACATATATATGGGGAGGTACTAGCTCCAACTCGGTTTTACAGTGAAAACTGCAGGAACTTCAAACCGGCACTAGGAAACACACTGAAAAACTAGAGTAAAAGTTTCTCCTGCAACCCGTTCCCTTTGTGCTAGATGAACGAACGTCTCTCCACATGCTCAGTTCTGAGAGATAAGTGTGTGTGAAAGCCGTCCTTCAACTAGATTGTTGGGAACACAAAGTTCCTTTTCAGTTGCAAACTACACTCCATACATATATATGGGGAGGTACTAGCTCCAACTCGGTTTTACAGTGAAAACTGCAGGAACTTCAAACCGGCACTAGGAAACACACTGAAAAACTAGAGTAAAAGTTTCTCCTGCAAACCTTTCCCTTTGTGCTAGATGAACGAACGTCTCTCCACATGCTCAGTTCTGAGAGATAAGTGTGTGTGAAAGCCGTCCTTCAACTAGATTGTTGGGAACACAAAGTTCCTTTTCAGTTGCAAACTACACTCCATACATATATATGGGGAGGTACTAGCTCCAACTCGGTTTTACAGTGAAAACTGCAGGAACTTCAAACCGGCACTAGGAAACACACTGAAAAACTAGAGTAAAGGTTTCTCCTGCAACCCGTTTCCTTTGTGCTAGATGAACGAACGTCTCTCCACATGCTCAGTTCTGAGAGATAAGTGTGTGTGAAAGCCGTCCTTCAACTATATTGTTGGGAACACAAAGTTCCTTTTCAGTTGCAAACTACACTCCATACATATATATGGGGAGGTACTAGCTCCAACTCGGTTTTACAGTGAAAACTGCAGGAACTTCAAACCGGCACTAGGAAACACACTGAAAAACTAGAGTAAAAGTTTCTCCTGCAACCCGTTCCCTTTGTGCTAGATGAACGAACGTCTCTCCACATGCTCAGTTCTGAGAGATAAGTGTGTGTGAAAGCCGTCCTTCAACTAGATTGTTGGGAACACAAAGTTCCTTTTCAGTTGCAAACTACACTCCATACATATATATGGGGAGGTACTAGCTCCAACTCGGTTTTACACTGAAAACTGCAGGAACTTCAAACCGGCACTAGGAAACACACTGAAAAACTAGAGTAAAAGTTTCTCCTGCAACCCGTTCCCTTTGTGCTAGATGAACGAACGTCTCTCCACATGCTCAGTTCTGAGAGATAAGTGTGTGTGAAAGCCGTCCTTCAACTAGATTGTTGGGAACACAAAGTTCCTTTTCAGTTGCAAACTACATTCCATACATATATATGGGGAGGTACTAGCTCCAACTCGGTTTTACAGTGAAAACTGCAGGAACTTCAAACCGGCACTAGGAATCTCACTGAAAAACCAGAGTAAAAGTTTCTCCTGCAACCCGTTCCCTTTGTGCTAGATGAACGAACGTCTCTCCACATGCTCAGTTCTGAGAGATAAGTGTGTGTGAAAGCCGTCCTTCAACTAGATTGTTGGGAACACAAAGTTCCTTTTCAGTTGCAAACTACACTCCATACATATATATGGGGAGGTACTAGCTCCAACTCGGTTTTACAGTGAAAACTGCAGGAACTTCAAACCGGCACTAGGAAACACACTGAGAAACTAGAGTAAAAGTTTCTCCTGCAACCCGTTCCCTTTGTGCTAGATGAACGAACGTCTCTCCACATGCTCAGTTCTGAGAGATAAGTGTGTGTGAAAGCCGTCCTTCAACTAGATTGTTGGGAACACAAATTTCCTTTTCAGTTGCAAACTACACTCCATAAATATATATGGGGAGGTACTAGCTCCAACTCGGTTTTACAGTGAAAACTGCAGGAACTTCAAACCGGCACTAGGAAACACACTGAGAAACTAGAGTAAAAGTTTCTCCTGCAACCCGTTCCCTTTGTGCTAGATGAACGAACGTCTCTCCACATGCTCAGTTCTGAGAGATAAGTGTGTGTGAAAGCCGTCCTTCAACTAGATTGTTGGGAACACAAAGTTCCTTTTCAGTTGCAAACTACACTCCATACATATATATGGGGAGGTACTAGCTCCAACTCGGTTTTACAGTGAAAACTGCAGGAACTTCAAACCGGCACTAGGAAACACACTGAGAAACTAGAGTAAAAGTTTCTCCTGCAACCCGTTCCCTTTGTGCTAGATGAACGAACGTCTCTCCACATGCTCAGTTCTGAGAGATAAGTGTGTGTGAAAGCCGTCCTTCAACTAGATTGTTGGGAACACAAAGTTCCTTTTCAGTTGCAAACTACACTCCATACATATATATGGGGAGGTACTAGCTCCAACTCGGTTTTACAGTGAAAACAGCAGGAACTTTAAACCGGAACTAGGAAACACACTGAAAAACTAGAGTAAAAGTTTCTCCTGCAAACCGTTCCCTTTGTGCTAGATGAACGAACGTCTCTCCACATGCTCAGTTCTGAGAGATAAGTGTGTGTGAAAGCCGTCCTTCAACTAGATTGTTGGGAACACAAAGTTCCTTTTCAGTTGCAAACTACACTCCATACATATATATGGGGAGGTACTAGCTCCAACTCGGTTTTACAGTGAAAACTGCAGGAACTTCAAACCGGCACTAGGAAACACACTGAAAAACTAGAGTAAAAGTTTCTCCTGCAACCCGTTCCCTTTGTGCTAGATGAACGAACGTCTCTCCACATGCTCAGTTCTGAGAGATAAGTGTGTGTGAAAGCCGTCCTTCAACTAGATTGTTGGGAACACAAAGTTCCTTTTCAGTTGCAAACTACACTCCATACATATATATGGGGAGGTACTAGCTCCAACTCGGTTTTACAGTGAAAACTGCAGGAACTTCAAACCGGCACTAGGAAACACACTGAAAAACTAGAGTAAAAGTTTCTCCTGCAACCCGTTCCCTTTGTGCTAGATGAACGAACGTCTCTCCACATGCTCAGTTCTGAGAGATAAGTGTGTGTGAAAGCCGTCCTTCAACTAGATTGTTGGGAACACAAAGTTCCTTTTAGGTTGCAAACTACACTCCATACATATATATGGGGAGGTACTAGCTCCAACTCGGTTTTACAGTGAAAACTGCAGGAACTTCAAACCGGCACTAGGAAACACACTGAAAAACTAGAGTAAAAGTTTCTCCTGCAACACGTTCCCTTTGTGCTAGATGAACGAACGTCTCTCCACATGCTCAGTTCTGAGAGATAAGTGTGTGTGAAAGCCGTCCTTCAACTAGATTGTTGGGAACACAAAGTTCCTTTTCAGTTGCAAACTACACTCCATACATATATATGGGGAGGTACTAGCTCCAACTCTGTTTTACACTGAAAACTGCAGGAACTTCAAACCGGCACTAGGAAACACACTGAAAAACTAGAGTAAAAGTTTCTCCTGCAACCCGTTCCCTTTGTGCTAGATGAACGAACGTCTCTCCACATGCTCAGTTCTGAGAGATAAGTGTGTGTGAAAGCCGTCCTTCAACTAGATTGTTGGGAACACAAAGTTCCTTTTCAGTTGCAAACTACACTCCATACATATATATGGGGAGGTACTAGCTCCAACTCGGTTTTACACTGAAAACTGCAGGAACTTCAAACCGGCACTAGGAAACACACTGAGAAACTAGAGTAAAAGTTTCTCCTGCAACCCGTTCCCTTTGTGCTAGATGAACGAACGTCTCTCCACATGCTCAGTTCTGAGAGATAAGTGTGTGTGAAAGCCGTCCTTCAACTAGATTGTTGGGAACACAAAGTTCCTTTTCAGTTGCAAACTACACTCCATACATATATATGGGGAGGTACTAGCTCCAACTCGGTTTTACAGTGAAAACAGCAGGAACTTCAAACCGGCACTAGGAAACACACTGAAAAACTAGAGTAAAAGTTTCTCCTGCAAACCTTTCCCTTTGTGCTAGATGAACGAACGTCTCTCCACATGCTCAGTTCTGAGAGATAAGTGTGTGTGAAAGCCGTCCTTCAACTAGATTGTTGGGAACACAAAGTTCCTTTTCAGTTGCAAACTACACTCCATACATATATATGGGGAGGTACTAGCTCCAACTCGGTTTTACAGTGAAAACTGCAGGAACTTCAAACCGGCACTAGGAATCTCACTGAAAACCCAGAGTAAAAGTTTCTCCTGCAACCCGTTCCCTTTGTGCTAGATGAACGAACGTCTCTCCACATGCTCAGTTCTGAGAGATAAGTGTGTGTGAAAGCCGTCCTTCAACTAGATTGTTGGGAACACAAAGTTCCTTTTCAGTTGCAAACTACACTCCATACATATATATGGGGAGGTACTAGCTCCAACTCGGTTTTACAGTGAAAACTGCAGGAACTTCAAACCGGCACTAGGAAACACACTGAAAAACTAGAGTAAAAGTTTCTCCTGCAACCCGTTCCCTTTGTGCTAGATGAACGAACGTCTCTCCACATGCTCAGTTCTGAGAGATAAGTGTGTGTGAAAGCCGTCCTTCAACTAGATTGTTGGGAACACAAAGTTCCTTTTCAGTTGCAAACTACACTCCATACATATATATGGGGAGGTACTAGCTCCAACTCGGTTTTACAGTGAAAACTGCAGGAACTTCAAACCGGCACTAGGAAACACACTGAAAAACTAGAGTAAAAGTTTCTCCTGCAACCCGTTCCCTTTGTGCTAGATGAACGAACGTCTCTCCACATGCTCAGTTCTGAGAGATAAGTGTGTGTGAAAGCCGTCCTTCAACTAGATTGTTGGGAACACAAAGTTCCTTTTCAGTTGCAAACTACACTCCATACATATATATGGGGAGGTACTAGCTCCAACTCGGTTTTACAGTGAAAACAGCAGGAACTTCAAACCGGCACTAGGAAACACACTGAAAAACTAGAGTAAAAGTTTCTCCTGCAAACCTTTCCCTTTGTGCTAGATGAACGAACGTCTCTCCACATGCTCAGTTCTGAGAGATAAGTGTGTGTGAAAGCCGTCCTTCAACTAGATTGTTGGGAACACAAAGTTCCTTTTCAGTTGCAAACTACACTCCATACATATATATGGGGAGGTACTAGCTCCAACTCGGTTTTACAGTGAAAACTGCAGGAACTTCAAACCGGCACTAGGAAACACACTGAAAAACTAGAGTAAAGGTTTCTCCTGCAACCCGTTCCCTTTGTGCTAGATGAACGAACGTCTCTCCACATGCTCAGTTCTGAGAGATAAGTGTGTGTGAAAGCCGTCCTTCAACTATATTGTTGGGAACACAAAGTTCCTTTTCAGTTGCAAACTACACTCCATACATATATATGGGGAGGTACTAGCTCCAACTCGGTTTTACAGTGAAAACTGCAGGAACTTCAAACCGGCACTAGGAAACACACTGAAAAACTAGAGTAAAAGTTTCTCCTGCAACCCGTTCCTTTTGTGCTAGATGAACGAACGTCTCTCCACATGCTCAGTTCTGAGAGATAAGTGTGTGTGAAAGCCGTCCTTCAACTAGATTGTTGGGAACACAAAGTTCCTTTTCAGTTGCAAACTACACTCCATACATATATATGGGGAGGTACTAGCTCCAACTCGGTTTTACACTGAAAACTGCAGGAACTTCAAACCGGCACTAGGAAACACACTGAAAAACTAGAGTAAAAGTTTCTCCTGCAACCCGTTCCCTTTGTGCTAGATGAACGAACGTCTCTCCACATGCTCAGTTCTGAGAGATAAGTGTGTGTGAAAGCCGTCCTTCAACTAGATTGTTGGGAACACAAAGTTCCTTTTCAGTTGCAAACTACATTCCATACATATATATGGGGAGGTACTAGCTCCAACTCGGTTTTACAGTGAAAACTGCAGGAACTTCAAACCGGCACTAGGAAACACACTGAAAAACTAGAGTAAAGGTTTCTCCTGCAACCCGTTCCCTTTGTGCTAGATGAACGAACGTCTCTCCACATGCTCAGTTCTGAGAGAAAAGTGTGTGTGAAAGCCGTCCTTCAACTAGATTGTTGGGAACACAAAGTTCCTTTTCAGTTGCAAACTACACTCCATACATATATATGGGGAGGTACTAGCTCCAACTCGGTTTTACAGTGAAAACTGCAGGAACTTCAAACCGGCACTAGGAAACACACTGAAAAACTAGAGTAAAAGTTTCTCCTGCAACCCGTTCCCTTTGTGCTAGATGAACGAACGTCTCTCCACATGCTCAGTTCTGAGAGATAAGTGTGTGTGAAAGCCGTCCTTCAACTAGATTGTTGGGAACACAAAGTTCCTTTTCAGTTGCAAACTACATTCCATACATATATATGGGGAGGTACTAGCTCCAACTCGATTTTACAGTGAAAACTGCAGGAACTTCAAACCGGCACTAGGAAACACACTGAAAAACTAGAGTAAAGGTTTCTCCTGCAACCCGTTCCCTTTGTGCTAGATGAACGAACGTCTCTCCACATGCTCAGTTCTGAGAGATAAGTGTGTGTGAAAGCCGTCCTTCAACTAGATTGTTGGGAACACAAAGTTCCTTTTCAGTTGCAAACTACACTCCATACATATATATGGGGAGGTACTAGCTCCAACTCGGTTTTACAGTGAAAACTGCAGGAACTTCAAACCGGCACTAGGAAACACACTGAAAAACTAGAGTAAAAGTTTCTCCTGCAACCCGTTCCCTTTGTGCTAGATGAACGAACGTCTCTCCACATGCTCAGTTCTGAGAGATAAGTGTGTGTGAAAGCCGTCCTTCAACTAGATTGTTGGGAACACAAAGTTCCTTTTCAGTTGCAAACTACATTCCATACATATATATGGGGAGGTACTAGCTCCAACCCGGTTTTACAGTGAAAACTGCAGGAACTTCAAACCGGCACTAGGAAACACACTGAAAAACTAGAGTAAAGGTTTCTCCTGCAACCCGTTCCCTTTGTGCTAGATGAACGAACGTCTCTCCACATGCTCAGTTCTGAGAGATAAGTGTGTGTGAAAGCCGTCCTTCAACTAGATTGTTGGGAACACAAAGTTCCTTTTCAGTTGCAAACTACACTCCATACATATATATGGGGAGGTACTAGCTCCAACTCGGTTTTACAGTGAAAACTGCAGGAACTTCAAACCGGCACTAGGAAACACACTGAAAAACTAGAGTAAAAGTTTCTCCTGCAACCCGTTCCCTTTGTGCTAGATGAACGAACGTCTCTCCACATGCTCAGTTCTGAGAGATAAGTGTGTGTGAAAGCCGTCCTTCAACTAGATTGTTGGGAACACAAAGTTCCTTTTCAGTTGCAAACTACACTCCATACATATATATGGGGAGGTACTAGCTCCAACTCGGTTTTACACTGAAAACTGCAGGAACTTCAAACCGGCACTAGGAAACACACTGAAAAACTAGAGTAAAAGTTTCTCCTGCAACCCGTTCCCTTTGTGCTAGATGAACGAACGTCTCTCCACATGCTCAGTTCTGAGAGATAAGTGTGTGTGAAAGCCGTCCTTCAACTAGATTGTTGGGAACACAAAGTTCCTTTTCAGTTGCAAACTACATTCCATACATATATATGGGGAGGTACTAGCTCCAACTCGGTTTTACAGTGAAAACTGCAGGAACTTCAAACCGGCACTAGGAAACACACTGAAAAACTAGAGTAAAGGTTTCTCCTGCAACCCTTTCACTTTGTGCTAGATGAACGAACGTCTCTCCACATGCTCAGTTCTGAGAGATAAGTGTGTGTGAAAGCCGTCCTTCAACTATATTGTTGGGAACACAAAGTTCCTTTTCAGTTGCAAACTACACTCCATAAATTATATGGGGATGTACTAGCTCCAACTCGGTTTTACAGTGAAAACTGCAGGAACTTCAAACCGGCACTAGGAAACACACTGAAAAACTAGAGTAAAAGTTTCTCCTGCAACCCGTTCCCTTTGTGCTAGATGAACGAACGTCTCTCCACATGCTCAGTTCTGAGAGATAAGTGTGTGTGAAAGCCGTCCTTCAACTAGATTGTTGGGAACACAAAGTTCCTTTTCAGTTGCAAACTACACTCCATACATATATATGGGGAGGTACTAGCTCCAACTCGGTTTTACAGTGAAAACAGCAGGAACTTCAAACCGTCACTAGGAAACACACTGAAAAACTAGAGTAAAAGTTTCTCCTGCAAACCTTTCCCTTTGTGCTAGATGAACGAACGTCTCTCCACATGCTCAGTTCTGAGAGATAAGTGTGTGTGAAAGCCGTCCTTCAACTAGATTGTTGGGAACACAAAGTTCCTTTTCAGTTGCAAACTACACTCCATACATATACATGGGGAGGTACTAGCTCCAACTCGGTTTTACAGTGAAAACTGCAGGAACTTCAAACCGGCACTAGGAATCTCACTGAAAAACCAGAGTAAAAGTTTCTCCTGCAACCCGTTCCCTTTGTGCTAGATGAACGAACGTCTCTCCACATGCTCAGTTCTGAGAGATAAGTGTGTGTGAAAGCCGTCCTTCAACTAGATTGTTGGGAACACAAAGTTCCTTTTCAGTTGCAAACTACACTCCATACATATATA
This sequence comes from Camelus bactrianus, assembly GCF_048773025.1. Lineage (NCBI taxonomy): Eukaryota > Metazoa > Chordata > Mammalia > Artiodactyla > Camelidae > Camelus > Camelus bactrianus. The sequence goes on along the minus strand of NC_133549.1, from coordinate 3,205,696 downwards.
TGGGGAGGTACTAGCTCCAACTCGGTTTTACAGTGAAAACTGCAGGAACTTCAAACCGGCACTAGGAAACACACTGAAAAACTAGAGTAAAAGTTTCTCCTGCAACCCGTTCTCTTTGTGCTAGATGAACGAACGTCTCTCCACATGCTCAGTTCTGAGAGATAAGTGTGTGTGAAAGCCGTCCTTCAACTAGATTGTTGGGAACACAAAGTTCCTTTTCAGTTGCAAACTACACTTCATACATATATATGGGGAGGTACTAGCTCCAACTCGGTTTTACACTGAAAACTGCAGGAACTTCAAACCGGCACTAGGAAACACACTGAAAAACTAGAGTAAAAGTTTCTCCTGCAACCCGTTCCCTTTGTGCTAGATGAACGAACGTCTCTCCACATGCTCAGTTCTGAGAGATAAGTGTGTGTGAAAGCCGTCCTTCAACTAGATTGTTGGGAACACAAAGTTCCTTTTCAGTTGCAAACTACACTCCATACATATATATGGGAAGGTACTAGCTCCAACTCGGTTTTACAGTGAAAACTGCAGGAACTTCAAACCGGCACTAGGAAACACACTGAAAAATTAGAGTAAAAGTTTCTCCTGCAACCCGTTCCCTTTGTGCTAGATGAACGAACGTCTCTCCACATGCTCAGTTTTGAGAGATAAGTGTGTGTGAAAGCCGTCCTTCAACTAGATTGTTGGGAACACAAAGTTCCTTTTCAGTTGCAAACTACACTCCATACATATATATGGGGAGGTACTAGCTCCAACTCGGTTTTACAGTGAAAACTGCAGGAACTTCAAACCGGCACTAGGAAACACACTGAGAAACTAGAGTAAAAGTTTCTCCTGCAACCCGTTCCCTTTGTGCTAGATGAACGAACGTCTCTCCACATGCTCAGTTCTGAGAGATAAGTGTGTGTGAAAGCCGTCCTTCAACTAGATTGTTGGGAACACAAAGTTCCTTTTCAGTTGCAAACTACACTCCATACATATATATGGGGAGGTACTAGCTCCAACTCGGTTTTACAGTGAAAACTGCAGGAACTTCAAACCGGCACTAGGAAACACACTGAAAAACTAGAGTAAAAGTTTCTCCTGCAACCCGTTCCCTTTGTGCTAGATGAACGAACGTCTCTCCACATGCTCAGTTCTGAGAGATAAGTGTGTGTGAAAGCCGTCCTTCAACTAGATTGTTGGGAACACAAAGTTCCTTTTCAGTTGCAAACTACACTCCATACATATATATGGGGAGGTACTAGCTCCAACTCGGTTTTACAGTGAAAACTGCAGGAACTTCAAACCGGCACTAGGAAACACACTGAAAAACTAGAGTAAAAGTTTCTCCTGCAACCCGTTCCCTTTGTGCTAGATGAACGAACGTCTCTCCACATGCTCAGTTCTGAGAGATAAGTGTGTGTGAAAGCCGTCCTTCAACTAGATTGTTGGGAACACAAAGTTCCTTTTCAGTTGCAAACTACACTCCATACATATATATGGGGAGGTACTAGCTCCAACTCGGTTTTACAGTGAAAACTGCAGGAACTTCAAACCGGCACTAGGAAACACACTGAAAAACTAGAGTAAAAGTTTCTCCTGCAACCCGTTCCCTTTGTGCTAGATGAACGAACGTCTCTCCACATGCTCAGTTCTGAGAGATAAGTGTGTGTGAAAGCCGTCCTTCAACTAGATTGTTGGGAACACAAAGTTCCTTTTCAGTTGCAAACTACACTCCATACATGTATATGGGGAGGTACTAGCTCCAACTCGGTTTTACACTGAAAACTGCAGGAACTTCAAACCGGCACTAGGAAACACACTGAAAAACTAGAGTAAAAGTTTCTCCTGCAACCCGTTCCCTTTGTGCTAGATGAACGAACGTCTCTCCACATGCTCAGTTCTGAGAGATAAGTGTGTGTGAAAGCCGTCCTTCAACTAGATTGTTGGGAACACAAAGTTCCTTTTCAGTTGCAAACTACACTCCATACATATATATGGGGAGGTACTAGCTCCAACTCGGTTTTACAGTGAAAACTGCAGGAACATCAAACCGGCACTAGGAAACACACTGAAAAACTAGAGTAAAAGTTTCTCCTGCAACCCGTTCCCTTTGTGCTAGATGAACGAACGTCTCTCCACATGCTCAGTTCTGAGAGATAAGTGTGTGTGAAAGCCGTCCTTCAACTAGATTGTTGGGAACACAAAGTTCCTTTTCAGTTGCAAACTACACTCCATACATATATATGGGGAGGTACTAGCTCCAACTCGGTTTTACACTGAAAACTGCAGGAACTTCAAACCGGCACTAGGAAACACACTGAAAAACTAGAGTAAAGTTTCTCCTGCAACCCGTTCCCTTTGTGCTAGATGAACGAACGTCTCTCCACATGCTCAGTTCTGAGAGATAAGTGTGTGTGAAAGCCGTCCTTCAACTAGATTGTTGGGAACACAAAGTTCCTTTTCAGTTGCAAACTACACTCCATACATATATATGGGGAGGTACTAGCTCCAACTCGGTTTTACACTGAAAACTGCAGGAACTTCAAACCGGCACTAGGAAACACACTGAGAAACTAGAGTAAAAGTTTCTCCTGCAACCCGTTCCCTTTGTGCTAGATGAACGAACGTCTCTCCACATGCTCAGTTCTGAGAGATAAGTGTGTGTGAAAGCCGTCCTTCAACTATATTGTTGGGAACACAAAGTTCCTTTTCAGTTGCAAACTACACTCCATACATATATATGGGGAGGTACTAGCTCCAACTCGGTTTTACAGTGAAAACTGCAGGAACTTCAAACCGGCACTAGGAAACACACTGAGAAACTAGAGTAAAAGTTTCTCCTGCAACCCGTTCCCTTTGTGCTAGATGAACGAACGTCTCTCCACATGCTCAGTTCTGAGAGATAAGTGTGTGTGAAAGCCGTCCTTCAACTAGATTGTTGGGAACACAAAGTTCCTTTTCAGTTGCAAACTACACTCCATACATATATATGGGGAGGTACTAGCTCCAACTCGGTTTTACAGTGAAAACTGCAGGAACTTCAAACCGGCACTAGGAAACACACTGAGAAACTAGAGTAAAAGTTTCTCCTGCAACCCGTTCCCTTTGTGCTAGATGAACGAACGTCTCTCCACATGCTCAGTTCTGAGAGATAAGTGTGTGTGAAAGCCGTCCTTCAACTAGATTGTTGGGAACACAAAGTTCCTTTTCAGTTGCAAACTACACTCCATACATATATATGGGGAGGTACTAGCTCCAACTCGGTTTTACAGTGAAAACTGCAGGAACTTCAAACCGGCACTAGGAAACACACTGAAAAACTAGAGTAAAAGTTTCTCCTGCAACCCGTTCCCTTTGTGCTAGATGAACGAACGTCTCTCCACATGCTCAGTTCTGAGAGATAAGTGTGTGTGAAAGCCGTCCTTCAACTAGATTGTTGGGAACACAAAGTTCCTTTTCAGTTGCAAACTACACTCCATACATGTATATGGGGAGGTACTAGCTCCAACTCGGTTTTACACTGAAAACTGCAGGAACTTCAAACCGGCACTAGGAAACACACTGAAAAACTAGAGTAAAAGTTTCTCCTGCAACCCGTTCCCTTTGTGCTAGATGAACGAACGTCTCTCCACATGCTCAGTTCTGAGAGATAAGTGTGTGTGAAAGCCGTCCTTCAACTAGATTGTTGGGAACACAAAGTTCCTTTTCAGTTGCAAACTACACTCCATACATATATATGGGGAGGTACTAGCTCCAACTCGGTTTTACAGTGAAAACTGCAGGAACATCAAACCGGCACTAGGAAACACACTGAAAAACTAGAGTAAAAGTTTCTCCTGCAACCCGTTCCCTTTGTGCTAGATGAACGAACGTCTCTCCACATGCTCAGTTCTGAGAGATAAGTGTGTGTGAAAGCCGTCCTTCAACTAGATTGTTGGGAACACAAAGTTCCTTTTCAGTTGCAAACTACACTCCATACATATATATGGGGAGGTACTAGCTCCAACTCGGTTTTACACTGAAAACTGCAGGAACTTCAAACCGGCACTAGGAAACACACTGAAAAACTAGAGTAAAGTTTCTCCTGCAACCCGTTCCCTTTGTGCTAGATGAACGAACGTCTCTCCACATGCTCAGTTCTGAGAGATAAGTGTGTGTGAAAGCCGTCCTTCAACTAGATTGTTGGGAACACAAAGTTCCTTTTCAGTTGCAAACTACACTCCATACATATATATGGGGAGGTACTAGCTCCAACTCGGTTTTACACTGAAAACTGCAGGAACTTCAAACCGGCACTAGGAAACACACTGAGAAACTAGAGTAAAAGTTTCTCCTGCAACCCGTTCCCTTTGTGCTAGATGAACGAACGTCTCTCCACATGCTCAGTTCTGAGAGATAAGTGTGTGTGAAAGCCGTCCTTCAACTAGATTGTTGGGAACACAAAGTTCCTTTTCAGTTGCAAACTACACTCCATACATATATATGGGGAGGTACTAGCTCCAACTCGGTTTTACAGTGAAAACTGCAGGAACTTCAAACCGGCACTAGGAAACACACTGAGAAACTAGAGTAAAAGTTTCTCCTGCAACCCGTTCCCTTTGTGCTAGATGAACGAACGTCTCTCCACATGCTCAGTTCTGAGAGATTAGTGTGTGTGAAAGCCGTCCTTCAACTAGATTGTTGGGAACACAAAGTTCCTTTTCAGTTGCAAACTACACTCCATACATATATATGGGGAGGTACTAGCTCCAACTCGGTTTTACAGTGAAAACAGCAGGAACTTCAAACCGGCACTAGGAAACACACTGAAAAACTAGAGTAAAAGTTTCTCCTGCAAACCGTTCCCTTTGTGCTAGATGAACGAACGTCTCTCCACATGCTCAGTTCTGAGAGATAAGTGTGTGTGAAAGCCGTCCTTCAACTAGATTGTTGGGAACACAAAGTTCCTTTTCAGTTGCAAACTACACTCCATACATATATATGGGGAGGTACTAGCTCCAACTCGGTTTTACAGTGAAAACTGCAGGAACTTCAAACCGGCACTAGGAAACACACTGAAAAACTAGAGTAAAAGTTTCTCCTGCAACCCGTTCCCTTTGTGCTAGATGAACGAACGTCTCTCCACATGCTCAGTTCTGAGAGATAAGTGTGTGTGAAAGCCGTCCTTCAACTAGATTGTTGGGAACACAAAGTTCCTTTTCAGTTGCAAACTACACTCCATACATGTATATGGGGAGGTACTAGCTCCAACTCGGTTTTACACTGAAAACTGCAGGAACTTCAAACCGGCACTATGAAACACACTGAAAAACTAGAGTAAAAGTTTCTCCTGCAACCCGTTCCCTTTGTGCTAGATGAACGAACGTCTCTCCACATGCTCAGTTCTGAGAGATAAGTGTGTGTGAAAGCCGTCCTTCAACTAGATTGTTGGGAACACAAAGTTCCTTTTCAGTTGCAAACTACACTCCATACATATATATGGGGAGGTACTAGCTCCAACTCGGTTTTACAGTGAAAACTGCAGGAACTTCAAACCGGCACTAGGAAACACACTGAAAAACTAGAGTAAAAGTTTCTCCTGCAACCCGTTCCCTTTGTGCTAGATGAACGAACGTCTCTCCACATGCTCAGTTCTGAGAGATAAGTGTGTGTGAAAGCCGTCCTTCAACTAGATTGTTGGGAACACAAAGTTCCTTTTCAGTTGCAAACTACACTCCATACATATATATGGGGAGGTACTAGCTCCAACTCGGTTTTACACTGAAAACTGCAGGAACTTCAAACCGGCACTAGGAAACACACTGAAAAACTAGAGTAAAAGTTTCTCCTGCAAACCGTTCCCTTTGTGCTAGATGAACGAACGTCTCTCCACATGCTCAGTTCTGAGAGATAAGTGTGTGTGAAAGCCGTCCTTCAACTAGATTGTTGGGAACACAAAGTTCCTTTTCAGTTGCAAACTACACTCCATACATATATATGGGGAGGTACTAGCTCCAACTCGGTTTTACACTGAAAACTGCAGGAACTTCAAACCGGCACTAGGAAACACACTGAGAAACTAGAGTAAAAGTTTCCCCTGCAACCCGTTCCCTTTGTGCTAGATGAACGAACGTCTCTCCACATGCTCAGTTCTGAGAGATAAGTGTGTGTGAAAGCCGTCCTTCAACTAGATTGTTGGGAACACAAAGTTCCTTTTCAGTTGCAAACTACACTCCATACATATATATGGGGAGGTACTAGCTCCAACTCGGTTTTACAGTGAAAACAGCAGGAACTTCAAACCGGCACTAGGAAACACACTGAAAAACTAGAGTAAAAGTTTCTCCTGCAAACCGTTCCCTTTGTGCTAGATTAACGAACGTCTCTCCACATGCTCAGATCTGAGAGATAAGTGTGTGTGAAAGCCGTCCTTCAACTAGATTGTTGGGAACACAAAGTTCCTTTTCAGTTGCAAACTACACTCCATACATATATATGGGGAGGTACTAACTCCAACTCGGTTTTACAGTGAAAACTGCAGGAACTTCAAACCGGCACTAGGAAACACATTGAAAAACTAGAGTAAAAGTTTCTCCTGCAACCCGTTCCCTTTGTGCTAGATGAACGAACGTCTCTCCACATGCTCAGTTCTGAGAGATAAGTGTGTGTGAAAGCCGTCCTTCAACTAGATTGTTGGGAACACAAAGTTCCTTTTCAGTTGCAAACTACACTCCATACATATATATGGGGAGGTACTAGCTCCAACTCGGTTTTACAGTGAAAACTGCAGGAACTTCAAACCGGCACTAGGAAACACACTGAAAAACTAGAGTAAAAGTTTCTCCTGCAACCCGTTCCCTTTGTGCTAGATGAACGAACGTCTCTCCACATGCTCAGTTCTGAGAGATAAGTGTGTGTGAAAGCCGTCCTTCAACTAGATTGTTGGGAACACAAAGTTCCTTTTCAGTTGCAAACTACACTCCATACATATATATGGGGAGGTACTAGCTCCAACTCGGTTTTACAGTGAAAACTGCAGGAACTTCAAACCGGCACTAGGAAACACACTGAAAAACTAGAGTAAAAGTTTCTCCTGCAACCCGTTCCCTTTGTGCTAGATGAACGAACGTCTCTCCACATGCTCAGTTCTGAGAGATAAGTGTGTGTGAAAGCCGTCCTTCAACTAGATTGTTGGGAACACAAAGTTCCTTTTCAGTTGCAAACTACACTCCATACATATATATGGGGAGGTACTAGCTCCAACTCGGTTTTACAGTGAAAACTGCAGGAACTTCAAACCGGCACTAGGAAACACACTGAAAAACTAGAGTAAAAGTTTCTCCTGCAACCCGTTCCCTTTGTGCTAGATGAACGAACGTCTCTCCACATGCTCAGTTCTGAGAGATAAGTGTGTGTGAAAGCCGTCCTTCAACTACATTGTTGGGAACACAAAGTTCCTTTTCAGTTGCAAACTACACTCCATACATATATATGGGGAGGTACTAGCTCCAACTCGGTTTTACAGTGAAAACTGCAGGAACTTCAAACCGGCACTAGGAAACACACTGAGAAACTAGAGTAAAAGTTTCTCCTGCAACCCGTTCCCTTTGTGCTAGATGAACGAACGTCTCTCCACATGCTCAGTTCTGAGAGATAAGTGTGTGTGAAAGCCGTCCTTCAACTAGATTGTTGGGAACACAAAGTTCCTTTTCAGTTGCAAACTACACTCCATACATATATATGGGGAGGTACTAGCTCCAACTCGGTTTTACAGTGAAAACAGCAGGAACTTCAAACCGGCACTAGGAAACACACTGAAAAACTAGAGTAAAAGTTTCTCCTGCAAACCTTTCCCTTTGTGCTAGATGAACGAACGTCTCTCCACATGCTCAGTTCTGAGAGATAAGTGTGTGTGAAAGCCGTCCTTCAACTAGATTGTTGGGAACACAAAGTTCCTTTTCAGTTGCAAACTACACTCCATACATGTATATGGGGAGGTACTAGCTCCAACTCGGTTTTACACTGAAAACTGCAGGAACTTCAAACCGGCACTAGGAAACACACTGAAAAACTAGAGTAAAAGTTTCTCCTGCAACCCGTTCCCTTTGTGCTAGATGAACGAACGTCTCTCCACATGCTCAGTTCTGAGAGATAAGTGTGTGTGAAAGCCGTCCTTCAACTAGATTGTTGGGAACACAAAGTTCCTTTTCAGTTGCAAACTACACTCCATACATATATATGGGGAGGTACTAGCTCCAACTCGGTTTTACAGTGAAAACAGCAGGAACTTCAAACCGGCACTAGGAAACACACTGAAAAACTAGAGTAAAAGTTTCTCCTGCAAACCTTTCCCTTTGTGCTAGATGAACGAACGTCTCTCCACATGCTCAGTTCTGAGAGATAAGTGTGTGTGAAAGCCGTCCTTCAACTAGATTGTTGGGAACACAAAGTTCCTTTTCAGTTGCAAACTACACTCCATACATGTATATGGGGAGGTACTAGCTCCAACTCGGTTTTACACTGAAAACTGCAGGAACTTCAAACCGGCACTAGGAAACACACTGAAAAACTAGAGTAAAAGTTTCTCCTGCAACCCGTTCCCTTTTTGCTAGATGAACGAACGTCTCTCCACATGCTCAGTTCTGAGAGATAAGTGTGTGTGAAAGCCGTCCTTCAACTAGATTGTTGGGAACACAAAGTTCCTTTTCAGTTGCAAACTACACTCCATACATATATATGGGGAGGTACTAGCTCCAACTCGGTTTTACAGTGAAAACTGCAGGAACTTCAAACCGGCACTAGGAAACACACTGAAAAACTAGAGTAAAAGTTTCTCCTGCAACCCGTTCCCTTTGTGCTAGATGAACGAACGTCTCTCCACATGCTCAGTTCTGAGAGATAAGTGTGTGTGAAAGCCGTCCTTCAACTAGATTGTTGGGAACACAAAGTTCCTTTTCAGTTGCAAACTACACTCCATACATATATATGGGGAGGTACTAGCTCCAACTCGGTTTTACACTGAAAACTGCAGGAACTTCAAACCGGCACTAGGAAACACACTGAAAAACTAGAGTAAAAGTTTCTCCTGCAACCCGTTCCCTTTGTGCTAGATGAACGAACGTCTCTCCACATGCTCAGTTCTGAGAGATAAGTGTGTGTGAAAGCCGTCCTTCAACTAGATTGTTGGGAACACAAAGTTCCTTTTCAGTTGCAAACTACACTCCATACATATATATGGGGAGGTACTAGCTCCAACTCGGTTTTACACTGAAAACTGCAGGAACTTCAAACCGGCACTAGGAAACACACTGAGAAACTAGAGTAAAAGTTTCTCCTGCAACCCGTTCCCTTTGTGCTAGATGAACGAACGTCTCTCCACATGCTCAGTTCTGAGAGATAAGTGTGTGTGAAAGCCGTCCTTCAACTAGATTGTTGGGAACACAAAGTTCCTTTTCAGTTGCAAACTACACTCCATACATATATATGGGGAGGTACTAGCTCCAACTCGGTTTTACAGTGAAAACTGCAGGAACTTCAAACCGGCACTAGGAAACACACTGAGAAACTAGAGTAAAAGTTTCTCCTGCAACCCGTTCCCTTTGTGCTAGATGAACGAACGTCTCTCCACATGCTCAGTTCTGAGAGATAAGTGTGTGTGAAAGCCGTCCTTCAACTAGATTGTTGGGAACACAAAGTTCCTTTTCAGTTGCAAACTACACTCCATACATATACATGGGGAGGTACTAGCTCCAACTCGGTTTTACAGTGAAAACAGCAGGAACTTCAAACCGGCACTAGGAAACACACTGAAAAACTAGAGTAAAAGTTTCTCCTGCAAACCGTTCCCTTTGTGCTAGATGAACGAACGTCTCTCCACATGCTCAGATCTGAGAGATAAGTGTGTGTGAAAGCCGTCCTTCAACTAGATTGTTGGGAACACAAAGTTCCTTTTCAGTTGCAAACTACACTCCATACATATATATGGGGAGGTACTAGCTCCAACTCGGTTTTACAGTGAAAACTGCAGGAACTTCAAACCGGCACTAGGAAACACATTGAAAAACTAGAGTAAAAGTTTCTCCTGCAACCCGTTCCCTTTGTGCTAGATGAACGAACGTCTCTCCACATGCTCAGTTCTGAGAGATAAGTGTGTGTGAAAGCCGTCCTTCAACTAGATTGTTGGGAACACAAAGTTCCTTTTCAGTTGCAAACTACACTCCATACATATATATGGGGAGGTACTAGCTCCAACTCGGTTTTACAGTGAAAACTGCAGGAACTTCAAACCGGCACTAGGAAACACACTGAGAAACTAGAGTAAAAGTTTCTCCTGCAACCCGTTCCCTTTGTGCTAGATGAACGAACGTCTCTCCACATGCTCAGTTCTGAGAGATAAGTGTGTGTGAAAGCCGTCCTTCAACTAGATTGTTGGGAACACAAAGTTCCTTTTCAGTTGCAAACTACACTCCATACATATATATGGGGAGGTACTAGCTCCAACTCGGTTTTACAGTGAAAACTGCAGGAACTTCAAACCGGCACTAGGAAACACACTGAAAAACTAGAGTAAAAGTTTCTCCTGCAACCCGTTCCCTTTGTGCTAGATGAACGAACGTCTCTCCACATGCTCAGTTCTGAGAGATAAGTGTGTGTGAAAGCCGTCCTTCAACTAGATTGTTGGGAACACAAAGTTCCTTTTCAGTTGCAAACTACACTCCATACATATATATGGGGAGGTAATAGCTCCAACTCGGTTTTACACTGAAAACTGCAGGAACTTCAAACCGGCACTAGGAAACACACTGAGAAACTAGAGTAAAAGTTTCTCCTGCAACCCGTTCCCTTTGTGCTAGATGAACGAACGTCTCTCCACATGCTCAGTTCTGAGAGATAAGTGTGTGTGAAAGCCGTCCTTCAACTAGATTGTTGGGAACACAAAGTTCCTTTTCAGTTGCAAACTACACTCCATACATATATATGGGGAGGTACTAGCTCCAACTCGGTTTTACAGTGAAAACTGCAGGAACTTCAAACCGGCACTAGGAAACACACTGAAAAACTAGAGTAAAAGTTTCTCCTGCAAACCTTTCCCTTTGTGCTAGATGAACGAACGTCTCTCCACATGCTCAGTTCTGAGAGATAAGTGTGTGTGAAAGCCGTCCTTCAACTAGATTGTTGGGAACACAAAGTTCCTTTTCAGTTGCAAACTACACTCCATACATATATATGGGGAGGTACTAGCTCCAACTCGGTTTTACAGTGAAAACTGCAGGAACTTCAAACCGGCACTAGGAATCTCACTGAAAAACCAGAGTAAAAGTTTCTCCTGCAACCCGTTCCCTTTGTGCTAGATGAACGAACGTCTCTCCACATGCTCAGTTCTGAGAGATAAGTGTGTGTGAAAGCCGTCCTTCAACTAGATTGTTGGGAACACAAAGTTCCTTTTCAGTTGCAAACTACACTCCATACATATATATGGGGAGGTACTAGCTCCAACTCGGTTTTACAGTGAAAACTGCAGGAACTTCAAACCGGCACTAGGAAACACACTGAAAAACTAGAGTAAAAGTTTCTCCTGCAACCCGTTCCCTTTGTGCTAGATGAACGAACGTCTCTCCACATGCTCAGTTCTGAGAGGTAAGTGTGTGTGAAAGCCGTCCTTCAAATAGATTGTTGGGAACACAAAGTTCCTTTTCAGTTGCAAACTACACTCCATACATATATATGGGGAGGTACTAGCTCCAACTCGGTTTTACAGTGAAAACTGCAGGAACTTCAAACCGGCACTAGGAAACACACTGAAAAACTAGAGTAAAAGTTTCTCCTGCAACCCGTTCCCTTTGTGCTAGATGAACGAACGTCTCTCCACATGCTCAGTTCTGAGAGATAAGTGTGTGTGAAAGCCTTCCTTCAACTAGATTGTTGGGAACACAAAGTTCCTTTTCAGTTGCAAACTACACTCCATACATATATATGGGGAGGTACTAGCTCCAACTCGGTTTTACAGTGAAAACAGCAGGAACTTCAAACCGGCACTAGGAAACACACTGAAAAACTAGAGTAAAAGTTTCTCCTGCAAACCTTTCCCTTTGTGCTAGATGAACGAACGTCTCTCCACATGCTCAGTTCTGAGAGATAAGTGTGTGTGAAAGCCGTCCTTCAACTAGATTGTTGGGAACACAAAGTTCCTTTTCAGTTGCAAAATACACTCCATACATATATATGGGGAGGTACTAGCTCCAACTCGGTTTTACAGTGAAAACTGCAGGAACTTCAAACCGGCACTAGGAATCTCACTGAAAAACCAGAGTAAAAGTTTCTCCTGCAACCCGTTCCCTTTGTGCTAGATGAACGAACGTCTCTCCACATGCTCAGTTCTGAGAGATAAGTGTGTGTGAAAGCCGTCCTTCAACTAGATTGTTGGGAACACAAAGTTCCTTTTCAGTTGCAAACTACACTCCATACATATATATGGGGAGGTACTAGCTCCAACTCGGTTTTACAGTGAAAACTGCAGGAACTTCAAACCGGCACTAGGAAACACACTGAAAAACTAGAGTAAAAGTTTCTCCTGCAACCCGTTCCCTTTGTGCTAGATGAACGAACGTCTCTCCACATGCTCAGTTCTGAGAGATAAGTGTGTGTGAAAGCCGTCCTTCAACTAGATTGTTGGGAACACAAAGTTCCTTTTCAGTTGCAAACTACACTCCATACATATATATGGGGAGGTACTAGCTCCAACTAGGTTTTACAGTGAAAACTGCAGGAACTTCAAACCGGCACTAGGAAACACACTGAAAAACTAGAGTAAAAGTTTCTCCTGCAACCCGTTCCCTTTGTGCTAGATGAACGAACGTCTCTCCACATGCTCAGTTCTGAGAGATAAGTGTGTGTGAAAGCCGTCCTTCAACTAGATTGTTGGGAACACAAAGTTCCTTTTCAGTTGCAAACTACACTCCATACATATATATGGGGAGGTACTAGCTCCAACTCGGTTTTACAGTGAAAACTGCAGGAACTTCAAACCGGCACTAGGAAACACACTGAAAAACTAGAGTAAAAGTTTCTCCTGCAACCCGTTCCCTTTGTGCTAGATGAACGAACGTCTCTCCACATGCTCAGTTCTGAGAGATAAGTGTGTGTGAAAGCCGTCCTTCAACTAGATTGTTGGGAACACAAAGTTCCTTTTCAGTTGCAAACTACACTCCATACATATATATGGGGAGGTACTAGCTCCAACTCGGTTTTACACTGAAAACTGCAGGAACTTCAAACCGGCACTAGGAAACACACTGAAAAACTAGAGTAAAAGTTTCTCCTGCAACCCGTTCCCTTTGTGCTAGATGAACGAACGTCTCTCCACATGCTCAGTTCTGAGAGATAAGTGTGTGTGAAAGCCGTCCTTCAACTAGATTGTTGGGAACACAAAGTTCCTTTTCAGTTGCAAACTACACTCCATACATATATATGGGGAGGTACTAGCTCCAACTCGGTTTTACAGTGAAAACTGCAGGAACTTCAAACCGGCACTAGGAAACTCACTGAAATACCAGAGTAAAAGTTTCTCCTGCAACCCGTTCCCTTTGTGCTAGATGAACGAACGTCTCTCCACATGCTCAGTTCTGAGAGATAAGTGTGTGTGAAAGCCGTCCTTCAACTAGATTGTTGGGAACACAAAGTTCCTTTTCAGTTGCAAACTACACTCCATACATATATATGGGGAGGTACTAGCTCCAACTCGGTTTTACAGTGAAAACAGCAGGAACTTCAAACCGGCACTAGGAAACACACTGAAAAACTAGAGTAAAAGTTTCTCCTGCAAACCGTTCCCTTTGTGCTAGATGAACGAACGTCTCTCCACATGCTCAGTTCTGAGAGATAAGTGTGTGTGAAAGCCGTCCTTCAACTAGATTGTTGGGAACACAAAGTTCCTTTTCAGTTGCAAACTACACTCCATACATATATATGGGGAGGTACTAGCTCCAACTCGGTTTTACAGTGAAAACTGCAGGAACTTCAAACCGGCACTAGGAAACACACTGAAAAACTAGAGTAAAAGTTTCTCCTGCAACCCGTTCCCTTTGTGCTAGATGAACGAACGTCTCTCCACATGCTCAGTTCTGAGAGATAAGTGTGTGTGAAAGCCGTCCTTCAACTAGATTGTTGGGAACACAAAGTTCCTTTTCAGTTGCAAACTACACTCCATACATATATATGGGGAGGTACTAGCTCCAACTCGGTTTTACAGTGAAAACTGCAGGAACTTCAAACCGGCACTAGGAAACACACTGAAAAACTAGAGTAAAAGTTTCTCCTGCAACCCGTTCCCTTTGTGCTAGATGAACGAACGTCTCTCCACATGCTCAGTTCTGAGAGATAAGTGTGTGTGAAAGCCGTCCTTCAACTAGATTGTTGGGAACACAAAGTTCCTTTTCAGTTGCAAACTACACTCCATACATATATATGGGGAGGTACTAGCTCCAACTCGGTTTTACAGTGAAAACTGCAGGAACTTCAAACCGGCACTAGGAAACACACTGAAAAACTAGAGTAAAAGTTTCTCCTGCAACCCGTTCCCTTTGTGCTAGATGAACGAACGTCTCTCCACATGCTCAGTTCTGAGAGATAAGTGTGTGTGAAAGCCGTACTTCAACTAGATTGTTGGGAACACAAAGTTCCTTTTCAGTTGCAAACTACACTCCATACATATATATGGGGAGGTACTAGCTCCAACTCGGTTTTACAGTGAAAACTGCAGGAACTTCAAACCGGCACTAGGAAACACACTGAGAAACTAGAGTAAAAGTTTCTCCTGCAACCCGTTCCCTTTGTGCTAGATGAACGAACGTCTCTCCACATGCTCAGTTCTGAGAGATAAGTGTGTGTGAAAGCCGTCCTTCAACTAGATTGTTGGGAACACAAAGTTCCTTTTCAGTTGCAAACTACACTCCATACATATATATGGGGAGGTACTAGCTCCAACTCGGTTTTACAGTGAAAACAGCAGGAACTTCAAACCGGCACTAGGAAACACACTGAAAAACTAGAGTAAAAGTTTCTCCTGCAAACCTTTCCCTTTGTGCTACATGAACGAACGTCTCTCCACATGCTCAGTTCTGAGAGATAAGTGTGTGTGAAAGCCGTCCTTCAACTAGATTGTTGGGAACACAAAGTTCCTTTTCAGTTGCAAACTACACTCCATACATATATATGGGGAGGTACTAGCTCCAACTCGGTTTTACAGTGAAAACTGCAGGAACTTCAAACCGGCACTAGGAATCTCACTGAAAAACCAGAGTAAAAGTTTCTCCTGCAACCCGTTCCCTTTGTGCTAGATGAACGAACGTCTCTCCACATGCTCAGTTCTGAGAGATAAGTGTGTGTGAAAGCCGTCCTTCAACTAGATTGTTGGGAACACAAAGTTCCTTTTCAGTTGCAAACTACACTCCATACATATATATGGGGAGGTACTAGCTCCAACTCGGTTTTACAGTGAAAACTGCAGGAACTTCAAACCGGCACTAGGAAACACACTGAAAAACTAGAGTAAAAGTTTCTCTTGCAACCCGTTCCCTTTGTGCTAGATGAACGAACGTCTCTCCACATGCTCAGTTCTGAGAGATAAGTGTGTGTGAAAGCCGTCCTTCAACTAGATTGTTGGGAACACAAAGTTCCTTTTCAGTTGCAAACTACACTCCATACATATATATGGGGAGGTACTAGCTCCAACTCGGTTTTACAGTGAAAACTGCAGGAACTTCAAACCGGCACTAGGAAACACACTGAAAAACCAGAGTAAAAGTTTCTCCTGCAACCCGTTCCCTTTGTGCTAGATGAACAAACGTCTCTCCACATGCTCAGTTCTGAGAGATAAGTGTGTGTGAAAGCCGTCCTTCAACTAGATTGTTGGGAACACAAAGTTCCTTTTCAGTTGCAAACTACACTCCATACATATATATGGGGAGGTACTAGCTCCAACTCGGTTTTACAGTGAAAACTGCAGGAACTTCAAACCGGCACTAGGAAACACACTGAAAAATTACAGTAAAAGTTTCTCCTGCAACCCGTTCCCTTTGTGCTAGATGAACGAACGTCTGTCCACATGCTCAGTTCTGAGAGATAAGTGTGTGTGAAAGCCGTCCTTCAACTAGATTGTTGGGAACACAAAGTTCCTTTTCAGTTGCAAACTACACTCCATACATATATATGGGGAGGTACTAGCTCCAACTCGGTTTTACAGTGAAAACTGCAGGAACTTCAAACCGGCACTAGGAAACACACTGAGAAACTAGAGTAAAAGTTTCTCCTGCAACCCGTTCCCTTTGTGCTAGATGAACGAACGTCTCTCCACATGCTCAGTTCTGAGAGATAAGTGTGTGTGAAAGCCGTCCTTCAACTAGATTGTTGGGAACACAAAGTTCCTTTTCAGTTGCAAACTACACTCCATACATATATATGGGGAGGTACTAGCTCCAACTCGGTTTTACAGTGAAAACTGCAGGAACTTCAAACCGGCACTAGGAAACACACTGAAAAACTAGAGTAAAAGTTTCTCCTGCAACCCGTTCCCTTTGTGCTAGATGAACGAACGTCTCTCCACATGCTCAGTTCTGAGAGATAAGTGTGTGTGAAAGCCGTCCTTCAACTAGATTGTTGGGAACACAAAGTTCCTTTTCAGTTGCAAACTACACTCCATACATATATATGGGGAGGTACTAGCTCCAACTCGGTTTTACAGTGAAAACTGCAGGAACTTCAAACCGGCACTAGGAAACACACTGAAAAACTAGAGTAAAAGTTTCTCCTGCAACCCGTTCCCTTTGTGCTAGATGAACGAACGTCTCTCCACATGCTCAGTTCTGAGAGATAAGTGTGTGTGAAAGCCGTCCTTCAACTAGATTGTTGGGAACACAAAGTTCCTTTTCAGTTGCAAACTACACTCCATACATATATATGGGGAGGTACTAGCTCCAACTCGGTTTTACAGTGAAAACTGCAGGAACTTCAAACCGGCACTAGGAAACACACTGAGAAACTAGAGTAAAAGTTTCTCCTGCAACCCGTTCCCTTTGTGCTAGATGAACGAACGTCTCTCCACATGCTCAGTTCTGAGAGATAAGTGTGTGTGAAAGCCGTCCTTCAACTAGATTGTTGGGAACACAAAGTTCCTTTTCAGTTGCAAACTCCATTCCATACATATATATGGGGAGGTACTAGCTCCAACTCGGTTTTACAGTGAAAACTGCAGGAACTTCAAACCGGCACTAGGAAACACACTGAAAAACTAGAGTAAAAGTTTCTCCTGCAACCCGTTCCCTTTGTGCTAGATGAACGAACGTCTCTCCACATGCTCAGTTCTGAGAGATAAGTGTGTGTGAAAGCCGTCCTTCAACTAGATTGTTGGGAACACAAAGTTCCTTTTCAGTTGCAAACTACACTCCATACATATATATGGGGAGGTACTAGCTCCAACTCGGTTTTACAGTGAAAACTGCAGGAACTTCAAACCGGCACTAGGAAACACACTGAAAAACTAGAGTAAAAGTTTCTCCTGCAACCCGTTCCCTTTGTGCTAGATGAACGAACGTCTCTCCACATGCTCAGTTCTGAGAGATAAGTGTGTGTGAAAGCCGTCCTTCAACTAGATTGTTGGGAACACAAAGTTCCTTTTCAGTTGCGAACTACACTCCATACATATATATGGGGAGGTACTAGCTCCAACTCGGTTTTACAGTGAAAACTGCAGGAACTTCAAACCGGCACTAGGAAACACACTGAGAAACTAGAGTAAAAGTTTCTCCTGCAACCCGTTCCCTTTGTGCTAGATGAACGAACGTCTCTCCACATGCTCAGTTCTGAGAGATAAGTGTGTGTGAAAGCCGTCCTTCAACTAGATTGTTGGGAACACAAAGTTCCTTTTCAGTTGCAAACTACACTCCATACATATATATGGGGAGGTACTAGCTCCAACTCGGTTTTACAGTGAAAACTGCAGGAACTTGAAACCGGCACTAGGAAACACACTGAAAAACTAGAGTAAAAATTTCTCCTGCAACCCGTTCCCTTTGTGCTAGATGAACGAACGTCTCTCCACATGCTCAGTTCTGAGAGATAAGTGTGTGTGAAAGCCGTCCTTCAACTAGATTGTTGGGAACACAAAGTTCCTTTTCAGTTGCAAACTACACTCCATACATATATATGGGGAGGTACTAGCTCCAACCCGGTTTTACAGTGAAAACTGCAGGAACTTCAAACCGGCACTAGGAAACACACTGAAAAACCAGAGTAAAAGTTTCTCCTGCAACCCGTTCCCTTTGTGCTAGATGAACGAACGTCTCTCCGCATGCTCAGTTTTGAGAGATAAGTGTGTGTGAAAGCCGTCCTTCAACTAGATTGTTGGGAACACAAAGTTCCTTTTCAGTTGCAAACTACACTCCATACATATATATGGGGAGGTACTAGCTCCAACTCGGTTTTACAGTGAAAACTGCAGGAACTTCAAACCGGCACTAGGAAACACACTGAAAAACTACAGTAAAAGTTTCTCCTGCAACCCGTTCCCTTTGTGCTAGATGAACGAACGTCTCTCCACATGCTCAGTTCTGAGAGATAAGTGTGTGTGAAAGCCGTCCTTCAACTAGATTGTTGGGAACACAAAGTTCCTTTTCAGTTGCAAACTACACTCCATACATATATATGGGGAGGTACTAGCTCCAACTCGGTTTTACAGTGAAAACTGCAGGAACTTCAAACCGGCACTAGGAAACACACTGAAAAATTAGAGTAAAAGTTTCTCCTGCAACCCGTTCCCTTTGTGCTAGATGAACGAACGTCTCTCCACATGCTCAGTTCTGAGAGATAAGTGTGTGTGAAAGCCGTCCTTCAACTAGATTGTTGGGAACACAAAGTTCCTTTTCAGTTGCAAACTACACTCCATACATATATATGGGGAGGTACTAGCTCCAACTCGGTTTTACACTGAAAACTGCAGGAACTTCAAACCGGCACTAGGAAACACACTGAAAAACTAGAGTAAAAGTTTCTCCTGCAACCCGTTCCCTTTGTGCTAGATGAACGAACGTCTCTCCACATGCTCAGTTCTGAGAGATAAGTGTGTGTGAAAGCCGTCCTTCAACTAGATTGTTGGGAACACAAAGTTCCTTTTCAGTTGCAAACTACACTCCATACATATATATGGGGAGGTACTAGCTCCAACTCGGTTTTACAGTGAAAACTGCAGGAACTTCAAACCGGCACTAGGAAACACACTGAAAAACCAGAGTAAAAGTTTCTCCTGCAACCCGTTCCCTTTGTGCTAGATGAACGAACGTCTCTCCACATGCTCAGTTCTGAGAGATAAGTGTGTGTGAAAGCCGTCCTTCAACTAGATTGTTGGGAACACAAAGTTCCTTTTCAGTTGCAAACTACACTCCATACATATATATGGGGAGGTACTAGCTCCAACTCGGTTTTACAGTGAAAACTGCAGGAACTTCAAACCGGCACTAGGAAACACACTGAGAAACTAGAGTAAAAGTTTCTCCTGCAACCCGTTCCCTTTGTGCTAGATGAACGAACGTCTCTCCACATGCTCAGTTCTGAGAGATAAGTGTGTGTGAAAGCCGTCCTTCAACTAGATTGTTGGGAACACAAAGTTCCTTTTCAGTTGCAAACTACACTCCATACATATATATGGGGAGGTACTAGCTCCAACTCGGTTTTACAGTGAAAACTGCAGGAACTTCAAACCGGCACTAGGAAACACACTGAAAAACTAGAGTAAAAGTTTCTCCTGCAACCCGTTCCCTTTGTGCTAGATGAACGAACGTCTCTCCACATGCTCAGTTCTGAGAGATAAGTGTGTGTGAAAGCCGTCCTTCAACTAGATTGTTGGGAACACAAAGTTCCTTTTCAGTTGCAAACTACACTCCATACATATATATGAGGAGTTACTAGCTCCAACTCGGTTTTACAGTGAAAACTGCAGGAACTTCAAACCGGCACTAGGAAACACACTGAAAAACTAGAGTAAAAGTTTCTCCTGCAACCCGTTCCCTTTGTGCTAGATGAACGAACGTCTCTCCACATGCTCAGTTCTGAGAGATAAGTGTGTGTGAAAGCCGTCCTTCAACTAGATTGTTGGGAACACAAAGTTCCTTTTCAGTTGCAAACTACACTCCATATATATATATGGGGAGGTACTAGCTCCAACTCGGTTTTACAGTGAAAACTGCAGGAACTTCAAACCGGCACTAGGAAACACACAGAGAAACCAGAGTAAAAGTTTCTCCTGCAACCCGTTCCCTTTGTGCTAGATGAACGAACGTCTCTCCACATGCTCAGTTCTGAGAGATAAGTGTGTGTGAAAGCCGTCCTTCAACTAGATTGTTGGGAACACAAAGTTCCTTTTCAGTTGCAAACTACACTCCATACATATATATGGGGAGGTACTAGCTCCAACTCGGTTTTACAGTGAAAACTGCAGGAACTTCAAACCGGCACTAGGAAACACACTGAAAAACTAGAGTAAAAGTTTCTCCTGCAACCCGTTCCCTTTGTGCTAGATGAACGAACGTCTCTCCACATGCTCAGTTCTGAGAGATAAGTGTGTGTGAAAGCCGTCCTTCAACTAGATTGTTGGGAACACAAAGTTCCTTTTCAGTTGCAAACTACACTCCATACACATATATGGGGAGGTACTAGCTCCAACTCGGTTTTACAGTGAAAACTGCAGGAACTTCAAACCGGCACTAGGAAACACACTGAAAAACTAGAGTAAAAGTTTCTCCTGCAACCCGTTCCCTTTGTGCTAGATGAACGAACGTCTCTCCACATGCTCAGTTCTGAGAGATAAGTGTGTGTGAAAGCCGTCCTTCAACTAGATTGTTGGGAACACAAAGTTCCTTTTCAGTTGCAAACTACACTCCATACATATATATGGGGAGGTACTAGCTCCAACCCGGTTTTACAGTGAAAACTGCAGGAACTTCAAACCGGCACTAGGAAACACACTGAAAAACCAGAGTAAAAGTTCCTCCTGCAACCCGTTCCCTTTGTGCTAGATGAACGAACGTCTCTCCACATGCTCAGTTCTGAGAGATAAGTGTGTGTGAAAGCCGTCCTTCAACTAGATTGTTGGGAACACAAAGTTCCTTTTCAGTTGCAAACTACACTCCATACATATATATGGGGAGGTACTAGCTCCAACTCGGTTTTACAGTGAAAACTGCAGGAACTTCAAACCGGCACTAGGAAACACACTGAAAAACTAGAGTAAAAGTTTCTCCTGCAACCCGTTCCCTTTGTGCTAGATGAACGAACGTCTCTCCACATGCTCAGTTCTGAGAGATAAGTGTGTGTGAAAGCCGTCCTTCAACTAGATTGTTGGGAACACAAAGTTCCTTTTCAGTTGCAAACTACACTCCATACATATATATGGGGAGGTACTAGCTCCAACTCGGTTTTACAGTGAAAACTGCAGGAACTTCAAACCGGCACTAGGAAACACACTGAAAAACTAGAGAAAAGTTTCTCCTGCAACCCGTTCCCTTTGTGCTAGATGAACGAACGTCTCTCCACATGCTCAGTTCTGAGAGATAAGTGTGTGTGAAAGCCGTCCTTCAACTAGATTGTTGGGAACACAAAGTTCCTTTTCAGTTGCAAACTACACTCCATACATATATATGGGGAGGTACTAGCTCCAACTCGGTTTTACAGTGAAAACTGCAGGAACTTCAAACCGGCACTAGGAAACACACTGAAAAACTAGAGTAAAAGTTTCTCCTGCAACCCGTTCCCTTTGTGCTAGATGAACGAACGTCTCTCCACATGCTCAGTTCTGAGAGATAAGTGTGTGTGAAAGCCGTCCTTCAACTAGATTGTTGGGAACACAAAGTTCCTTTTCAGTTGCAAACTACACTCCATACATATATATGGGGAGGTACTAGCTCCAACTCGGTTTTACAGTGAAAACTGCAGGAACTTCAAACCGGCACTAGGAAACACACTGAAAAACCAGAGTAAAAGTTTCTCCTGCAACCCGTTCCCTTTGTGCTAGATGAACGAACGTCTCTCCACCTGCTCAGTTCTGAGAGATAAGTGTGTGTGAAAGCCGTTCTTCAACTAGATTGTTGGGAACACAAAGTTCCTTTTCGGTTGCAAACTACACTCCATATATATATATGGGGAGGTACTAGCTCCAACTCGGTTTTACAGTGAAAACTGCAGGAACTTCAAACCGGCACTAGGAAACACACAGAGAAACCAGAGTAAAAGTTTCTCCTGCAACCCGTTCCCTTTGTGCTAGATGAACGAACGTCTCTCCACATGCTCAGTTCTGAGAGATAAGTGTGTGTGAAAGCCGTCCTTCAACTAGATTGTTGGGAACACAAAGTTCCTTTTCAGTTGCAAACTACACTCCATACATATATATGGGGAGGTACTAGCTCCAACTCGGTTTTACAGTGAAAACTGCAGGAACTTCAAACCGGCACTAGGAAACACACTGAAAAACTAGAGTAAAAGTTTCTCCTGCAACCCGTTCCCTTTGTGCTAGATGAACGAACGTCTCTCCACATGCTCAGTTCTGAGAGATAAGTGTGTGTGAAAGCCGTCCTTCAACTAGATTGTTGGGAACACAAAGTTCCTTTTCAGTTGCAAACTACACTCCATACACATATATGGGGAGGTACTAGCTCCAACTCGGTTTTACAGTGAAAACTGCAGGAACTTCAAACCGGCACTAGGAAACACACTGAAAAACTAGAGTAAAAGTTTCTCCTGCAACCCGTTCCCTTTGTGCTAGATGAACGAACGTCTCTCCACATGCTCAGTTCTGAGAGATAAGTGTGTGTGAAAGCCGTCCTTCAACTAGATTGTTGGGAACACAAAGTTCCTTTTCAGTTGCAAACTACACTCCATACATATATATGGGGAGGTACTAGCTCCAACCCGGTTTTACAGTGAAAACTGCAGGAACTTCAAACCGGCACTAGGAAACACACTGAAAAACCAGAGTAAAAGTTCCTCCTGCAACCCGTTCCCTTTGTGCTAGATGAACGAACGTCTCTCCACATGCTCAGTTCTGAGAGATAAGTGTGTGTGAAAGCCGTCCTTCAACTAGATTGTTGGGAACACAAAGTTCCTTTTCAGTTGCAAACTACACTCCATACATATATATGGGGAGGTACTAGCTCCAACTCGGTTTTACAGTGAAAACTGCAGGAACTTCAAACCGGCACTAGGAAACACACTGAAAAACTAGAGTAAAAGTTTCTCCTGCAACCCGTTCCCTTTGTGCTAGATGAACGAACGTCTCTCCACATGCTCAGTTCTGAGAGATAAGTGTGTGTGAAAGCCGTCCTTCAACTAGATTGTTGGGAACACAAAGTTCCTTTTCAGTTGCAAACTACACTCCATACATATATATGGGGAGGTACTAGCTCCAACTCGGTTTTACAGTGAAAACTGCAGGAACTTCAAACCGGCACTAGGAAACACACTGAAAAACTAGAGAAAAGTTTCTCCTGCAACCCGTTCCCTTTGTGCTAGATGAACGAACGTCTCTCCACATGCTCAGTTCTGAGAGATAAGTGTGTGTGAAAGCCGTCCTTCAACTAGATTGTTGGGAACACAAAGTTCCTTTTCAGTTGCAAACTACACTCCATACATATATATGGGGAGGTACTAGCTCCAACTCGGTTTTACAGTGAAAACTGCAGGAACTTCAAACCGGCACTAGGAAACACACTGAAAAACTAGAGTAAAAGTTTCTCCTGCAACCCGTTCCCTTTGTGCTAGATGAACGAACGTCTCTCCACATGCTCAGTTCTGAGAGATAAGTGTGTGTGAAAGCCGTCCTTCAACTAGATTGTTGGGAACACAAAGTTCCTTTTCAGTTGCAAACTACACTCCATACATATATATGGGGAGGTACTAGCTCCAACTCGGTTTTACAGTGAAAACTGCAGGAACTTCAAACCGGCACTAGGAAACACACTGAAAAACCAGAGTAAAAGTTTCTCCTGCAACCCGTTCCCTTTGTGCTAGATGAACGAACGTCTCTCCACCTGCTCAGTTCTGAGAGATAAGTGTGTGTGAAAGCCGTTCTTCAACTAGATTGTTGGGAACACAAAGTTCCTTTTCAGTTGCAAACTACACTCCATACATATATATGGGGAGGTACTAGCTCCAACTCGGTTTTACAGTGAAAACTGCAGGAACTTCAAACCGGCACTAGGAAACACACTGAAAAACTAGAGTAAAAGTTTCTCCTGCAACCCGTTCCCTTTGTGCTAGATGAACGAACGTCTCTCCACATGCTCAGTTCTGAGAGATAAGTGTGTGTGAAAGCCGTCCTTCAACTAGATTGTTGGGAACACAAAGTTCCTTTTCATTTGCAAACTACACTCCATACATATATATGGGGAGGTACTAGCTCCAACTCGGTTTTACAGTGAAAACTGCAGGAACTTCAAACCGGCACTAGGAAACACACTGAAATACTAGAGTAAAAGTTTCCCCTGCAACCCGTTCCCTTTGTGCTAGATGAACGAACGTCTCTCCACATGCTCAGTTCTGAGAGATAAGTGTGTGTGAAAGCCGTCCTTCAACTAGATTGTTGGGAACACAAAGTTCCTTTTCAGTTGCAAACTACACTCCATACATATATATGGGGAGGTACTAGCTCCAACTCGGTTTTACAGTGAAAACTGCAGGAACTTCAAACCGGCACTAGGAAACACACTGAAAAACTAGAGTAAAAGTTTCTCCTGCAACCCGTTCCCTTTGTGCTAGATGAACGAACGTCTCTCCACATGCTCAGTTCTGAGAGATAAGTGTGTGTGAAAGCCGTCCTTCAACTAGATTGTTGGGAACACAAAGTTCCTTTTCAGTTGCAAACTACACTCCATACATATATATGGGGAGGTACTAGCTCCAACTCGGTTTTACAGTGAAAACTGCAGGAACTTCAAACCGGCACTAGGAAACACACTGAAAAACCAGAGTAAAAGTTTCTCCTGCAACCCGTTCCCTTTGTGCTAGATGAACGAACGTCTCTCCACATGCTCAGTTCTGAGAGATAAGTGTGTGTGAAAGCCGTCCTTCAACTAGATTGTTGGGAACACAAAGTTCCTTTTCAGTTGCAAACTACACTCCATACATATATATGGGGAGGTACTAGCTCCAACTCGGTTTTACAGTGAAAACTGCAGGAACTTCAAACCGGCACTAGGAAACACACTGAAAAACTAGAGTAAAAGTTTCTCCTGCAACCCGTTCCCTTTGTGCTAGATGAACGAACGTCTCTCCACATGCTCAGTTCTGAGAGATAAGTGTGTGTGAAAGCCGTCCTTCAACTAGATTGTTGGGAACACAAAGTTCCTTTTCAGTTGCAAACTACACTCCATACATATATATGGGGAGGTACTAGCTCCAACTCGGTTTTACAGTGAAAACTGCAGGAACTTCAAACCGGCACTAGGAAACACACTGAAAATCTAGAGTAAAAGTTTCTCCTGCAACCCGTTCCCTTTGTGCTAGATGAACGAACGTCTCTCCACATGCTCAGTTCTGAGAGATAAGTGTGTGTGAAAGCCGTCCTTCAACTAGATTGTTGGGAACACAAAGTTCCTTTTCAGTTGCAAACTACACTCCATACACATATATGGTGAGGTACTAGCTCCAACTCGGTTTTACAGTGAAAACTGCAGGAACTTCAAACCGGCACTAGGAAACACACTGAAAAACTAGAGTAAAAGTTTCTCCTGCAACCCGTTCCCTTTGTGCTAGATGAACGAACGTCTCTCCACATGCTCAGTTCTGAGAGATAAGTGTGTGTGAAAGCCGTCCTTCAACTAGATTGTTGGGAACACAAAGTTCCTTTTCAGTTGCAAACTACACTCCATACATATATATGGGGAGGTACTAGCTCCAACTCGGTTTTACAGTGAAAACTGCAGGAACTTCAAACCGGCACTAGGAAACACACTGAAAAACCAGAGTAAAAGTTTCTCCTGCAACCCGTTCCCTTTGTGCTAGATGAACGAACGTCTCTCCACATGCTCAGTTCTGAGAGATAAGTGTGTGTGAAAGCCGTCCTTCAACTAGATTGTTGGGAACACAAAGTTCCTTTTCAGTTGCAAACTACACTCCATACATATATATGGGGAGGTACTAGCTCCAACTCGGTTTTACAGTGAAAACTGCAGGAACTTCAAACCGGCACTAGGAAACACACTGAAAAACTAGAGTAAAAGTTTCTCCTGCAACCCGTTCCCTTTGTGCTAGATGAACGAACGTCTCTCCACATGCTCAGTTCTGAGAGATAAGTGTGTGTGAAAGCCGTCCTTCAACTAGATTGTTGGGAACACAAAGTTCCTTTTCAGTTGCAAACTACACTCCATACATATATATGGGGAGGTACTAGCTCCAACTCGGTTTTACAGTGAAAACTGCAGGAACTTCAAACCGGCACTAGGAAACACACTGAAAATCTAGAGTAAAAGTTTCTCCTGCAACCCGTTCCCTTTGTGCTAGATGAACGAACGTCTCTCCACATGCTCAGTTCTGAGAGATAAGTGTGTGTGAAAGCCGTCCTTCAACTAGATTGTTGGGAACACAAAGTTCCTTTTCAGTTGCAAACTACACTCCATACATATATATGAGGAGGTACTAGCTCCAACTCGGTTTTACAGTGAAAACTGCAGGAACTTCAAACCGGCACTAGGAAACACACTGAAAAACTAGAGTAAAAGTTTCTCCTGCAACCCGTTCCCTTTGTGCTAGATGAACGAACGTCTCTCCACATGCTCAGTTCTGAGAGATAAGTGTGTGTGAAAGCCGTCCTTCAACTAGATTGTTGGGAACACAAAGTTCCTTTTCAGTTGCAAACTACACTCCATATATATATATGGGGAGGTACTAGCTCCAACTCGGTTTTACAGTGAAAACTGCAGGAACTTCAAACCGGCACTAGGAAACACACAGAGAAACCAGAGTAAAAGTTTCTCCTGCAACCCGTTCCCTTTGTGCTAGATGAACGAACGTCTCTCCACATGCTCAGTTCTGAGAGATAAGTGTGTGTGAAAGCCGTCCTTCAACTAGATTGTTGGGAACACAAAGTTCCTTTTCAGTTGCAAACTACACTCCATACATATATATGGGGAGGTACTAGCTCCAACTCGGTTTTACAGTGAAAACTGCAGGAACTTCAAACCGGCACTAGGAAACACACTGAAAAACTAGAGTAAAAGTTTCTCCTGCAACCCGTTCCCTTTGTGCTAGATGAACGAACGTCTCTCCACATGCTCAGTTCTGAGAGATAAGTGTGTGTGAAAGCCGTCCTTCAACTAGATTGTTGGGAACACAAAGTTCCTTTTCAGTTGCAAACTACACTCCATACACATATATGGTGAGGTACTAGCTCCAACTCGGTTTTACAGTGAAAACTGCAGGAACTTCAAACCGGCACTAGGAAAAACACTGAAAAACTAGAGTAAAAGTTTCTCCTGCAACCCGTTCCCTTTGTGCTAGATGAACGAACGTCTCTCCACATGCTCAGTTCTGAGAGATAAGTGTGTGTGAAAGCCGTCCTTCAACTAGATTGTTGGGAACACAAAGTTACTTTTCAGTTGCAAACTACACTCCATACATATATATGGGGAGGTACTAGCTCCAACCCGGTTTTACAGTGAAAACTGCAGGAACTTCAAACCGGCACTAGGAAACACACTGAAAAACCAGAGTAAAAGTTCCTCCTGCAACCCGTTCCCTTTGTGCTAGATGAACGAACGTCTCTCCACATGCTCAGTTCTGAGAGATAAGTGTGTGTGAAAGCCGTCCTTCAACTAGATTGTTGGGAACACAAAGTTCCTTTTCAGTTGCAAACTACACTCCATACATATATATGGGGAGGTACTAGCTCCAACTCGGTTTTACAGTGAAAACTGCAGGAACTTCAAACCGGCACTAGGAAACACACTGAAAAACCAGAGTAAAAGTTTCTCCTGCAACCCG
This sequence comes from Camelus bactrianus, assembly GCF_048773025.1. NCBI lineage: Eukaryota > Metazoa > Chordata > Mammalia > Artiodactyla > Camelidae > Camelus > Camelus bactrianus. The sequence continues at coordinate 3,177,703 of NC_133549.1, read as the reverse complement.
TTCCCTTTGTGCTAGATGAACGAACGTCTCTCCACATGCTCAGTTCTGAGAGATAAGTGTGTGTGAAAGCCGTCCTTCAACTAGATTGTTGGGAACACAAAGTTCCTTTTCAGTTGCAAACTACACTCCATACATATATATGGGGAGGTACTAGCTCCAACTCGGTTTTACAGTGAAAACTGCAGGAACTTCAAACCGGCACTAGGAAACACACTGAAAAACTAGAGTAAAAGTTTCTCCTGCAACCCGTTCCCTTTGTGCTAGATGAACGAACGTCTCTCCACATGCTCAGTTCTGAGAGATAAGTGTGTGTGAAAGCCGTCCTTCAACTAGATTGTTGGGAACACAAAGTTCCTTTTCAGTTGCAAACTACACTCCATACATATATATGGGGAGGTACTAGCTCCAACTCGGTTTTACAGTGAAAACTGCAGGAACTTCAAACCGGCACTAGGAAACACACTGAAAATCTAGAGTAAAAGTTTCTCCTGCAACCCGTTCCCTTTGTGCTAGATGAACGAACGTCTCTCCACATGCTCAGTTCTGAGAGATAAGTGTGTGTGAAAGCCGTCCTTCAACTAGATTGTTGGGAACACAAAGTTCCTTTTCAGTTGCAAACTACACTCCATACATATATATGAGGAGGTACTAGCTCCAACTCGGTTTTACAGTGAAAACTGCAGGAACTTCAAACCGGCACTAGGAAACACACTGAAAAACTAGAGTAAAAGTTTCTCCTGCAACCCGTTCCCTTTGTGCTAGATGAACGAACGTCTCTCCACCTGCTCAGTTCTGAGAGATAAGTGTGTGTGAAAGCCGTCCTTCAACTAGATTGTTGGGAACACAAAGTTCCTTTTCAGTTGCAAACTACACTCCATATATATATATGGGGAGGTACTAGCTCCAACTCGGTTTTACAGTGAAAACTGCAGGAACTTCAAACCGGCACTAGGAAACACACAGAGAAACCAGAGTAAAAGTTTCTCCTGCAACCCGTTCCCTTTGTGCTAGATGAACGAACGTCTCTCCACATGCTCAGTTCTGAGAGATAAGTGTGTGTGAAAGCCGTCCTTCAACTAGATTGTTGGGAACACAAAGTTCCTTTTCAGTTGCAAACTACACTCCATACATATATATGGGGAGGTACTAGCTCCAACTCGGTTTTACAGTGAAAACTGCAGGAACTTCAAACCGGCACTAGGAAACACACTGAAAAACTAGAGTAAAAGTTTCTCCTGCAACCCGTTCCCTTTGTGCTAGATGAACGAACGTCTCTCCACATGCTCAGTTCTGAGAGATAAGTGTGTGTGAAAGCCGTCCTTCAACTAGATTGTTGGGAACACAAAGTTCCTTTTCAGTTGCAAACTACACTCCATACACATATATGGTGAGGTACTAGCTCCAACTCGGTTTTACAGTGAAAACTGCAGGAACTTCAAACCGGCACTAGGAAACACACTGAAAAACTAGAGTAAAAGTTTCTCCTGCAACCCGTTCCCTTTGTGCTAGATGAACGAACGTCTCTCCACATGCTCAGTTCTGAGAGATAAGTGTGTGTGAAAGCCGTCCTTCAACTAGATTGTTGGGAACACAAAGTTACTTTTCAGTTGCAAACTACACTCCATACATATATATGGGGAGGTACTAGCTCCAACCCGGTTTTACAGTGAAAACTGCAGGAACTTCAAACCGGCACTAGGAAACACACTGAAAAACCAGAGTAAAAGTTCCTCCTGCAACCCGTTCCCTTTGTGCTAGATGAACGAACGTCTCTCCACATGCTCAGTTCTGAGAGATAAGTGTGTGTGAAAGCCGTCCTTCAACTAGATTGTTGGGAACACAAAGTTCCTTTTCAGTTGCAAACTACACTCCATACATATATATGGGGAGGTACTAGCTCCAACTCGGTTTTACAGTGAAAACTGCAGGAACTTCAAACCGGCACTAGGAAACACACTGAAAAACTAGAGTAAAAGTTTCTCCTGCAACCCGTTCCCTTTGTGCTAGATGAACGAACGTCTCTCCACATGCTCAGTTCTGAGAGATAAGTGTGTGTGAAAGCCGTCCTTCAACTAGATTGTTGGGAACACAAAGTTCCTTTTCAGTTGCAAACTACACTCCATACATATATATGGGGAGGTACTAGCTCCAACTAGGTTTTACAGTGAAAACTGCAGGAACTTCAAACCGGCACTAGGAAACACACTGAAAAACTAGAGAAAAGTTTCTCCTGCAACCCGTTCCCTTTGTGCTAGATGAACGAACGTCTCTCCACATGCTCAGTTCTGAGAGATAAGTGTGTGTGAAAGCCGTCCTTCAACTAGATTGTTGGGAACACAAAGTTCCTTTTCAGTTGCAAACTACACTCCATACATATATATGGGGAGGTACTAGCTCCAACTCGGTTTTACAGTGAAAACTGCAGGAACTTCAAACCGGCACTAGGAAACACACTGAAAAACTAGAGTAAAAGTTTCTCCTGCAACCCGTTCCCTTTGTGCTAGATGAACGAACGTCTCTCCACATGCTCAGTTCTGAGAGATAAGTGTGTGTGAAAGCCGTCCTTCAACTAGATTGTTGGGAACACAAAGTTCCTTTTCAGTTGCAAACTACACTCCATACATATATATGGGGAGGTACTAGCTCCAACTCGGTTTTACAGTGAAAACTGCAGGAACTTCAAACCGGCACTAGGAAACACACTGAAAAACTAGAGTAAAAGTTTCTCCTGCAACCCGTTCCCTTTGTGCTAGATGAACGAACGTCTCTCCACATGCTCAGTTCTGAGAGATACGTGTGTGTGAAAGCCGTCCTTCAACTAGATTGTTGGGAACACAAAGTTCCTTTTCAGTTGCAAACTACACTCCATACATATATATGGGGAGGTACTAGCTCCAACTCGGTTTTACAGTGAAAACTGCAGGAACTTCAAACCGGCACTAGGAAACACACTGAAAAACTAGAGTAAAAGTTTCTCCTGCAACCCGTTCCCTTTGTGCTAGATGAACGAACGTCTCTCCACATGCTCAGTTCTGAGAGATACGTGTGTGTGAAAGCCGTCCTTCAACTAGATTGTTGGGAACACAAAGTTCCTTTTCAGTTGCAAACTACACTCCATACATATATATGGGGAGGTACTAGCTCCAACTCGGTTTTACAGTGAAAACTGCAGGAACTTCAAACCGGCACTAGGAATCACACTGAAAAACCAGAGTAAAAGTTTCTCCTGCAACCCGTTCCCTTTGTGCTAGATGAACGAACGTCTCTCCACATGCTCAGTTCTGAGAGATAAGTGTGTGTGAAAGCCGTCCTTCAACTAGATTGTTGGGAACACAAATTTCCTTTTCAGTTGCAAACTACACTCCATACATATATATGGGGAGGTACTCGCTCCAACTCGGTTTTACAGTGAAAACTGCAGGAACTTCAAACCGGCACTAGGAAACACACTGAAAAACTAGAGTAAAAGTTTCTCCTGCAACCCGTTCCCTTTGTGCTAGATGAACGAACGTCTCTCCACATGCTCAGTTCTGAGAGATAAGTGTGTGTGAAAGCCGTCCTTCAACTAGATTGTTGGGAACACAAAGTTCCTTTTCAGTTGCAAACTACACTCCATACATATATATGGGGAGGTACTAGCTCCAACTCGGTTTTACAGTGAAATCTGCAGGAACTTCAAACCGGCACTAGGAAACACACTGAAAAACCAGAGTAAAAGTTTCTCCTGCAACCCGTTCCCTTTGTGCTAGATGAACGAACGTCTCTCCACATGCTCAGTTCTGAGAGATAAGTGTGTGTGAAAACCGTCCTTCAACTAGATTGTTGGGAACACAAAGTTCCTTTTCAGTTGCAAACTACACTCCATACATATATATGGGGAGGTACTAGCTCCAACTCGGTTTTACAGTGAAAACTGCAGGAACTTCAAACCGGCACTAGGAAACACACTGAAAAACTAGAGTAAAAGTTTCTCCTGCAACCCGTTCCCTTTGTGCTAGATGAACGAACGTCTCTCCACATGCTCAGTTCTAGAGATAATTGTGTGTGAAAGCCGTCCTTCAACTAGATTGTTGGGAACACAAAGTTCCTTTTCAGTTGCAAACTACACTCCATACATATATATGGGGAGGTACTAGCTCCAACTCGGTTTTACAGTGAAAACTGCAGGAACTTCAAACCGGCACTAGGAAACACACTGAAAAACTAGAGTAAAAGTTTCTCCTGCAACCCGTTCCCTTTGTGCTATATGAACGAACGTCTCTCCACATGCTCAGTTCTGAGAGATAAGTGTGTGTGAAAGCCGTCCTTCAACTAGATTGTTGGGAACACAAAGTTCCTTTTCAGTTGCAAACTACACTCCATACATATATATGGGGAGGTACTAGCTCCAACTCGGTTTTACAGTGAAAACTGCAGGAACTTCAAACCGGCACTAGGAAACACACTGAAAAACTAGAGTAAAAGTTTCTCCTGCAACCCGTTCCCTTTGTGCTAGATGAACGAAAGTCTCTCCACATGCTCAGTTCTGAGAGATAAGTGTGTGTGAAAGCCGTCCTTCAACTAGATTGTTGGGAACACAAAGTTCCTTTTCAGTTGCAAACTACACTCCATATATATATATGGGGAGGTACTAGCCCCAACTCGGTTGTACAGTGAAAACTGCAGGAACTTCAAACCGGCACTAGGAAACACACTGAAAAACTAGAGTAAAAGTTTCTCCTGCAACCCGTTCCCTTTGTGCTAGATGAACGAACGTCTCTCCACATGCTCAGTTCTGAGAGATAAGTGTGTGTGAAAGCCGTCCTTCAACTAGATTGTTGGGAACACAAATTTCCTTTTCAGTTGCAAACTACACTCCATACATATATATGGGGAGGTACTAGCTCCAACTCGGTTTTACAGTGAAAACTGCAGGAACTTCAAACCGGCACTAGGAAACACACTGAAAAACTAGAGTAAAAGTTTCTCCTGAATCCCGTTCCATTTGAGCTAGATGAACAAACGTCTCTCCACATGCTCAGTTCTGAGAGATAAGTGTGTGTGAAAGCCGTCCTTCAACTAGATTGTTGGGAACACAAAGTTCCTTTTCAGTTGCAAACTACACTCCATACATATATATGGATAGGTACTAGCTCCAACTCGGTTTTACAGTGAAAACTGCAGGAACTTCAAACCGGCACTAGGAAACACACTGAAAAACTAGAGTAAAAGTTTCTCCTGCAACCCGTTCCCTTTGTGCTAGATGAACGAACGTCTCTCCACATGCTCAGTTCTGAGAGATAAGTGTGTGTGAAAGCCGTCCTTCAACTAGATTGTTGGGAACACAAAGTTCCTTTTCAGTTGCAAACTACACTCCATACATATATATGGGGAGGTACTAGCTCCAACTCGGTTTTACAGTGAAATCTGCAGGAACTTCAAACCGGCACTAGGAAACACACTGAAAACCAGAGTAAAAGTTTCTCCTGCAACCCATTCCCTTTGTGCTAGATGAACGAACGTCTCTCCACATGCTCAGTTCTGAGAGATAAGTGTGTGTGAAAGCCGTCCTTCAACTAGATTGTTGGGAACACAAAGTTCCTTTTCAGTTGCAAACTACACTCCATACATATATATGGGGAGGTACTAGCTCCAACTCTGTTTTACAGTGAAAACTGCAGGAACTTCAAACCGGCACTAGGAAACACACTGAAAAACTAGAGTAAAAGTTTCTCCTGCAACCCGTTCCCTTTGTGCTAGATGAACGAACGTCTCTCCACATGCTCAGTTCTAGAGATAATTGTGTGTGAAAGCCGTCCTTCAACTAGATTGTTGGGAACACAAAGTTCCTTTTCAGTTGCAAACTACACTCCATACATATATATGGGGAGGTACTAGCTCCAACTCGGTTTTACAGTGAAAACTGCAGGAACTTCAAACCGGCACTAGGAAACACACTGAAAAACTAGAGTAAAAGTTTCTCCTGCAACCCGTTCCCTTTGTGCTAGATGAACGAACGTCTCTCCACATGCTCAGTTCTGAGAGATAAGTGTGTGTGAAAGCCGTCCTTCAACTAGATTGTTGGGAACACAAAGTTCCTTTTCAGTTGCAAACTACACTCCATACATATATATGGGGAGGTACTAGCTCCAACTCGGTTTTACAGTGAAAACTGCAGGAACTTCAAACCGGCACTAGGAAACACACTGAAAAACTAGAGTAAAAGTTTCTCCTGCAACCCGTTCCCTTTGTGCTAGATGAACGAAAGTCTCTCCACATGCTCAGTTCTGAGAGATAAGTGTGTGTGAAAGCCGTCCTTCAACTAGATTGTTGGGAACAAAAAGTTCCTTTTCAGTTGCAAACTACACTCCATAAATATATATGGGGAGGAACTAGCTCCAACTCGGTTTTACACTGAAAACTGCAGGATCTTCAAATCGGCACTAGGAAACACACTGAAAAACTAGAGTAAAAGTTTCTCCTGCAACCCGTTCCCTTTGTGCTAGATGAACGAACGTCTCTCCACATGCTCAGTTCTGAGAGATAAGTGTGTGTGAAAGCCTACCTTCAACTAGATTGTTGGGAACACAAAGTTCCTTTTCAGTTGCAAACTACACTCCATACATATATATGGGGAGGTACTAGCTCCAACCCGGTTTTACAGTGAAAACTGCAGGAACTTCAAACCGGCACTAGGAAACACACTGAAATACCAGAGTAAAAGTTTCTCCTGCAACCCGTTCCCTTTGTGCTAGATGAACGAACGTCTCTCCGCATGCTCAGTTCTGAGAGATAAGTGTGTGTGAAAGCCGTCCTTCAACTAGATTGTTGGGAACACAAAGTTACTTTTCAGTTGCAAACTACACTCCATACATATATATGGGGAGGTACTAGCTCCAACTCGGTTTTACAGTGAAAACTGCAGGAACTTCAAACCGGCACTAGGAAACACACTGAGAAACTAGAGTAAAAGTTTCTCCTGCAACCCGTTCCTTTGTGCTAGATGAACGAACGTCTCTCCACATGCTAAGTTCTGAGAGATAAGTGTGTGTGAAAGCCGTCCTTCAACTAGATTGTTGGGAACACAAAGTTCCTTTTCAGTTGCAAACTACACTCCATACATATATATGGGGAGGTAATAGCTCCAACCCGGTTTTACAGTGAAAACTGCAGGAACTTCAAACCGGCACTAGGAAACACACTGAGAAACTAGAGTAAAAGTTTCTCCTGCAACCCGTTCCCTTTGTGCTAGATGAACGAACGTCTCTCCACATGCTCAGTTCTGAGAGATAAGTGTGTGTGAAAGCCGTCCTTCAACTAGATTGTTGGGAACACAAAGTTCCTTTTCAGTTGCAAACTACACTCCATACATATATATGGGGAGGTACTAGCTCCAACTCGGTTTTAAAGTGAAAACTGCAGGAACTTCAAACCGGCACTAGGAAACACACTGAAAAACCAGAGTAAAAGTTTCTCCTGCAACCCGTTCCCTTTGTGCTAGATGAACGAACGTCTCTCCACATGCTCAGTTCTGAGAGATAAGTGTGTGTGAAAGCCGTCCTTCAACTAGATTGTTGGGAACACAAAGTTCCTTTTAAGTTGCAAACTACACTCCATACATATATATGGGGAGGTAGTAGCTCCAACTCGGTTTTACACTGAAAACTGCAGGAACTTCAAACCGGCACTAGGAAACACACTGAAAAACTAGAGTAAAAGTTTCTCCTGCAACCCGTTCCCTTTGTGCTAGATGAACGAACGTCTCTCCACATGCTCAGTTCTGAGAGATAAGTGTGTGTGAAAGCCGTCCTTCAACTAGATTGTTGGGAACACAAAGTTCCTTTTCAGTTGCAAACTACACTCCATACATATATATGGGGAGGTACTAGCTCCAACTCGGTTTACAGTGAAAACTGCAGGAACTTCAAACCGGCACTAGGAAACACACTGAAAAACTAGAGTAAAAGTTTCTCCTGCAACCCGTTCCCTTTGTGCTAGATGAACGAAAGTCTCTCCACATGCTCAGTTCTGAGAGATAAGTGTGTGTGAAAGCCGTCCTTCAACTAGATTGTTGGGAACACAAAGTTCCTTTTCAGTTGCAAACTACACTCCATACATATATATGGGGAGGTACTAGCTCCAACTCGGTTTTACAGTGAAAACTGCAGGAACTTCAAACCGGCACTAGGAAACACACTGAAAAACTAGAGTAAAAGTTTCTCCTGCAACCCGTTCCCTTTGTGCTAGATGAACGAACGTCTCTCCACATGCTCAGTTCTGAGAGATAAGTGTGTGTGAAAGCCGTCCTTCAACTAGATTGTTGGGAACACAAAGTTCCTTTTCAGTTGCAAACTACACTCCATACATATATATGGGGAGGTACTAGCTCCAACTCGGTTTTACACTGAAAACTGCAGGAACTTGAAACCGGCACTAGGAAACACACTGAAAAACTAGAGTAAAAGTTTCTCCTGCAACCCGTTCCCTTTGTGCTAGATGAACGAACGTCTCTCCACATGCTCAGTTCTGAGAGATAAGTGTGTGTGAAAGCCGTCCTTCAACTAGATTGTTGGGAACACAAAGTTCCTTTTCAGTTGCAAACTACACTCCATACATATATATGGGGAGGTACTAGCTCCAACCCGGTTTTACAGTGAAAACTGCAGGAACTTCAAACCGGCACTAGGAAACACACTGAAAAACCAGAGTAAAAGTTTCTCCTGCAACCCGTTCCCTTTGTGCTAGATGAACGAACGTCTCTCCGCATGCTCAGTTCTGAGAGATAAGTGTGTGTGAAAGCCGTCCTTCAACTAGATTGTTGGGAACACAAAGTTCCTTTTCAGTTGCAAACTACACTCCATACATATATATGGGGAGGTACTAGCTCCAACTCGGTTTTACAGTGAAAACTGCAGGAACTTCAAACCGGCACTAGGAAACACACTGAGAAACTAGAGTAAAAGTTTCTCCTGCAACCCGTTCCCTTTGTGCTAGATGAACGAACGTCTCTCCACATGCTCAGTTCTGAGAGATAAGTGTGTGTGAAAGCCGTCCTTCAACTAGATTGTTGGGAACACAAAGTTCCTTTTCAGTTGCAAACTACACTCCATACATATATATGGGGAGGTACTAGCTCCAACTCGGTTTTACAGTGAAAATTGCAGGAACTTCAAACCGGCACTAGGAAACACACTGAAAAACTAGAGTAAAAGTTTCTCCTGCAACCCGTTCCCTTTGTGCTAGATGAACGAACGTCTCTCCACATGCTCAGTTCTGAGAGATAAGTGTGTGTGAAAGCCGTCCTTCAACTAGATTGTTGGGAACACAAAGTTCCTTTTCAGTTGCAAACTACACTCCATACATATATATGGGGAGGTACTAGCTCCAACTCGGTTTTACACTGAAAACTGCAGGAACTTCAAACCGGCACTAGGAAACACACTGAAAAACTAGAGTAAAAGTTTCTCCTGCAACCCTTTCCCTTTGTGCTAGATGAACGAACGTCTCTCCACATGCTCAGTTCTGAGAGATAAGTGTGTGTGAAAGCCATCCTTCAACTAGATTGTTGGGAACACAAAGTTCCTTTTCAGTTGCAAACTACACTCCATACATATATATGGGGAGGTACTAGCACCAACTCGGTTTTACAGTGAAAACTGCAGGAACTTCAAACCGGCACTAGGAAACACACTGAAAAACCAGAGTAAAAGTTTCTCCTGCAACCCGTTCCCTTTGTGCTAGATGAACGAACGTCTCTCCACATGCTCAGTTCTGAGAGATAAGTGTGTGTGAAAGCCGTCCTTCAACTAGATTGTTGGGAACACAAATTTCCTTTTCAGTTGCAAACTACACTCCATACATATATATGGGGAGGTACTAGCTCCAACTCGGTTTTACACTGAAAACTGCAGGAACTTCAAACCGGCACTAGGAAACACACTGAAAAACTAGAGTAAAAGTTTCTCCTGCAACCCGTTCCCTTTGTGCTAGATGAACGAACGTCTCTCCACATGCTCAGTTCTGAGAGATAAGTGTGTGTGAAAGCCGTCCTTCAACTAGATTGTTGGGAACACAAAGTTCCTTTTCAGTTGCAAACTACACTCCATACATATATATGGGGAGGTACTAGCTCCAACTCGGTTTTACAGTGAAAACTGCAGGAACTTCAAACCGGCACTAGGAAACACACTGAAAAACTAGAGTAAAAGTTTCTCCTGCAACCCGTTCCCTTTGTGCTAGATGAACGAACGTCTGTCCACATGCTCAGTTCTGAGAGATAAGTGTGTGTGAAAGCCGTCCTTCAACTAGATTGTTGGGAACACAAAGTTCCTTTTCAGTTGCAAACTACACTCCATACATATATATGGGGAGGTACTAGCTCCAACTCGGTTTTACAGTGAAAACTGCAGGAACTTCAAACCGGCACTAGGAAACACACTGAAAAACTAGAGTAAAAGTTTCTCCTGCAACCCGTTCCCTTTGTGCTAGATGAACGAAAGTCTCTCCACATGCTCAGTTCTGAGAGATAAGTGTGTGTGAAAGCCGTCCTTCAACTAGATTGTTGGGAACACAAAGTTCCTTTTCAGTTGCAAACTACACTCCATACATATATATGGGGAGGTACTAGCTCCAACTCGGTTTTACAGTGAAAACTGCAGGAACTTCAAACCGGCACTAGGAAACACACTGAAAAACTAGAGTAAAAGTTTCTCCTGCAACCCGTTCCCTTTGTGCTAGATGAACGAACGTCTCTCCACATGCTCAGTTCTGAGAGATAAGTGTGTGTGAAAGCCGTCCTTCAACTAGATTGTTGGGAACACAAAGTTCCTTTTCAGTTGCAAACTACACTCCATACATATATATGGGGAGGTACTAGCTCCAACTCGGTTTTACACTGAAAACTGCAGGAACTTGAAACCGGCACTAGGAAACACACTGAGAAACTAGAGTAAAAGTTTCTCCTGCAACCCGTTCCCTTTGTGCTAGATGAACGAACGTCTCTCCACATGCTCAGTTCTGAGAGATAAGTGTGTGTGAAAGCCGTCCTTCAACTAGATTGTTGGGAACACAAAGTTCCTTTTCAGTTGCAAACTACACTCCATACATATATATGGGGAGGTACTAGCTCCAACTCGGTTTTACAGTGAAAACTGCAGGAACTTCAAACCGGCACTAGGAAACACACTGAAAAACTAGAGTAAAAGTTTCTCCTGCAACCCGTTCCCTTTGTGCTAGATGAACGAACGTCTCTCCACATGCTCAGTTCTGAGAGATAAGTGTGTGTGAAAGCCGTCCTTCAACTAGATTGTTGGGAACACAAAGTTCCTTTTCAGTTGCAAACTACACTCCATACATATATATGGGGAGGTACTAGCTCCAACTCGGTTTTACACTGAAAACTGCAGGAACTTCAAACCGGCACTAGGAAACACACTGAAAAACTAGAGTAAAAGTTTCTCCTGCAACCCTTTCCCTTTGTGCTAGATGAACGAACGTCTCTCCACATGCTCAGTTCTGAGAGATAAGTGTGTGTGAAAGCCATCCTTCAACTAGATTGTTGGGAACACAAAGTTCCTTTTCATTTGCAAACTACACTCCATACATATATATGGGGAGGTACTAGCACCAACTCGGTTTTACAGTGAAAACTGCAGGAACTTCAAACCGGCACTAGGAAACACACTGAAAAACCAGAGTAAAAGTTTCTCCTGCAACCCGTTCCCTTTGTGCTAGATGAACGAACGTCTCTCCACATGCTCAGTTCTGAGAGATAAGTGTGTGTGAAAGCCGTCCTTCAACTAGATTGTTGGGAACACAAATTTCCTTTTCAGTTGCAAACTACACTCCATACATATATATGGGGAGGTACTAGCTCCAACTCGGTTTTACACTGAAAACTGCAGGAACTTCAAACCGGCACTAGGAAACACACTGAAAAACTAGAGTAAAAGTTTCTCCTGCAACCCGTTCCCTTTGTGCTAGATGAACGAACGTCTCTCCACATGCTCAGTTCTGAGAGATAAGTGTGTGTGAAAGCCGTCCTTCAACTAGATTGTTGGGAACACAAAGTTCCTTTTCAGTTGCAAACTACACTCCATACATATATATGGGGAGGTACTAGCTCCAACTCGGTTTTACAGTGAAAACTGCAGGAACTTCAAACCGGCACTAGGAAACACACTGAAAAACTAGAGTAAAAGTTTCTCCTGCAACCCGTTCCCTTTGTGCTAGATGAACGAACGTCTGTCCACATGCTCAGTTCTGAGAGATAAGTGTGTGTGAAAGCCGTCCTTCAACTAGATTGTTGGGAACACAAAGTTCCTTTTCAGTTGCAAACTACACTCCATACATATATATGGGGAGGTACTAGCTCCAACTCGGTTTTACAGTGAAAACTGCAGGAACTTCAAACCGGCACTAGGAAACACACTGAAAAACTAGAGTAAAAGTTTCTCCTGCAACCCGTTCCCTTTGTGCTAGATGAACGAAAGTCTCTCCACATGCTCAGTTCTGAGAGATAAGTGTGTGTGAAAGCCGTCCTTCAACTAGATTGTTGGGAACACAAAGTTCCTTTTCAGTTGCAAACTACACTCCATACATATATATGGGGAGGTACTAGCTCCAACTCGGTTTTACAGTGAAAACTGCAGGAACTTCAAACCGGCACTAGGAAACACACTGAAAAACTAGAGTAAAAGTTTCTCCTGCAACCCGTTCCCTTTGTGCTAGATGAACGAACGTCTCTCCACATGCTCAGTTCTGAGAGATAAGTGTGTGTGAAAGCCGTCCTTCAACTAGATTGTTGGGAACACAAAGTTCCTTTTCAGTTGCAAACTACACTCCATACATATATATGGGGAGGTACTAGCTCCAACTCGGTTTTACACTGAAAACTGCAGGAACTTGAAACCGGCACTAGGAAACACACTGAAAAACTAGAGTAAAAGTTTCTCCTGCAACCCGTTCCCTTTGTGCTAGATGAACGAACGTCTCTCCACATGCTCAGTTCTGAGAGATAAGTGTGTGTGAAAGCCGTCCTTCAACTAGATTGTTGGGAACACAAAGTTCCTTTTCAGTTGCAAACTACACTCCATACATATATATGGGGAGGTACTAGCTCCAACCCGGTTTTACAGTGAAAACTGCAGGAACTTCAAACCGGCACTAGGAAACACACTGAAAAACCAGAGTAAAAGTTTCTCCTGCAACCCGTTCCCTTTGTGCTAGATGAACGAACGTCTCTCCGCATGCTCAGTTCTGAGAGATAAGTGTGTGTGAAAGCCGTCCTTCAACTAGATTGTTGGGAACACAAAGTTCCTTTTCAGTTGCAAACTACACTCCATACATATATATGGGGAGGTACTAGCTCCAACTCGGTTTTACAGTGAAAACTGCAGGAACTTCAAACCGGCACTAGGAAACACACTGAGAAACTAGAGTAAAAGTTTCTCCTGCAACCCGTTCCCTTTGTGCTAGATGAACGAACGTCTCTCCACATGCTCAGTTCTGAGAGATAAGTGTGTGTGAAAGCCGTCCTTCAACTAGATTGTTGGGAACACAAAGTTCCTTTTCAGTTGCAAACTACACTCCATACATATATATGGGGAGGTACTAGCTCCAACTCGGTTTTACAGTGAAAACTGCAGGAACTTCAAACCGGCACTAGGAAACACACTGAAAAACTAGAGTAAAAGTTTCTCCTGCAACCCGTTCCCTTTGTGCTAGATGAACGAACGTCTCTCCACATGCTCAGTTCTGAGAGATAAGTGTGTGTGAAAGCCGTCCTTCAACTAGATTGTTGGGAACACAAAGTTCCTTTTCAGTTGCAAACTACACTCCATACATATATATGGGGAGGTACTAGCTCCAACTCGGTTTTACACTGAAAACTGCAGGAACTTCAAACCGGCACTAGGAAACACACTGAAAAACTAGAGTAAAAGTTTCTCCTGCAACCCTTTCCCTTTGTGCTAGATGAACGAACGTCTCTCCACATGCTCAGTTCTGAGAGATAAGTGTGTGTGAAAGCCGTCCTTCAACTAGATTGTTGGGAACACAAAGTTCCTTTTCAGTTGCAAACTACACTCCATACATATATATGGGGAGGTACTAGCACCAACTCGGTTTTACAGTGAAAACTGCAGGAACTTCAAACCGGCACTAGGAAACACACTGAAAAACCAGAGTAAAAGTTTCTCCTGCAACCCGTTCCCTTTGTGCTAGATGAACGAACGTCTCTCCACATGCTCAGTTCTGAGAGATAAGTGTGTGTGAAAGCCGTCCTTCAACTAGATTGTTGGGAACACAAATTTCCTTTTCAGTTGCAAACTACACTCCATACATATATATGGGGAGGTACTAGCTCCAACTCGGTTTTACACTGAAAACTGCAGGAACTTCAAACCGGCACTAGGAAACACACTGAAAAACTAGAGTAAAAGTTTCTCCTGCAACCCGTTCCCTTTGTGCTAGATGAACGAACGTCTCTCCACATGCTCAGTTCTGAGAGATAAGTGTGTGTGAAAGCCGTCCTTCAACTAGATTGTTGGGAACACAAAGTTCCTTTTCAGTTGCAAACTACACTCCATACATATATATGGGGAGGTACTAGCTCCAACTCGGTTTTACAGTGAAAACTGCAGGAACTTCAAACCGGCACTAGGAAACACACTGAAAAACTAGAGTAAAAGGTTCTCCTGCAACCCGTTCCCTTTGTGCTAGATGAACGAACGTCTCTCCACATGCTCAGTTCTGAGAGATAAGTGTGTGTGAAAGCCGTCCTTCAACTAGATTGTTGGGAACACAAAGTTCCTTTTCAGTTGCAAACTACACTCCATACATATATATGGGGAGGTACTAGCTCCAACTCGGTTTTACAGTGAAAACTGCAGGAACTTCAAACCGGCACTAGGAAACACACTGAGAAACTAGAGTAAAAGTTTCTCCTGCAACCCGTTCCCTTTGTGCTAGATGAACGAACGTCTCTCCACATGCTCAGTTCTGAGAGATAAGTGTGTGTGAAAGCCGTCCTTCAACTAGATTGTTGGGAACACAAAGTTCCTTTTCAGTTGCAAACTACACTCCATACATATACATGGGGAGGTACTAGCTCCAACTCGGTTTTACAGTGAAAACTGCAGGAACTTCAAACCGGCACTAGGAAACACACTGAAAAACCAGAGTAAAAGTTCCTCCTGCAACCCGTTCCCTTTGTGCTAGATGAACGAACGTCTCTCCACATGCTCAGTTCTGAGAGATAAGTGTGTGTGAAAGCCGTCCTTCAACTAGATTGTTGGGAACACAAAGTTCCTTTTCAGTTGCAAACTACACTCCATACATATATATGGGGAGGTACTAGCTCCAACTCGGTTTTACACTGAAAACTGCAGGAACTTCAAACCGGCACTAGGAAACACACTGAAAAACTAGAGTAAAAGTTTCCCCTGCAACCCGTTCCCTTTGTGCTAGATGAACGAACGTCTCTCCACCTGCTCAGTTCTGAGAGATAAGTGTGTGTGAAAGCCGTCCTTCAACTAGATTGTTGGGAACACAAAGTTCCTTTTCAGTTGCAAACTACACTCCATACATATATATGGGGAGGTTCTAGCTCCAACTCGGTTTTACAGTGAAAACTGCAGGAACTTGAAACCGGCACTAGGAAACACACTGAAAAACTAGAGAAAAGTTTCTCCTGCAACCCGTTCCCTTTGTGCTAGATGAACGAACGTCTCTCCACATGCTCAGTTCTGAGAGATAAGTGTGTGTGAAAGCCATCCTTCAACTAGATTGTTGGGAACACAAAGTTCCTTTTCAGTTGCAAACTACACTCCATACATATATATGGGGAGGTACTAGCTCCAACTCGGTTTTACAGTGAAAACTGCAGGAACTTCAAACCGGCACTAGGAAACACACTGAGAAACTAGAGTAAAAGTTTCTCCTGCAACCCGTTCCCTTTGTGCTAGATGAACGAACGTCTCTCCACATGCTCAGTTCTGAGAGATAAGTGTGTGTGAAAGCCGTCCTTCAACTAGATTGTTGGGAACACAAAGTTCCTTTTCAGTTGCAAACTACACTCCATACATATATATGGGGAGGTACTAGCTCCAACTCGGTTTTACAGTGAAAACTGCAGGAACTTCAAACCGGCACTAGGAAACACACTGAAAAACCAGAGTAAAAGTTTCTCCTGCAACCCGTTCCCTTTGTGCTAGATGAACGAACGTCTCTCCACCTGCTCAGTTCTGAGAGATAAGTGTGTGTGAAAGCCGTTCTTCAACTAGATTGTTGGGAACACAAAGTTCCTTTTCAGTTGCAAACTACACTCCATACATATATATGGGGAGGTACTAGCTCCAACTCGGTTTTACCATGAAAACTGCAGGAACTTGAAACCGGCACTAGGAAACACACTGAAAAACTAGAGTAAAAGTTTCTCCTGCAACCCGTTCCCTTTGTGCTAGATGAACGAACGTCTCTCCACATGCTCAGTTCTGAGAGATAAGTGTGTGTGAAAGCCGTCCTTCAACTAGATTGTTGGGAACACAAAGTTCCTTTTCAGTTGCAAACTACACTCCATACATATATATGGGGAGGTACTAGCTCCAACTAGGTTTTACAGTGAAAACTGCAGGAACTTCAAACCGGCACTAGGAAACACACTGAAATACTAGAGTAAAAGTTTCCCCTGCAACCCGTTCCCTTTGTGCTAGATGAACGAACGTCTCTCCACATGCTCAGTTCTGAGAGATAAGTGTGTGTGAAAGCCGTCCTTCAACTAGATTGTTGGGAACACAAAGTTCCTTTTCAGTTGCAAACTACACTCCATACATATATATGGGGAGGTACTAGCTCCAACTCGGTTTTACAGTGAAAACTGCAGGAACTTCAAACCGGCACTAGGAAACACACTGAAAAACTGGAGTAAAAGGTTCTCCTGCAACCCGTTCCCTTTGTGCTAGATGAACGAACGTCTCTCCACATGCTCAGTTCTGAGAGATAAGTGTGTGTGAAAGCCGTCCTTCAACTAGATTGTTGGGAACACAAATTTCCTTTTCAGTTGCAAACTACACTCCATACATATATATGGGGAGGTACTAGCTCAAACTCGGTTTTACAGTGAAAACTGCAGGAACTTCAAACCGGCACTAGGAAACACACTGAAAAACCAGAGTAAAAGTTTCTCCTGCAACCCGTTCCCTTTGTGCTAGATGAACGAACGTCTCTCCACCTGCTCAGTTCTGAGAGATAAGTGTGTGTGAAAGCCGTCCTTCAACTAGATTGTTGGGAACACAAAGTTCCTTTTCAGTTGCAAACTACACTCCATACATATATATGGGGAGGTACTAGCTCCAACTCGGTTTTACAGTGAAAACTGCAGGAACTTCAAACCGGCACTAGGAAACACACTGAAAAACTAGAGTAAAAGTTTCTCCTGCAACCCGTTCCCTTTGTGCTAGATGAACGAACGTCTCTCCACATGCTCAGTTCTGAGAGATAAGTGTGTGTGAAAGCCGTCCTTCAACTAGATTGTTGGGAACACAAAGTTCCTTTTCAGTTGCAAACTACACTCCATACATATATATGGGGAGGTACTAGCTCCAACTCGGTTTTACAGTGAAAACTGCAGGAACTTCAAACCGGCACTAGGAAACACACTGAAAAACCAGAGTAAAAGTTTCTCCTGCAACCCGTTCCCTTTGTGCTAGATGAACGAACGTCTCTCCACATGCTCATTTCTGAGAGATAAGTGTGTGTGAAAGCCGTCCTTCAACTAGATTGTTGGGAACACAAAGTTCCTTTTCAGTTGCAAACTACACTCCATACATATATATGGGGAGGTACTAGCTCCAACTCGGTTTTACACTGAAAACTGCAGGAACTTCAAACCGGCACTAGGAAACACACTGAAAAACTAGAGTAAAAGTTTCTCCTGCAACCCGTTCCCTTTGTGCTAGATGAACGAACGTCTCTCCACATGCTCAGTTCTGAGAGATAAGTGTGTGTGAAAGCCGTCCTTCAACTAGATTGTTGGGAACACAAAGTTCCTTTTCAGTTGCAAACTACACTCCATACATATATATGGGGAGGTACTAGCTCCAACTCGGTTTTACAGTGAAAACTGCAGGAACTTCAAACCGGCACTAGGAAACACACTGAGAAACTAGAGTAAAAGTTTCTCCTGCAACCCGTTCCCTTTGTGCTAGATGAACGAACGTCTGTCCACATGCTCAGTTCTGAGAGATAAGTGTGTGTGAAAGCCGTCCTTCAACTAGATTGTTGGGAACACAAAGTTCCTTTTCAGTTGCAAACTACATTCCATACATATATATGGGGAGGTACTAGCTCCAACTCGGTTTTACAGTGAAAACTGCAGGAACTTCAAACCGGCACTAGGAAACACACTGAGAAACTAGAGTAAAAGTTTCTCCTGCAACCCGTTCCCTTTGTGCTAGATGAACGAACGTCTCTCCACATGCTCAGTTCTGAGAGATAATTGTGTGTGAAAGCCGTCCTTCAACTAGATTGTTGGGAACACAAAGTTCCTTTTCAGTTGCAAACTACACTCCATACATATATATGGGGAGGTACTAGCTCCAACTCGGTTTTACAGTGAAAACTGCAGGAACTTGAAACCGGCACTAGGAAACACACTGAAAAACTAGAGTAAAAGTTTCTCCTGCAACCCGTTCCCTTTGTGCTAGATGAACGAACGTCTCTCCACATGCTCAGTTCTGAGAGATAAGTGTGTGTGAAAGCCGTCCTTCAACTAGATTGTTGGGAACACAAAGTTCCTTTTCAGTTGCAAACTACACTCCATACATATACATGGGGAGGTACTAGCTCCAACTCAGTTTTACAGTGAAAACTGCAGGAACTTCAAACCGGCACTAGGAAACACACTGAAAAACCAGAGTAAAAGTTTCTCCTGCAACCCGTTCCCTTTGTGCTAGATGAACGAACGTCTCTCCACATGCTCAGTTCTGAGAGATAAGTGTGTGTGAAAGCCGTCCTTCAACTAGATTGTTGGGAACACAAAGTTCCTTTTCAGTTGCAAACTACACTCCATACATATATATGGGGAGGTACTAGCTCCAACTCGGTTTTACACTGAAAACTGCAGGAACTTCAAACCGGCACTAGGAAACACACTGAAAAACTAGAGTAAAAGTTTCTCCTGCAACCCGTTCCCTTTGTGCTAGATGAACGAACGTCTCTCCACCTGCTCAGTTCTGAGAGATAAGTGTGTGTGAAAGCCGTCCTTCAACTAGATTGTTGGGAACACAAAGTTCCTTTTCAGTTGCAAACTACACTCCATACATATATATGGGGAGGTTCTAGCTCCAACTCGGTTTTACAGTGAAAACTGCAGGAACTTGAAACCGGCACTAGGAAACACACTGAAAAACTAGAGAAAAGTTTCTCCTGCAACCCGTTCCCTTTGTGCTAGATGAACGAACGTCTCTCCACATGCTCAGTTCTGAGAGATAAGTGTGTGTGAAAGCCGTCCTTCAACTAGATTGTTGGGAACACAAAGTTCCTTTTCAGTTGCAAACTACACTCCATACATATATATGGGGAGGTACTAGCTCCAACTCGGTTTTACAGTGAAAACTGCAGGAACTTCAAACCGGCACTAGGAAACACACTGAAAAACCAGAGTAAAAGTTTCTCCTGCAACCCGTTCCCTTTGTGCTAGATGAACGAACGTCTCTCCACCTGCTCAGTTCTGAGAGATAAGTGTGTGTGAAAGCCGTTCTTCAACTAGATTGTTGGGAACACAAAGTTCCTTTTCAGTTGCAAACTACACTCCATACATATATATGGGGAGGTACTAGCTCCAACTCGGTTTTACACTGAAAACTGCAGGAACTTGAAACCGGCACTAGGAAACACACTGAAAAACTAGAGTAAAAGTTTCTCCTGCAACCCGTTCCCTTTGTGCTAGATGAACGAACGTCTCTCCACATGCTCAGTTCTGAGAGATAAGTGTGTGTGAAAGCCGTCCTTCAACTAGATTGTTGGGAACACAAAGTTCCTTTTCAGTTGCAAACTACACTCCATACATATATATGGGGAGGTACTAGCTCCAACTAGGTTTTACAGTGAAAACTGCAGGAACTTCAAACCGGCACTAGGAAACACACTGAAATACTAGAGTAAAAGTTTCCCCTGCAACCCGTTCCCTTTGTGCTAGATGAACGAACGTCTCTCCACATGCTCAGTTCTGAGAGATAAGTGTGTGTGAAAGCCGTCCTTCAACTAGATTGTTGGGAACACAAAGTTCCTTTTCAGTTGCAAACTACACTCCATACATATATATGGGGAGGTACTAGCTCCAACTCGGTTTTACAGTGAAAACTGCAGGAACTTCAAACCGGCACTAGGAAACACACTGAAAAACTAGAGTAAAAGGTTCTCCTGCAACCCGTTCCCTTTGTGCTAGATGAACGAACGTCTCTCCACATGCTCAGTTCTGAGAGATAAGTGTGTGTGAAAGCCGTCCTTCAACTAGATTGTTGGGAACACAAATTTCCTTTTCAGTTGCAAACTACACTCCATACATATATATGGGGAGGTACTAGCTCAAACTCGGTTTTACAGTGAAAACTGCAGGAACTTCAAACCGGCACTAGGAAACACACTGAAAAACCAGAGTAAAAGTTTCTCCTGCAACCCGTTCCCTTTGTGCTAGATGAACGAACGTCTCTCCACCTGCTCAGTTCTGAGAGATAAGTGTGTGTGAAAGCCGTCCTTCAACTAGATTGTTGGGAACACAAAGTTCCTTTTCAGTTGCAAACTACACTCCATACATATATATGGGGAGGTACTAGCTCCAACTCGGTTTTACAGTGAAAACTGCAGGAACTTCAAACCGGCACTAGGAAACACACTGAAAAACTAGAGTAAAAGTTTCTCCTGCAACCCGTTCCCTTTGTGCTAGATGAACGAACGTCTCTCCACATGCTCAGTTCTGAGAGATAAGTGTGTGTGAAAGCCGTCCTTCAACTAGATTGTTGGGAACACAAAGTTCCTTTTCAGTTGCAAACTACACTCCATACATATATATGGGGAGGTACTAGCTCCAACTCGGTTTTACAGTGAAAACTGCAGGAACTTCAAACCGGCACTAGGAAACACACTGAAAAACCAGAGTAAAAGTTTCTCCTGCAACCCGTTCCCTTTGTGCTAGATGAACGAACGTCTCTCCACATGCTCAGTTCTGAGAGATAAGTGTGTGTGAAAGCCGTCCTTCAACTAGATTGTTGGGAACACAAAGTTCCTTTTCAGTTGCAAACTACACTCCATACATATATATGGGGAGGTACTAGCTCCAACTCGGTTTTACACTGAAAACTGCAGGAACTTCAAACCGGCACTAGGAAACACACTGAAAAACTAGAGTAAAAGTTTCTCCTGCAACCCGTTCCCTTTGTGCTAGATGAACGAACGTCTCTCCACATGCTCAGTTCTGAGAGATAAGTGTGTGTGAAAGCCGTCCTTCAACTAGATTGTTGGGAACACAAAGTTCCTTTTCAGTTGCAAACTACACTCCATACATATATATGGGGAGGTACTAGCTCCAACTCGGTTTTACAGTGAAAACTGCAGGAACTTCAAACCGGCACTAGGAAACACACTGAGAAACTAGAGTAAAAGTTTCTCCTGCAACCCGTTCCCTTTGTGCTAGATGAACGAACGTCTGTCCACATGCTCAGTTCTGAGAGATAAGTGTGTGTGAAAGCCGTCCTTCAACTAGATTGTTGGGAACACAAAGTTCCTTTTCAGTTGCAAACTACATTCCATACATATATATGGGGAGGTACTAGCTCCAACTCGGTTTTACAGTGAAAACTGCAGGAACTTCAAACCGGCACTAGGAAACACACTGAGAAACTAGAGTAAAAGTTTCTCCTGCAACCCGTTCCCTTTGTGCTAGATGAACGAACGTCTCTCCACATGCTCAGTTCTGAGAGATAATTGTGTGTGAAAGCCGTCCTTCAACTAGATTGTTGGGAACACAAAGTTCCTTTTCAGTTGCAAACTACACTCCATACATATATATGGGGAGGTACTAGCTCCAACTCGGTTTTACAGTGAAAACTGCAGGAACTTGAAACCGGCACTAGGAAACACACTGAAAAACTAGAGTAAAAGTTTCTCCTGCAACCCGTTCCCTTTGTGCTAGATGAACGAACGTCTCTCCACATGCTCAGTTCTGAGAGATAAGTGTGTGTGAAAGCCGTCCTTCAACTAGATTGTTGGGAACACAAAGTTCCTTTTCAGTTGCAAACTACACTCCATACATATACATGGGGAGGTACTAGCTCCAACTCAGTTTTACAGTGAAAACTGCAGGAACTTCAAACCGGCACTAGGAAACACACTGAAAAACCAGAGTAAAAGTTTCTCCTGCAACCCGTTCCCTTTGTGCTAGATGAACGAACGTCTCTCCACATGCTCAGTTCTGAGAGATAAGTGTGTGTGAAAGCCGTCCTTCAACTAGATTGTTGGGAACACAAAGTTCCTTTTCAGTTGCAAACTACACTCCATACATATATATGGGGAGGTACTAGCTCCAACTCGGTTTTACACTGAAAACTGCAGGAACTTCAAACCGGCACTAGGAAACACACTGAAAAACTAGAGTAAAAGTTTCTCCTGCAACCCGTTCCCTTTGTGCTAGATGAACGAACGTCTCTCCACCTGCTCATTTCTGAGAGATAAGTGTGTGTGAAAGCCGTCCTTCAACTAGATTGTTGGGAACACAAAGTTCCTTTTCAGTTGCAAACTACACTCCATACATATATATGGGGAGGTTCTAGCTCCAACTCGGTTTTACAGTGAAAACTGCAGGAACTTGAAACCGGCACTAGGAAACACACTGAAAAACTAGAGAAAAGTTACTCCTGCAACCCGTTCCCTTTGTGCTAGATGAACGAACGTCTCTCCACATGCTCAGTTCTGAGAGATAAGTGTGTGTGAAAGCCGTCCTTCAACTAGATTGTTGGGAACACAAAGTTCCTTTTCAGTTGCAAACTACACTCCATACATATATATGGGGAGGTACTAGCTCCAACTCGGTTTTACAGTGAAAACTGCAGGAACTTCAAACCGGCACTAGGAAACACACTGAGAAACTAGAGTAAAAGTTTCTCCTGCAACCCGTTCCCTTTGTGCTAGATGAACGAACGTCTCTCCACATGCTCAGTTCTGAGAGATAAGTGTGTGTGAAAGCCGTCCTTCAACTAGATTGTTGGGAACACAAAGTTCCTTTTCAGTTGCAAACTACACTCCATACATATATATGGGGAGGTACTAGCTCCAAATCGGTTTTACAGTGAAAACTGCAGGAACTTCAAACCGGCACTAGGAAACACACTGAAAAACTAGAGTAAAAGTTTCTCCTGCAACCCGTTCCCTTTGTGCTAGATGAACGAACGTCTCTCCACATGCTCAGTTCTGAGAGATAAGTGTGTGTGAAAGCCGTCCTTCAACTAGATTGTTGGGAACACAAAGTTCCTTTTCAGTTGCAAACTACACTCCATACATATATATGGGGAGGTACTAGCTCCAACTCGGTTTACAGTGAAAACTGCAGGAACTTCAAACCGGCACTAGGAAACACACTGAAAAACTAGAGTAAAAGTTTCTCCTGCAACCCGTTCCCTTTGTGCTAGATGAACGAAAGTCTCTCCACATGCTCAGTTCTGAGAGATAAGTGTGTGTGAAAGCCGTCCTTCAACTAGATTGTTGGGAACACAAAGTTCCTTTTCAGTTGCAAACTACACTCCATACATATATATGGGGAGGTACTAGCTCCAACTCGGTTTTACAGTGAAAACTGCAGGAACTTCAAACCGGCACTAGGAAACACACTGAAAAACTAGAGTAAAAGTTTCTCCTGCAACCCGTTCCCTTTGTGCTAGATGAACGAACGTCTCTCCACATGCTCAGTTCTGAGAGATAAGTGTGTGTGAAAGCCGTCCTTCAACTAGATTGTTGGGAACACAAAGTTCCTTTTCAGTTGCAAACTACACTCCATACATATATATGGGGAGGTACTAGCTCCAACTCGGTTTTACACTGAAAACTGCAGGAACTTGAAACCGGCACTAGGAAACACACTGAAAAACTAGAGTAAAAGTTTCTCCTGCAACCCGTTCCCTTTGTGCTAGATGAACGAACGTCTCTCCACATGCTCAGTTCTGAGAGATAAGTGTGTGTGAAAGCCGTCCTTCAACTAGATTGTTGGGAACACAAAGTTCCTTTTCAGTTGCAAACTACACTCCATACATATATATGGGGAGGTACTAGCTCCAACCCGGTTTTACAGTGAAAACTGCAGGAACTTCAAACCGGCACTAGGAAACACACTGAAAAACCAGAGTAAAAGTTTCTCCTGCAACCCGTTCCCTTTGTGCTAGATGAACGAACGTCTCTCCGCATGCTCAGTTCTGAGAGATAAGTGTGTGTGAAAGCCGTCCTTCAACTAGATTGTTGGGAACACAAAGTTCCTTTTCAGTTGCAAACTACACTCCATACATATATATGGGGAGGTACTAGCTCCAACTCGGTTTTACAGTGAAAACTGCAGGAACTTCAAACCGGCACTAGGAAACACACTGAGAAACTAGAGTAAAAGTTTCTCCTGCAACCCGTTCCCTTTGTGCTAGATGAACGAACGTCTCTCCACATGCTCAGTTCTGAGAGATAAGTGTGTGTGAAAGCCGTCCTTCAACTAGATTGTTGGGAACACAAAGTTCCTTTTCAGTTGCAAACTACACTCCATACATATATATGGGGAGGTACTAGCTCCAACTCGGTTTTACAGTGAAAATTGCAGGAACTTCAAACCGGCACTAGGAAACACACTGAAAAACTAGAGTAAAAGTTTCTCCTGCAACCCGTTCCCTTTGTGCTAGATGAACGAACGTCTCTCCACATGCTCAGTTCTGAGAGATAAGTGTGTGTGAAAGCCGTCCTTCAACTAGATTGTTGGGAACACAAAGTTCCTTTTCAGTTGCAAACTACACTCCATACATATATATGGGGAGGTACTAGCTCCAACTCGGTTTTACACTGAAAACTGCAGGAACTTCAAACCGGCACTAGGAAACACACTGAAAAACTAGAGTAAAAGTTTCTCCTGCAACCCTTTCCCTTTGTGCTAGATGAACGAACGTCTCTCCACATGCTCAGTTCTGAGAGATAAGTGTGTGTGAAAGCCATCCTTCAACTAGATTGTTGGGAACACAAAGTTCCTTTTCAGTTGCAAACTACACTCCATACATATATATGGGGAGGTACTAGCACCAACTCGGTTTTACAGTGAAAACTGCAGGAACTTCAAACCGACACTAGGAAACACACTGAAAAACCAGAGTAAAAGTTTCTCCTGCAACCCGTTCCCTTTGTGCTAGATGAACGAACGTCTCTCCACATGCTCAGTTCTGAGAGATAAGTGTGTGTGAAAGCCGTCCTTCAACTAGATTGTTGGGAACACAAATTTCCTTTTCAGTTGCAAACTACACTCCATACATATATATGGGGAGGTACTAGCTCCAACTCGGTTTTACACTGAAAACTGCAGGAACTTCAAACCGGCACTAGGAAACACACTGAAAAACTAGAGTAAAAGTTTCTCCTGCAAACCGTTCCCTTTGTGCTAGATGAACGAACGTCTCTCCACATGCTCAGTTCTGAGAGATAAGTGTGTGTGAAAGCCGTCCTTCAACTAGATTGTTGGGAACACAAAGTTCCTTTTCAGTTGCAAACTACACTCCATACATATATATGGGGAGGTACTAGCTCCAACTCGGTTTTACAGTGAAAACTGCAGGAACTTCAAACCGGCACTAGGAAACACACTGAAAAACTAGAGTAAAAGTTTCTCCTGCAACCCGTTCCCTTTGTGCTAGATGAACGAACGTCTGTCCACATGCTCAGTTCTGAGAGATAAGTGTGTGTGAAAGCCGTCCTTCAACTAGATTGTTGGGAACACAAAGTTCCTTTTCAGTTGCAAACTACACTCCATACATATATATGGGGAGGTACTAGCTCCAACTCGGTTTTACAGTGAAAACTGCAGGAACTTCAAACCGGCACTAGGAAACACACTGAAAAACTAGAGTAAAAGTTTCTCCTGCAACCCGTTCCCTTTGTGCTAGATGAACGAAAGTCTCTCCACATGCTCAGTTCTGAGAGATAAGTGTGTGTGAAAGCCGTCCTTCAACTAGATTGTTGGGAACACAAAGTTCCTTTTCAGTTGCAAACTACACTCCATACATATATATGGGGAGGTACTAGCTCCAACTCGGTTTTACAGTGAAAACTGCAGGAACTTCAAACCGGCACTAGGAAACACACTGAAAAACTAGAGTAAAAGTTTCTCCTGCAACCCGTTCCCTTTGTGCTAGATGAACGAACGTCTCTCCACATGCTCAGTTCTGAGAGATAAGTGTGTGTGAAAGCCGTCCTTCAACTAGATTGTTGGGAACACAAAGTTCCTTTTCAGTTGCAAACTACACTCCATACATATATATGGGGAGGTACTAGCTCCAACTCGGTTTTACACTGAAAACTGCAGGAACTTGAAACCGGCACTAGGAAACACACTGAGAAACTAGAGTAAAAGTTTCTCCTGCAACCCGTTCCCTTTGTGCTAGATGAACGAACGTCTCTCCACATGCTCAGTTCTGAGAGATAAGTGTGTGTGAAAGCCGTCCTTCAACTAGATTGTTGGGAACACAAAGTTCCTTTTCAGTTGCAAACTACACTCCATACATATATATGGGGAGGTACTAGCTCCAACTCGGTTTTACAGTGAAAACTGCAGGAACTTCAAACCGGCACTAGGAAACACACTGAAAAACTAGAGTAAAAGTTTCTCCTGCAACCCGTTCCCTTTGTGCTAGATGAACGAACGTCTCTCCACATGCTCAGTTCTGAGAGATAAGTGTGTGTGAAAGCCGTCCTTCAACTAGATTGTTGGGAACACAAAGTTCCTTTTCAGTTGCAAACTACACTCCATACATATATATGGGGAGGTACTAGCTCCAACTCGGTTTTACACTGAAAACTGCAGGAACTTCAAACCGGCACTAGGAAACACACTGAAAAACTAGAGTAAAAGTTTCTCCTGCAACCCTTTCCCTTTGTGCTAGATGAACGAACGTCTCTCCACATGCTCAGTTCTGAGAGATAAGTGTGTGTGAAAGCCATCCTTCAACTAGATTGTTGGGAACACAAAGTTCCTTTTCATTTGCAAACTACACTCCATACATATATATGGGGAGGTACTAGCACCAACTCGGTTTTACAGTGAAAACTGCAGGAACTTCAAACCGGCACTAGGAAACACACTGAAAAACCAGAGTAAAAGTTTCTCCTGCAACCCGTTCCCTTTGTGCTAGATGAACGAACGTCTCTCCACATGCTCAGTTCTGAGAGATAAGTGTGTGTGAAAGCCGTCCTTCAACTAGATTGTTGGGAACACAAATTTCCTTTTCAGTTGCAAACTACACTCCATACATATATATGGGGAGGTACTAGCTCCAACTCGGTTTTACACTGAAAACTGCAGGAACTTCAAACCGGCACTAGGAAACACACTGAAAAACTAGAGTAAAAGTTTCTCCTGCAACCCGTTCCCTTTGTGCTAGATGAACGAACGTCTCTCCACATGCTCAGTTCTGAGAGATAAGTGTGTGTGAAAGCCGTCCTTCAACTAGATTGTTGGGAACACAAAGTTCCTTTTCAGTTGCAAACTACACTCCATACATATATATGGGGAGGTACTAGCTCCAACTCGGTTTTACAGTGAAAACTGCAGGAACTTCAAACCGGCACTAGGAAACACACTGAAAAACTAGAGTAAAAGTTTCTCCTGCAACCCGTTCCCTTTGTGCTAGATGAACGAACGTCTGTCCACATGCTCAGTTCTGAGAGATAAGTGTGTGTGAAAGCCGTCCTTCAACTAGATTGTTGGGAACACAAAGTTCCTTTTCAGTTGCAAACTACACTCCATACATATATATGGGGAGGTACTAGCTCCAACTCGGTTTTACAGTGAAAACTGCAGGAACTTCAAACCGGCACTAGGAAACACACTGAAAAACTAGAGTAAAAGTTTCTCCTGCAACCCGTTCCCTTTGTGCTAGATGAACGAAAGTCTCTCCACATGCTCAGTTCTGAGAGATAAGTGTGTGTGAAAGCCGTCCTTCAACTAGATTGTTGGGAACACAAAGTTCCTTTTCAGTTGCAAACTACACTCCATACATATATATGGGGAGGTACTAGCTCCAACTCGGTTTTACAGTGAAAACTGCAGGAACTTCAAACCGGCACTAGGAAACACACTGAAAAACTAGAGTAAAAGTTTCTCCTGCAACCCGTTCCCTTTGTGCTAGATGAACGAACGTCTCTCCACATGCTCAGTTCTGAGAGATAAGTGTGTGTGAAAGCCGTCCTTCAACTAGATTGTTGGGAACACAAAGTTCCTTTTCAGTTGCAAACTACACTCCATACATATATATGGGGAGGTACTAGCTCCAACTCGGTTTTACACTGAAAACTGCAGGAACTTGAAACCGGCACTAGGAAACACACTGAAAAACTAGAGTAAAAGTTTCTCCTGCAACCCGTTCCCTTTGTGCTAGATGAACGAACGTCTCTCCACATGCTCAGTTCTGAGAGATAAGTGTGTGTGAAAGCCGTCCTTCAACTAGATTGTTGGGAACACAAAGTTCCTTTTCAGTTGCAAACTACACTCCATACATATATATGGGGAGGTACTAGCTCCAACCCGGTTTTACAGTGAAAACTGCAGGAACTTCAAACCGGCACTAGGAAACACACTGAAAAACCAGAGTAAAAGTTTCTCCTGCAACCCGTTCCCTTTGTGCTAGATGAACGAACGTCTCTCCGCATGCTCAGTTCTGAGAGATAAGTGTGTGTGAAAGCCGTCCTTCAACTAGATTGTTGGGAACACAAAGTTCCTTTTCAGTTGCAAACTACACTCCATACATATATATGGGGAGGTACTAGCTCCAACTCGGTTTTACAGTGAAAACTGCAGGAACTTCAAACCGGCACTAGGAAACACACTGAGAAACTAGAGTAAAAGTTTCTCCTGCAACCCGTTCCCTTTGTGCTAGATGAACGAACGTCTCTCCACATGCTCAGTTCTGAGAGATAAGTGTGTGTGAAAGCCGTCCTTCAACTAGATTGTTGGGAACACAAAGTTCCTTTTCAGTTGCAAACTACACTCCATACATATATATGGGGAGGTACTAGCTCCAACTCGGTTTTACAGTGAAAACTGCAGGAACTTCAAACCGGCACTAGGAAACACACTGAAAAACTAGAGTAAAAGTTTCTCCTGCAACCCGTTCCCTTTGTGCTAGATGAACGAACGTCTCTCCACATGCTCAGTTCTGAGAGATAAGTGTGTGTGAAAGCCGTCCTTCAACTAGATTGTTGGGAACACAAAGTTCCTTTTCAGTTGCAAACTACACTCCATACATATATATGGGGAGGTACTAGCTCCAACTCGGTTTTACACTGAAAACTGCAGGAACTTCAAACCGGCACTAGGAAACACACTGAAAAACTAGAGTAAAAGTTTCTCCTGCAACCCTTTCCCTTTGTGCTAGATGAACGAACGTCTCTCCACATGCTCAGTTCTGAGAGATAATTGTGTGTGAAAGCCGTCCTTCAACTAGATTGTTGGGAACACAAAGTTCCTTTCAGTTGCAAACTACACTCCATACATATATATGGGGAGGTACTAGCACCAACTCGGTTTTACAGTGAAAACTGCAGGAACTTCAAACCGGCACTAGGAAACACACTGAAAAACCAGAGTAAAAGTTTC
Source organism: Camelus bactrianus (assembly GCF_048773025.1). Classification (NCBI taxonomy): domain Eukaryota; kingdom Metazoa; phylum Chordata; class Mammalia; order Artiodactyla; family Camelidae; genus Camelus; species Camelus bactrianus. The sequence goes on along the minus strand of NC_133549.1, from coordinate 3,147,846 downwards.
TCCTGCAACCCGTTCCCTTTGTGCTAGATGAACGAACGTCTCTCCACATGCTCAGTTCTGAGAGATAAGTGTGTGTGAAAGCCGTCCTTCAACTAGATTGTTGGGAACACAAATTTCCTTTTCAGTTGCAAACTACACTCCATACATATATATGGGGAGGTACTAGCTCCAACTCGGTTTTACACTGAAAACTGCAGGAACTTCAAACCGGCACTAGGAAACACACTGAAAAACTAGAGTAAAAGTTTCTCCTGCAACCCGTTCCCTTTGTGCTAGATGAACGAACGTCTCTCCACATGCTCAGTTTCTGAGAGATAAGTGTGTGTGAAAGCCGTCCTTCAACTAGATTGTTGGGAACACAAAGTTCCTTTTCAGTTGCAAACTACACTCCATACATATATATGGGGAGGTACTAGCTCCAACTCGGTTTTACAGTGAAAACTGCAGGAACTTCAAACCGGCACTAGGAAACACACTGAAAAACTAGAGTAAAAGGTTCTCCTGCAACCCGTTCCCTTTGTGCTAGATGAACGAACGTCTCTCCACATGCTCAGTTCTGAGAGATAAGTGTGTGTGAAAGCCGTCCTTCAACTAGATTGTTGGGAACACAAAGTTCCTTTTCAGTTGCAAACTACACTCCATACATATATATGGGGAGGTACTAGCTCCAACTCGGTTTTACAGTGAAAACTGCAGGAACTTCAAACCGGCACTAGGAAACACACTGAGAAACTAGAGTAAAAGTTTCTCCTGCAACCCGTTCCCTTTGTGCTAGATGAACGAACGTCTCTCCACATGCTCAGTTCTGAGAGATAAGTGTGTGTGAAAGCCGTCCTTCAACTAGATTGTTGGGAACACAAAGTTCCTTTTCAGTTGCAAACTACACTCCATACATATACATGGGGAGGTACTAGCTCCAACTCGGTTTTACAGTGAAAACTGCAGGAACTTCAAACCGGCACTAGGAAACACACTGAAAAACCAGAGTAAAAGTTCCTCCTGCAACCCGTTCCCTTTGTGCTAGATGAACGAACGTCTCTCCACATGCTCAGTTCTGAGAGATAAGTGTGTGTGAAAGCCGTCCTTCAACTAGATTGTTGGGAACACAAAGTTCCTTTTCAGTTGCAAACTACACTCCATACATATATATGGGGAGGTACTAGCTCCAACTCGGTTTTACACTGAAAACTGCAGGAACTTCAAACCGGCACTAGGAAACACACTGAAAAACTAGAGTAAAAGTTTCCCCTGCAACCCGTTCCCTTTGTGCTAGATGAACGAACGTCTCTCCACCTGCTCAGTTCTGAGAGATAAGTGTGTGTGAAAGCCGTCCTTCAACTAGATTGTTGGGAACACAAAGTTCCTTTTCAGTTGCAAACTACACTCCATACATATATATGGGGAGGTTCTAGCTCCAACTCGGTTTTACAGTGAAAACTGCAGGAACTTGAAACCGGCACTAGGAAACACACTGAAAAACTAGAGAAAAGTTTCTCCTGCAACCCGTTCCCTTTGTGCTAGATGAACGAACGTCTCTCCACATGCTCAGTTCTGAGAGATAAGTGTGTGTGAAAGCCATCCTTCAACTAGATTGTTGGGAACACAAAGTTCCTTTTCAGTTGCAAACTACACTCCATACATATATATGGGGAGGTACTAGCTCCAACTCGGTTTTACAGTGAAAACTGCAGGAACTTCAAACCGGCACTAGGAAACACACTGAGAAACTAGAGTAAAAGTTTCTCCTGCAACCCGTTCCCTTTGTGCTAGATGAACGAACGTCTCTCCACATGCTCAGTTCTGAGAGATAAGTGTGTGTGAAAGCCGTACTTCAACTAGATTGTTGGGAACACAAAGTTCCTTTTCAGTTGCAAACTACACTCCATACATATATATGGGGAGGTACTAGCTCCAACTCGGTTTTACAGTGAAAACTGCAGGAACTTCAAACCGGCACTAGGAAACACACTGAAAAACCAGAGTAAAAGTTTCTCCTGCAACCCGTTCCCTTTGTGCTAGATGAACGAACGTCTCTCCACCTGCTCAGTTCTGAGAGATAAGTGTGTGTGAAAGCCGTTCTTCAACTAGATTGTTGGGAACACAAAGTTCCTTTTCAGTTGCAAACTACACTCCATACATATATATGGGGAGGTACTAGCTCCAACTCGGTTTTACACTGAAAACTGCAGGAACTTGAAACCGGCACTAGGAAACACACTGAAAAACTAGAGTAAAAGTTTCTCCTGCAACCCGTTCCCTTTGTGCTAGATGAACGAACGTCTCTCCACATGCTCAGTTCTGAGAGATAAGTGTGTGTGAAAGCCGTCCTTCAACTAGATTGTTGGGAACACAAAGTTCCTTTTCAGTTGCAAACTACACTCCATACATATATATGGGGAGGTACTAGCTCCAACTAGGTTTTACAGTGAAAACTGCAGGAACTTCAAACCGGCACTAGAAAACACACTGAAATACTAGAGTAAAAGTTTCCCCTGCAACCCGTTCCCTTTGTGCTAGATGAACGAACGTCTCTCCACATGCTCAGTTCTGAGAGATAAGTGTGTGTGAAAGCCGTCCTTCAACTAGATTGTTGGGAACACAAAGTTCCTTTTCAGTTGCAAACTACACTCCATACATATATATGGGGAGGTACTAGCTCCAACTCGGTTTTACAGTGAAAACTGCAGGAACTTCAAACCGGCACTAGGAAACACACTGAAAAACTGGAGTAAAAGGTTCTCCTGCAACCCGTTCCCTTTGTGCTAGATGAACGAACGTCTCTCCACATGCTCAGTTCTGAGAGATAAGTGTGTGTGAAAGCCGTCCTTCAACTAGATTGTTGGGAACACAAATTTCCTTTTCAGTTGCAAACTACACTCCATACATATATATGGGGAGGTACTAGCTCAAACTCGGTTTTACAGTGAAAACTGCAGGAACTTCAAACCGGCACTAGGAAACACACTGAAAAACCAGAGTAAAAGTTTCTCCTGCAACCCGTTCCCTTTGTGCTAGATGAACGAACGTCTCTCCACCTGCTCAGTTCTGAGAGATAAGTGTGTGTGAAAGCCGTCCTTCAACTAGATTGTTGGGAACACAAAGTTCCTTTTCAGTTGCAAACTACACTCCATACATATATATGGGGAGGTACTAGCTCCAACTCGGTTTTACAGTGAAAACTGCAGGAACTTCAAACCGGCACTAGGAAACACACTGAAAAACTAGAGTAAAAGTTTCTCCTGCAACCCGTTCCCTTTGTGCTAGATGAACGAACGTCTCTCCACATGCTCAGTTCTGAGAGATAAGTGTGTGTGAAAGCCGTCCTTCAACTAGATTGTTGGGAACACAAAGTTCCTTTTCAGTTGCAAACTACACTCCATACATATATATGGGGAGGTACTAGCTCCAACTCGGTTTTACAGTGAAAACTGCAGGAACTTCAAACCGGCACTAGGAAACACACTGAAAAACCAGAGTAAAAGTTTCTCCTGCAACCCGTTCCCTTTGTGCTAGATGAACGAACGTCTCTCCACATGCTCAGTTCTGAGAGATAAGTGTGTGTGAAAGCCGTCCTTCAACTAGATTGTTGGGAACACAAAGTTCCTTTTCAGTTGCAAACTACACTCCATACATATATATGGGGAGGTACTAGCTCCAACTCGGTTTTACACTGAAAACTGCAGGAACTTCAAACCGGCACTAGGAAACACACTGAAAAACTAGAGTAAAAGTTTCTCCTGCAACCCGTTCCCTTTGTGCTAGATGAACGAACGTCTCTCCACATGCTCAGTTCTGAGAGATAAGTGTGTGTGAAAGCCGTCCTTCAACTAGATTGTTGGGAACACAAAGTTCCTTTTCAGTTGCAAACTACACTCCATACATATATATGGGGAGGTACTAGCTCCAACTCGGTTTTACAGTGAAAACTGCAGGAACTTCAAACCGGCACTAGGAAACACACTGAGAAACTAGAGTAAAAGTTTCTCCTGCAACCCGTTCCCTTTGTGCTAGATGAACGAACGTCTGTCCACATGCTCAGTTCTGAGAGATAAGTGTGTGTGAAAGCCGTCCTTCAACTAGATTGTTGGGAACACAAAGTTCCTTTTCAGTTGCAAACTACATTCCATACATATATATGGGGAGGTACTAGCTCCAACTCGGTTTTACAGTGAAAACTGCAGGAACTTCAAACCGGCACTAGGAAACACACTGAGAAACTAGAGTAAAAGTTTCTCCTGCAACCCGTTCCCTTTGTGCTAGATGAACGAACGTCTCTCCACATGCTCAGTTCTGAGAGATAATTGTGTGTGAAAGCCGTCCTTCAACTAGATTGTTGGGAACACAAAGTTCCTTTTCAGTTGCAAACTACACTCCATACATATATATGGGGAGGTACTAGCTCCAACTCGGTTTTACAGTGAAAACTGCAGGAACTTGAAACCGGCACTAGGAAACACACTGAAAAACTAGAGTAAAAGTTTCTCCTGCAACCCGTTCCCTTTGTGCTAGATGAACGAACGTCTCTCCACATGCTCAGTTCTGAGAGATAAGTGTGTGTGAAAGCCGTCCTTCAACTAGATTGTTGGGAACACAAAGTTCCTTTTCAGTTGCAAACTACACTCCATACATATACATGGGGAGGTACTAGCTCCAACTCAGTTTTACAGTGAAAACTGCAGGAACTTCAAACCGGCACTAGGAAACACACTGAAAAACCAGAGTAAAAGTTTCTCCTGCAACCCGTTCCCTTTGTGCTAGATGAACGAACGTCTCTCCACATGCTCAGTTCTGAGAGATAAGTGTGTGTGAAAGCCGTCCTTCAACTAGATTGTTGGGAACACAAAGTTCCTTTTCAGTTGCAAACTACACTCCATACATATATATGGGGAGGTACTAGCTCCAACTCGGTTTTACACTGAAAACTGCAGGAACTTCAAACCGGCACTAGGAAACACACTGAAAAACTAGAGTAAAAGTTTCTCCTGCAACCCGTTCCCTTTGTGCTAGATGAACGAACGTCTCTCCACCTGCTCAGTTCTGAGAGATAAGTGTGTGTGAAAGCCGTCCTTCAACTAGATTGTTGGGAACACAAAGTTCCTTTTCAGTTGCAAACTACACTCCATACATATATATGGGGAGGTTCTAGCTCCAACTCGGTTTTACAGTGAAAACTGCAGGAACTTGAAACCGGCACTAGGAAACACACTGAAAAACTAGAGAAAAGTTTCTCCTGCAACCCGTTCCCTTTGTGCTAGATGAACGAACGTCTCTCCACATGCTCAGTTCTGAGAGATAAGTGTGTGTGAAAGCCGTCCTTCAACTAGATTGTTGGGAACACAAAGTTCCTTTTCAGTTGCAAACTACACTCCATACATATATATGGGGAGGTACTAGCTCCAACTCGGTTTTACAGTGAAAACTGCAGGAACTTCAAACCGGCACTAGGAAACACACTGAAAAACCAGAGTAAAAGTTTCTCCTGCAACCCGTTCCCTTTGTGCTAGATGAACGAACGTCTCTCCACCTGCTCAGTTCTGAGAGATAAGTGTGTGTGAAAGCCGTTCTTCAACTAGATTGTTGGGAACACAAAGTTCCTTTTCAGTTGCAAACTACACTCCATACATATATATGGGGAGGTACTAGCTCCAACTCGGTTTTACACTGAAAACTGCAGGAACTTGAAACCGGCACTAGGAAACACACTGAAAAACTAGAGTAAAAGTTTCTCCTGCAACCCGTTCCCTTTGTGCTAGATGAACGAACGTCTCTCCACATGCTCAGTTCTGAGAGATAAGTGTGTGTGAAAGCCGTCCTTCAACTAGATTGTTGGGAACACAAAGTTCCTTTTCAGTTGCAAACTACACTCCATACATATATATGGGGAGGTACTAGCTCCAACTAGGTTTTACAGTGAAAACTGCAGGAACTTCAAACCGGCACTAGGAAACACACTGAAATACTAGAGTAAAAGTTTCCCCTGCAACCCGTTCCCTTTGTGCTAGATGAACGAACGTCTCTCCACATGCTCAGTTCTGAGAGATAAGTGTGTGTGAAAGCCGTCCTTCAACTAGATTGTTGGGAACACAAAGTTCCTTTTCAGTTGCAAACTACACTCCATACATATATATGGGGAGGTACTAGCTCCAACTCGGTTTTACAGTGAAAACTGCAGGAACTTCAAACCGGCACTAGGAAACACACTGAAAAACTAGAGTAAAAGGTTCTCCTGCAACCCGTTCCCTTTGTGCTAGATGAACGAACGTCTCTCCACATGCTCAGTTCTGAGAGATAAGTGTGTGTGAAAGCCGTCCTTCAACTAGATTGTTGGGAACACAAATTTCCTTTTCAGTTGCAAACTACACTCCATACATATATATGGGGAGGTACTAGCTCAAACTCGGTTTTACAGTGAAAACTGCAGGAACTTCAAACCGGCACTAGGAAACACACTGAAAAACCAGAGTAAAAGTTTCTCCTGCAACCCGTTCCCTTTGTGCTAGATGAACGAACGTCTCTCCACCTGCTCAGTTCTGAGAGATAAGTGTGTGTGAAAGCCGTCCTTCAACTAGATTGTTGGGAACACAAAGTTCCTTTTCAGTTGCAAACTACACTCCATACATATATATGGGGAGGTACTAGCTCCAACTCGGTTTTACAGTGAAAACTGCAGGAACTTCAAACCGGCACTAGGAAACACACTGAAAAACTAGAGTAAAAGTTTCTCCTGCAACCCGTTCCCTTTGTGCTAGATGAACGAACGTCTCTCCACATGCTCAGTTCTGAGAGATAAGTGTGTGTGAAAGCCGTCCTTCAACTAGATTGTTGGGAACACAAAGTTCCTTTTCAGTTGCAAACTACACTCCATACATATATATGGGGAGGTACTAGCTCCAACTCGGTTTTACAGTGAAAACTGCAGGAACTTCAAACCGGCACTAGGAAACACACTGAAAAACCAGAGTAAAAGTTTCTCCTGCAACCCGTTCCCTTTGTGCTAGATGAACGAACGTCTCTCCACATGCTCAGTTCTGAGAGATAAGTGTGTGTGAAAGCCGTCCTTCAACTAGATTGTTGGGAACACAAAGTTCCTTTTCAGTTGCAAACTACACTCCATACATATATATGGGGAGGTACTAGCTCCAACTCGGTTTTACACTGAAAACTGCAGGAACTTCAAACCGGCACTAGGAAACACACTGAAAAACTAGAGTAAAAGTTTCTCCTGCAACCCGTTCCCTTTGTGCTAGATGAACGAACGTCTCTCCACATGCTCAGTTCTGAGAGATAAGTGTGTGTGAAAGCCGTCCTTCAACTAGATTGTTGGGAACACAAAGTTCCTTTTCAGTTGCAAACTACACTCCATACATATATATGGGGAGGTACTAGCTCCAACTCGGTTTTACAGTGAAAACTGCAGGAACTTCAAACCGGCACTAGGAAACACACTGAGAAACTAGAGTAAAAGTTTCTCCTGCAACCCGTTCCCTTTGTGCTAGATGAACGAACGTCTCTCCACATGCTCAGTTCTGAGAGATAAGTGTGTGTGAAAGCCGTCCTTCAACTAGATTGTTGGGAACACAAAGTTCCTTTTCAGTTGCAAACTACACTCCATACATATACATGGGGAGGTACTAGCTCCAACTCAGTTTTACAGTGAAAACTGCAGGAACTTCAAACCGGCACTAGGAAACACACTGAAAAACCAGAGTAAAAGTTTCTCCTGCAACCCGTTCCCTTTGTGCTAGATGAACGAACGTCTCTCCACATGCTCAGTTCTGAGAGATAAGTGTGTGTGAAAGCCGTCCTTCAACTAGATTGTTGGGAACACAAAGTTCCTTTTCAGTTGCAAACTACACTCCATACATATATATGGGGAGGTACTAGCTCCAACTCGGTTTTACACTGAAAACTGCAGGAACTTCAAACCGGCACTAGGAAACACACTGAAAAACTAGAGTAAAAGTTTCTCCTGCAACCCGTTCCCTTTGTGCTAGATGAACGAACGTCTCTCCACCTGCTCATTTCTGAGAGATAAGTGTGTGTGAAAGCCGTCCTTCAACTAGATTGTTGGGAACACAAAGTTCCTTTTCAGTTGCAAACTACACTCCATACATATATATGGGGAGGTTCTAGCTCCAACTCGGTTTTACAGTGAAAACTGCAGGAACTTGAAACCGGCACTAGGAAACACACTGAAAAACTAGAGAAAAGTTACTCCTGCAACCCGTTCCCTTTGTGCTAGATGAACGAACGTCTCTCCACATGCTCAGTTCTGAGAGATAAGTGTGTGTGAAAGCCGTCCTTCAACTAGATTGTTGGGAACACAAAGTTCCTTTTCAGTTGCAAACTACACTCCATACATATATATGGGGAGGTACTAGCTCCAACTCGGTTTTACAGTGAAAACTGCAGGAACTTCAAACCGGCACTAGGAAACACACTGAGAAACTAGAGTAAAAGTTTCTCCTGCAACCCGTTCCCTTTGTGCTAGATGAACGAACGTCTCTCCACATGCTCAGTTCTGAGAGATAAGTGTGTGTGAAAGCCGTCCTTCAACTAGATTGTTGGGAACACAAAGTTCCTTTTCAGTTGCAAACTACACTCCATACATATATATGGGGAGGTACTAGCTCCAAATCGGTTTTACAGTGAAAACTGCAGGAACTTCAAACCGGCACTAGGAAACACACTGAAAAACTAGAGTAAAAGTTTCTCCTGCAACCCGTTCCCTTTGTGCTAGATGAACGAACGTCTCTCCACATGCTCAGTTCTGAGAGATAAGTGTGTGTGAAAGCCGTCCTTCAACTAGATTGTTGGGAACACAAAGTTCCTTTTCAGTTGCAAACTACACTCCATACATATATATGGGGAGGTACTAGCTCCAACTCGGTTTTACAGTGAAAACTGCAGGAACTTCAAACCGGCACTAGGAAACACACTGAAAAACCAGAGTAAAAGTTTCTCCTGCAACCCGTTCCCTTTGTGCTAGATGAACGAACGTCTCTCCACATGCTCAGTTCTGAGAAATAAGTGGGTGTGAAAGCCGTCCTTCAACTAGATTGTTGGGAACACAAAGTTCCTTTTCAGTTGCAAACTACACTCCATACATATATATGGGGTGGTACTAGCTCCAACTCGGTTTTACAGTGAAAACTGCAGGAACTTCAAACCGGCACTAGGAAACACACTGAGAAACTAGAGTAAAAGTTTCTCCTGCAACCCGTTCCCTTTGTGCTAGATGAACGAACGTCTCTCCACATGCTCAGTTCTGAGAGATAAGTGTGTGTGAAAGCCGTCCTTCAACTAGATTGTTGGGAACACAAAGTTCCTTTTCAGTTGCAAACTACACTCCATACATATATATGGGGAGGTACTAGCTCCAACTCGGTTTTACAGTGAAAACTGCAGGAACTTGAAACCGGCACTAGGAAACACACTGAAAAACTAGAGTAAAAGTTTCTCCTGCAACCCGTTCCCTTTGTGCTAGATGAACGAACGTCTCTCCACATGCTCAGTTCTGAGAGATAAGTGTGTGTGAAAGCCGTCCTTCAACTAGATTGTTGGGAACACAAAGTTCCTTTTCAGTTGCAAACTACACTCCATACATATACATGGGGAGGTACTAGCTCCAACTCGGTTTTACAGTGAAAACTGCAGGAACTTCAAACCGGCACTAGGAAACACACTGAAAAACCAGAGTAAAAGTTTCTCCTGCAACCCGTTCCCTTTGTGCTAGATGAACGAACGTCTCTCCACATGCTCAGTTCTGAGAGATAAGTGTGTGTGAAAGCCGTCCTTCAACTAGATTGTTGGGAACACAAAGTTCCTTTTCAGTTGCAAACTACACTCCATACATATATATGGGGAGTAACTAGCTCCAACTCGGTTTTACAGTGAAAACTGCAGGAACTTGAAACCGGCACTAGGAAACACACTGAAAAACTAGAGTAAAAGTTTCTCCTGCAACCCGTTCCCTTTGTGCTAGATGAACGAACGTCTCTCCACATGCTCAGTTCTGAGAGATAAGTGTGTGTGAAAGCCGTCCTTCAACTAGATTGTTGGGAACACAAAGTTCCTTTTCAGTTGCAAACTACACTCCATACATATATATGGGGAGGTACTAGCTCCAACTCGGTTTTACAGTGAAAACTGCAGGAACTTCAAACCGGCACTAGGAAACACACTGAAAAACTATAGTAAAAGTTTCTCCTGCAACCCGTTCCCTTTGTGCTAGATGAACGAACGTCTCTCCACATGCTCAGTTCTGAGAGATAAGTGTGTGTGAAAGCCGTCCTTCAACTAGATTGTTGGGAACACAAAGTTCCTTTTCAGTTGCAAACTACACTCCATACATATATATGGGGAGGTACTAGCTCCAACTCGGTTTTACAGTCAAAACTGCAGGAACTTCAAACCGGCACTAGGAAACACACTGAAAAACTAGAGTAAAAGTTTCTCCTGCAACCCGTTCCCTTTGTGCTAGATGAACGAACGTCTCTCCACATGCTCAGTTCTGAGAGATAAGTGTGTGTGAAAGCCGTCCTTCAACTAGATTGTTGGGAACACAAAGTTCCTTTTCAGTTGCAAACTACACTCCATACATATATATGGGGAGGTACTAGCTCCAACTCGGTTTTACAGTCAAAACTGCAGGAACTTCAAACCGGCACTAGGAAACACACTGAAAAACCAGAGTAAAAGTTTCTCCTGCAACCCGTTCCCTTTGTGCTAGATGAACGAACGTCTCTCCACATGCTCATTTCTGAGAGATAAGTGTGTGTGAAAGCCGTCCTTCAACTAGATTGTTGGGAACACAAAGTTACTTTTCAGTTGCAAACTACACTCCATACATATATATGGGGAGGTCCTAGCTCCAACTAGGTTTTAAAGGGAAAACTGCAGGAACTTCAAACCAGCACTAGGAAACACACTGAAAAACTAGAGTAAAAGTTTCTCCTGCAACCCGTTCCCTTTGTGCTAGATGAATGAACGTCTGTCCACATGCTCAGTTCTGAGAGATAAGTGTGTGTGAAAGCCGTCCTTCAACTAGATTGTTGGGAACACAAAGTTCCTTTTCAGTTGCAAACTACACTCCATACATATATATGGGGAGGTACTAGCTCCAACTCGGTTTTACACTGAAAACTGCAGGAACTTCAAACCGGCACTAGGAAACACACTGAAAAACTAGAGTAAAAGGTTCTCCTGCAACCCGTTCCCTTTGTGCTAGATGAACGAACGTCTCTCCACATGCTCAGTTCTGAGAGATAAGTGTGTGTGAAAGCCGTCCTTCAACTAGATTGTTGGGAACACAAAGTTCCTTTTCAGTTGCAAACTACTCTCCATACATATATATGGGGATGTACTAGCTAAAACTCGGTTTTACAGTGAAAACTGCAGGAACTTCAAACCGGCACTAGGAAACACACTGAAAAACCAGAGTAAAAGTTTCTCCTGCAACCCGTTCCCTTTGTGCTAGATGAACGAACGTCTCTCCACCTGCTCAGTTCTGAGAGATAAGTGTGTGTGAAAGCCGTCCTTCAACTAGATTGTTGGGAACACAAAGTTCCTTTTCAGTTGCAAACTACACTCCATACATATATATGGGGAGGTTCTAGCTCCAACTCGGTTTTACAGTGAAAACTGCAGGAACTTGAAACCGGCACTAGGAAACACACTGAAAAACTAGAGAAAAGTTTCTCCTGCAACCCGTTCCCTTTGTGCTAGATGAACGAACGTCTCTCCACATGCTCAGTTCTGAGAGATAAGTGTGTGTGAAAGCCGTCCTTCAACTAGATTGTTGGGAACACAAAGTTCCTTTTCAGTTGCAAACTACACTCCATAAATATATATGGGGAGGTACTAGCTCCAACTCGGTTTTACACTGAAAACTGCAGGAACTTCAAACCGGCACTAGGAAACACACTGAAATACTAGAGTAAAAGTTTCTCCTGCAACCCGTTCCCTTTGTGCTAGATGAACGAACGTCTCTCCACATGCTCAGTTCTGAGAGATAATTGTGTGCGAAAGCCGTCCTTCAACTAGATTGTTGGGAACACAAAGTTCCTTTTCAGTTGCAAACTACACTCCATACATATATATGGGGAGGTACTAGCTCCAACTCGGTTTTACAGTGAAAACTGCAGGAACTTCAAACCGGCACTAGGAAACACACTGATAAACCAGAGTAAAAGTTTCTCCTGCAACCCGTTCACTTTGTGCTAGATGAACGAACGTCTCTCCACATGCCCAGTTCTGAGAGATAAGTGTGTGTGAAAGCCGTCCTTCAACTAGATTGTTGGGAACACAAAGTTCCTTTTCAGTTGCAAACTACACTCCATACATATATATGGGGAGTTACTAGCTCCAACTCGGTTTTACAGTGAAAACTGCAGGAACTTGAAACCGGCACTAGGAAACACACTGAAAAACTAGAGTAAAAGTTTCTCCTGCAACCCGTTCCCTTTGTGCTAGATGAACGAACGTCTCTCCACATGCTCAGTTCTGAGAGATAAGTGTGTGTGAAAGCCGTCCTTCAACTAGATTGTTGGGAACACAAAGTTCCTTTTCATTTGCAAACTACACTCCATACATATATATGGGGAGGTACTTGCTCCAACTCGGTTTTACAGTGAAAACTGCAGGAACTTCAAACCGGCACTAGGAAACACACTGAGAAACTAGAGTAAAAGTTTCTCCTGCAACCCGTTCCCTTTGTGCTAGATGAACGAACGTCTCTCCACATGCTCAGTTCTGAGAGATAAGTGTGTGTGAAAGCCGTCCTTCAACTAGATTGTTGGGAACACAAAGTTCCTTTTCAGTTGCAAACTACACTCCATACATATATATGGGGAGGTCCTAGCTCCAACTCGGTTTTAAAGGGAAAACTGCAGGAACTTCAAACCAGCACTAGGAAACACACTGAAAAACCAGAGTAAAAGTTTCTCCTGCAACCCGTTCCCTTTGTTCTAGATGAATGAACGTCTGTCCACATGCTCAGTTCTGAGAGATAAGTGTGTGTGAAAGCCGTCCTTCAACTAGATTGTTGGGAACACAAAGTTCCTTTTCAGTTGCAAACTACACTCCATACATATATATGGGGAGGTCCTAGCTCCAACTCGGTTTTAAAGGGAAAACTGCAGGAACTTCAAACCGGCACTAGGAAACACACTGAAAAACTAGAGTAAAAGGTTCTCCTGCAACCCGTTCCCTTTGTGCTAGATGAACGAACGTCTCTCCACATGCTCAGTTCTGAGAGATAAGTGTGTGTGAAAGCCGTCCTTCAACTAGATTGTTGGGAACACAAAGTTCCTTTTCAGTTGCAAACTACTCTCCATACATATATATGGGGATGTACTAGCTAAAACTCGGTTTTACAGTGAAAACTGCAGGAACTTCAAACCGGCACTAGGAAACACACTGAAAAACCAGAGTAAAAGTTTCTCCTGCAACCCGTTCCCTTTGTGCTAGATGAACGAACGTCTCTCCACCTGCTCAGTTCTGAGAGATAAGTGTGTGTGAAAGCCGTCCTTCAACTAGATTGTTGGGAACACAAAGTTCCATTTCAGTTGCAAACTACACTCCATACATATATATGGGGAGGTTCTAGCTCCAACTCGGTTTTACAGTGAAAACTGCAGGAACTTGAAACCGGCACTAGGAAACACACTGAAAAACTAGAGTAAAAGTTTCTCCTGCAACCCGTTCCCTTTGTGCTAGATGAACGAACGTCTCTCCACATGCTCAGTTCTGAGAGATAAGTGTGTGTGAAAGCCGTCCTTCAACTAGATTGTTGGGAACACAAAGTTCCTTTTCATTTGCAAACTACACTCCATACATATATATGGGGAGGTACTTGCTCCAACTCGGTTTTACAGTGAAAACTGCAGGAACTTCAAACCGGCACTAGGAAACACACTGAGAAACTAGAGTAAAAGTTTCTCCTGCAACCCGTTCCCTTTGTGCTAGATGAACGAACGTCTCTCCACATGCTCAGTTCTGAGAGATAAGTGTGTGTGAAAGCCGTCCTTCAACTAGATTGTTGGGAACACAAAGTTCCTTTTCATTTGCAAACTACACTCCATACATATATATGGGGAGGTACTTGCTCCAACTCGGTTTTACAGTGAAAACTGCAGGAACTTCAAACCGGCACTAGGAAACACACTGAGAAACTAGAGTAAAAGTTTCTCCTGCAACCCGTTCCCTTTGTGCTAGATGAACGAACGTCTCTCCACATGCTCAGTTCTGAGAGATAAGTGTGTGTGAAAGCCGTCCTTCAACTAGATTGTTGGGAACACAAAGTTCCTTTTCAGTTGCAAACTACACTCCATACATATATATGGGGAGGTCCTAGCTCCAACTCGGTTTTAAAGGGAAAACTGCAGGAACTTCAAACCAGCACTAGGAAACACACTGAAAAACCAGAGTAAAAGTTTCTCCTGCAACCCGTTCCCTTTGTTCTAGATGAATGAACGTCTGTCCACATGCTCAGTTCTGAGAGATAAGTGTGTGTGAAAGCCGTCCTTCAACTAGATTGTTGGGAACACAAAGTTCCTTTTCAGTTGCAAACTACACTCCATACATATATATGGGGAGGTACTAGCTCCAACTCGGTTTTACACTGAAAACTGCAGGAACTTCAAACCGGCACTAGGAAACACACTGAAAAACTAGAGTAAAAGGTTCTCCTGCAACCCGTTCCCTTTGTGCTAGATGAACGAACGTCTCTCCACATGCTCAGTTCTGAGAGATAAGTGTGTGTGAAAGCCGTCCTTCAACTAGATTGTTGGGAACACAAAGTTCCTTTTCAGTTGCAAACTACTCTCCATACATATATATGGGGATGTACTAGCTAAAACTCGGTTTTACAGTGAAAACTGCAGGAACTTCAAACCGGCACTAGGAAACACACTGAAAAACCAGAGTAAAAGTTTCTCCTGCAACCCGTTCCCTTTGTGCTAGATGAACGAACGTCTCTCCACCTGCTCAGTTCTGAGAGATAAGTGTGTGTGAAAGCCGTCCTTCAACTAGATTGTTGGGAACACAAAGTTCCTTTTCAGTTGCAAACTACACTCCATACATATATATGGGGAGGTTCTAGCTCCAACTCGGTTTTACAGTGAAAACTGCAGGAACTTGAAACCGGCACTAGGAAACACACTGAAAAACTACAGTAAAAGTTTCTCCTGCAACCCGTTCCCTTTGTGCTAGATGAACGAACGTCTCTCCACATGCTCAGTTCTGAGAGATAAGTGTGTGTGAAAGCCGTCCTTCAACTAGATTGTTGGGAACACAAAGTTCCTTTTCATTTGCAAACTACACTCCATACATATATATGGGGAGGTACTTGCTCCAACTCGGTTTTACAGTGAAAACTGCAGGAACTTCAAACCGGCACTAGGAAACACACTGAGAAACTAGAGTAAAAGTTTCTCCTGCAACCCGTTCCCTTTGTGCTAGATGAACGAACGTCTCTCCACATGCTCAGTTCTGAGAGATAAGTGTGTGTGAAAGCCGTCCTTCAACTAGATTGTTGGGAACACAAAGTTCCTTTTCAGTTGCAAACTACAATCCATACATATATATGGGGAGGTACTAGCTCCAACCCGGTTTTACAGTGAAAACTGCAGGAACTTCAAACCGGCACTAGGAAACACACTGAAAAACCAGAGTAAAAGTTTCTCCTGCAACCCGTTCCCTTTGTGCTAGATGAACGAACGTCTCTCCACATGCTCAGTTCTGAGAGATAAGTGTGTGTGAAAGCCGTCCTTCAACTAGATTGTTGGGAACACAAAGTTCCTTTTCAGTTGCAAACTACACTCCATACATATATATGGGGAGGTACTAGCTCCAACTCGGTTTTACAGTGAAAACTGCAGGAACTTCAAACCGGCACTAGGAAACACACTGAAAAACTAGAGAAAAGTTTCTCCTGCAACCCGTTCCCTTTGTGCTAGATGAACGAACATCTCTCCACATGCTCAGTTCTGAGAGATAAGTGTGTGTGAAAGCCGTCCTTCAACTAGATTGTTGGGAACACAAAGTTCCTTTTCAGTTGCAAACTACACTCCATACATATATATGGGGAGGTACTAGCTCCAACTCGGTTTTACACTGAAAACTGCAGGAACTTCAAACCGGCACTAGGAAACACACTGAAAAACTAGAGTAAAAGTTTCTCCTGCAACCCGTTCCCTTTGTGCTAGATGAACGAACGTCTCTCCACATGCTCAGTTCTGAGAGATAAGTGTGTGTGAAAGCCGTCCTTCATCAAGATTGTTGGGAACACAAAGTTCCTTTTCAGTTGCAAACTACACTCCATACATATATATGGGGAGGTACTAGCTCCAACTCGGTTTTACAGTGAAAACTGCAGGAACTTCAAACCGGCACTAGGAAACACACTGAAAAACCAGAGTATAAGTTTCTCCTGCAACCCGTTCCCTTTGTGCTAGATGAACGAACGTCTCTCGACATGCTCAGTTCTGAGAGATAAGTGTGTGTGAAAGCCGTCCTTCAACTAGATTGTTGGGAACACAAAGTTCCTTTTCAGTTGCAAACTACACTCCATGCATATATATGGGGAGGTACTAGCTCCAACTCGGTTTAACAGTGAAAACTGCAGGAACTTGAAACCGGCACTAGGAAACACACTGAAAAACTAGAGTAAAAGTTTCTCCTGCAACCCGTTCCCTTTGTGCTAGATGAACGAACGTCTCTCCACATGCTCAGTTCTGAGAGATAAGTGTGTGTGAAAGCCGTCCTTCAACTAGATTGTTGGGAACACAAAGTTCCTTTTCAGTTGCAAACTACACTCCATACATATATATGGGGAGGTACTAGCTCCAACTCGGTTTTACAGTCAAAACTGCAGGAACTTCAAACCGGCACTAGGAAACACACTGAAAAACTAGAGTAAAAGTTTCTCCTGCAACCCGTTCCCTTTGTGCTAGATGAACGAACGTCTGTCCACATGCTCAGTTCTGAGAGATAAGTGTGTGTGAAAGCCGTCCTTCAACTAGATTGTTGGGAACACAAAGTTCCTTTTCAGTTGCAAACTACACTCCATACATATATATGGGGAGGTACTAGCTCCAACTCGGTTTTACAGTGAAAACTGCAGGAACTTCAAACCGGCACTAGGAAACACACTGAAAAACTAGAGTAAAAGTTTCCCCTGCAACCCGTTCCCTTTGTGCTAGATGAACGAACGTCTCTCCACATGCTCAGTTCTGAGAGATAAGTGTGTGTGAAAGCCGTCCTTCAACTAGATTGTTGGGAACACAAAGTTCCTTTTCAGTTGCAAACTACACTCCATACATATATATGGGGAGGTACTAGCTCCAACTCGGTTTTACAGTGAAAACTGCAGGAACTTCAAACCGGCACTAGGAAACACACTGAAAAACCAGAGAAAAAGTTTCTCCTGCTACCCGTTCCCTTTGTGCTAGATGAACGAACGTCTCTCCACATGCTCAGTTCTGAGAGATAAGTGTGTGTGAAAGCCGTCCTTCAGCTAGATTGTTGGGAAGACAAAGTTCCTTTTCAGTTGCAAACTACACTCCATACATATATATGGGGAGGTACTAGCTCCAACTCGGTTTTACAGTGAAAACTGCAGGAACTTCAAACCGGCACTAGGAAACACACTGAAAAACTAGAGTAAAAGTTTCTCCTGCAACCCGTTCCCTTTGTGCTAGATGAACGAACGTCTCTCCACATGCTCAGTTCTGAGAGATAAGTGTGTGTGAAAGCCGTCCTTCAACTAGATTGTTGGGAACACAAAGTTCCTTTTCAGTTGCAAACTACACTCCATACATATATATGGGGAGGTACTAGCTCCAACTCGGTTTTACAGTGAAAACTGCAGGAACTTCAAACCGGCACTAGGAAACACACTGAAAAACTAGAGTAAAAGTTTCTCCTGCAACCCGTTCCCTTTGTGCTAGATGAACGAACGTCTCTCCACATGCTCAGTTCTGAGAGATAAGTGTGTGTGAAAGCCGTCCTTCAACTAGATTGTTGGGAACACAAAGTTCCTTTTCAGTTGCAAACTACAATCCATACATATATATGGGGAGGTACTAGCTCCAACTCGGTTTTACACTGAAAACTGCAGGAACTTCAAACCGGCACTAGGAAACACACTGAAAAACTAGAGTAAAAGTTTCTCCTGCAACACGTTCCCGTTGTGCTAGATGAACGAACGTCTCTCCACATGCTCAGTTCTGAGAGATAAGTGTGTGTGAAAGCCGTCCTTCAACTAGATTGTTGGGAACACAAAGTTCCTTTTCAGTTGCAAACTACACTCCATACATATATATGGGGAGGTACTAGCTCCAACTCGGTTTTACAGTGAAAACTGCAGGAACTTCAAACCGGCACTAGGAAACACACTGAGAATCTAGAGTAAAACTTTCTCCTGCAACCCGTTCCCTTTGTGCTAGATGAACGAACGTCTCTCCACATGCTCAGTTCTGAGAGATAAGTGTGTGTGAAAGCCGTCCTTCAACTAGATTGTTGGGAACACAAAGTTCCTTTTCAGTTGCAAACTACACTCCATACATATATATGGGGAGGTACTAGCTCCAACTCGGTTTTACAGTGAAAACTGCAGGAACTTCAAACCGGCACTAGGAAACACACTGAGAGACTAGAGTAAAAGTTTCTCCTGCAACCCGTTCCCTTTGTGCTAGATGAACGAAAGTCTCTCCACATGCTCAGTTCTGAGAGATAAGTGTGTGTGAAAGCCGTCCTTCAACTAGATTGTTGGGAACACAAAGTTCCTTTTCAGTTGCAAACTACACTCCATACATATATATGGGGAGGTACTAGCTCCAACTCGGTTTTACAGTGAAAACTGCAGGAACTTCAAACCGGCACTAGGAAACACACTGAAAAACTAGAGTAAAAGTTTCTCCTGCAACCCGTTCCCTTTGTGCTAGATGAACGAACGTCTCTCCACATGCTCAGTTCTGAGAGATAAGTGTGTGTGAAAGCCGTCCTTCAACTAGATTGTTGGGAACACAAAGTTCCTTTTCAGTTGCAAACAACACTCCATACATATACATGGGGAGGTACTAGCTCCAACTCGGTTTCACAGTGAAAACTGCAGGAACTTCAAACCGGCACTAGGAAACACACTGAGAAACTAGAGTAAAAGTTTCTCCTGCAACCCGTTCCCTTTGTGCTAGATGAACGAACGTCTGTCCACATGCTCAGTTCTGAGAGATAAGTGTGTGTGAAAGCCGTCCTTCAACTAGATTGTTGGGAACACAAAGTTCCTTTTCAGTTGCAAACAACACTCCATACATATACATGGGGAGGTACTAGCTCCAACTCGGTTTTACAGTGAAAACTGCAGGAACTTCAAACCGGCACTAGGAAACACACTGAGAGACTAGAGTAAAAGTTTCTCCTGCAACCCGTTCCCTTTGTGCTAGATGAACGAAAGTCTCTCCACATGCTCAGTTCTGAGAGATAAGTGTGTGTGAAAGCCGTCCTTCAACTAGATTGTTGGGAACACAAAGTTCCTTTTCAGTTGCAAACTACACTCCATACATATATATGGGGAGGTACTAGCTCCAACTCGGTTTTACAGTGAAAACTGCAGGAACTTCAAACCGGCACTAGGAAACACACTGAAAAACTAGAGTAAAAGTTTCTCCTGCAACCCGTTCCCTTTGTGCTAGATGAACGAACGTCTCTCCACATGCTCAGTTCTGAGAGATAAGTGTGTGTGAAAGCCGTCCTTCAACTAGATTGTTGGGAACACAAAGTTCCTTTTCAGTTGCAAACAACACTCCATACATATACATGGGGAGGTACTAGCTCCAACTCGGTTTCACAGTGAAAACTGCAGGAACTTCAAACCGGCACTAGGAAACACACTGAGAAACTAGAGTAAAAGTTTCTCCTGCAACCCGTTCCCTTTGTGCTAGATGAACGAACGTCTGTCCACATGCTCAGTTCTGAGAGATAAGTGTGTGTGAAAGCCGTCCTTCAACTAGATTGTTGGGAACACAAAGTTCCTTTTCAGTTGCAAACAACACTCCATACATATACATGGGGAGGTACTAGCTCCAACTCGGTTTTACAGTGAAAACTGCAGGAACTTCAAACCGGCACTAGGAAACACACTGAAAAACCAGAGAAAAAGTTTCTCCTGCAACCCGTTCCCTTTGTGCTAGATGAACGAACGTCTCTCCACATGCTCAGTTCTGAGAGATAAGTGTGTGTGAAAGCCGTCCTTCAGCTAGATTGTTGGGAAGACAAAGTTCCTTTTCAGTTGCAAACTACACTCCATACATATATATGGGGAGGTACTAGCTCCAACTCGGTTTTACAGTGAAAACAGCAGGAACTTCAAACCGGCACTAGGAAACACACTGAAAAACTAGAGTAAAAGTTTCTCCTGCAACCCGTTCCCTTTGTGCTAGATGAACGAACGTCTCTCCACATGCTCAGTTCTGAGAGATAAGTGTGTGTGAAAGCCGTCCTTCAACTAGATTGTTGGGAACACAAAGTTCCTTTTCAGTTGCAAACTACACTCCATACATATATATGGGGAGGTACTAGCTCCAACTCGGTTTTACAGTGAAAACTGCAGGAACTTCAAACCGGCACTAGGAAACACACTGAAAAACTAGAGTAAAAGTTTCTCCTGCAACCCGTTCCCTTTGTGCTAGATGAACGAACGTCTCTCCACATGCTCAGTTCTGAGAGATAAGTGTGTGTGAAAGCCGTCCTTCAACTAGATTGTTGGGAACACAAATTTCCTTTTCAGTTGCAAACTACACTCCATACATATATATGGGGAGGTACGAGCTCCAACTCGGTTTTACACTGAAAACTGCAGGAACTTCAAACCGGCACTAGGAAACACACTGAAAAACTAGAGTAAAAGTTTCTCCTGCAACACGTTCCCGTTGTGCTAGATGAACGAACGTCTCTCCACATGCTCAGTTCTGAGAGATAAGTGTGTGTGAAAGCCGTCCTTCAACTAGATTGTTGGGAACACAAAGTTCCTTTTCAGTTGCAAACTACACTCCATACATATATATGGGGAGGTACTAGCTCCAACTCGGTTTTACAGTGAAAACTGCAGGAACTTCAAACCGGCACTAGGTAACACACTGAGAATCTAGAGTAAAAGTTTCTCCTGCAACCCGTTCCCTTTGTGCTAGATGAACGAACGTCTCTCCACATGCTCAGTTCTGAGAGATAAGTGTGTGTGAAAGCCGTCCTTCAACTAGATTGTTGGGAACACAAAGTTCCTTTTCAGTTGCAAACTACACTCCATACATATATATGGGGAGGTACTAGCTCCAACTCCGTTTTACAGTGAAAACTGCAGGAACTTCAAACCGGCACTAGGAAACACACTGAGAAACTAGAGTAAAAGTTTCTCCTGCAACCCGTTCCCTTTGTGCTAGATGAACGAACGTCTCTCCACATGCTCAGTTCTGAGAGATAAGTGTGTGTGAAAGCCGTCCTTCAACTAGATTGTTGGGAACACAAAGTTCCTTTTCAGTTGCAAACTACACTCCATACATATATATGGGGAGGTACTAGCTCCAACTCGGTTTTACAGTGAAAACTGCAGGAACTTCAAACCGGCACTAGGAAACACACTGAGAAACTAGAGTAAAAGTTTCTCCTGCAACCCGTTCCCTTTGTGCTAGATGAACGAACGTCTCTCCACATGCTCAGTTCTGAGAGATAAGTGTGTGTGAAAGCCGTCCTTCAACTAGATTGTTGGGAACACAAAGTTCCTTTTCAGTTGCAAACAACACTCCATACATATACATGGGGAGGTACTAGCTCCAACTCGGTTTTACAGTGAAAACTGCAGGAACTTCAAACCGGCACTAGGAAACACACTGAGAAACTAGAGTAAAAGTTTCTCCTGCAACCCGTTCCCTTTGTGCTAGATGAACGAACGTCTCTCCACATGCTCAGTTCTGAGAGATAAGTGTGTGTGAAAGCCGTCCTTCAACTAGATTGTTGGGAACACAAAGTTCCTTTTCAGTTGCAAACTACACTCCATACATATATATGGGGAGGTAATAGCTCCAACTCGGTTTTACAGTGAAAACTGCAGGAACTTCAAACCGGCACTAGGAAACACACTGAGAAACTAGAGTAAAAGTTTCTCCTGCAACCCGTTCCCTTTGTGCTAGATGAACGAACGTCTGTCCACATGCTCAGTTCTGAGAGATAAGTGTGTGTGAAAGCCGTCCTTCAACTAGATTGTTGGGAACACAAAGTTCCTTTTCAGTTGCAAACAACACTCCATACATATACATGGGGAGGTACTAGCTCCAACTCGGTTTTACAGTGAAAACTGCAGGAACTTCAAACCGGCACTAGGAAACACACTGAGAAACTAGAGTAAAAGTTTCTCCTGCAACCCGTTCCCTTTGTGCTAGATGAACGAACGTCTCTCCACATGCTCAGTTCTGAGAGATAAGTGTGTGTGAAAGCCGTCCTTCAACTAGATTGTTGGGAACACAAAGTTCCTTTTCAGTTGCAAACTACACTCCATACATATATAAGGCGAGGTAATAGCTCCAACTCGGTTTTACAGTGAAAACTGCAGGAACTTCACACCGGCACTAGGAAACACACTGAGAAACTAGAGTAAAAGTTTCTCCTGCAACCCGTTCCCTTTGTGCTAGATGAACGAACGTCTCTCCACATGCTCAGTTCTGAGAGATAAGTGTGTGTGAAAGCCGTCCTTCAACTAGATTGTTGGGAACACAAATTTCCTTTTCAGTTGCAAACTACACTCCATACATATATATGGGGAGGTACGAGCTCCAACTCGGTTTTACACTGAAAACTGCAGGAACTTCAAACCGGCACTAGGAAACACACTGAAAAACTAGAGTAAAAGTTTCTCCTGCAACACGTTCCCGTTGTGCTAGATGAACGAACGTCTCTCCACATGCTCAGTTCTGAGAGATAAGTGTGTGTGAAAGCCGTCCTTCAACTAGATTGTTGGGAACACAAAGTTCCTTTTCAGTTGCAAACTACACTCCATACATATATATGGGGAGGTACTAGCTCCAACTCGGTTTTACAGTGAAAACTGCAGGAACTTCAAACCGGCACTAGGTAACACACTGAGAATCTAGAGTAAAAGTTTCTCCTGCAACCCGTTCCCTTTGTGCTAGATGAACGAACGTCTCTCCACATGCTCAGTTCTGAGAGATAAGTGTGTGTGAAAGCCGTCCTTCAACTAGATTGTTGGGAACACAAAGTTCCTTTTCAGTTGCAAACTACACTCCATACATATATATGGGGAGGTACTAGCTCCAACTCCGTTTTACAGTGAAAACTGCAGGAACTTCAAACCGGCACTAGGAAACACACTGAGAAACTAGAGTAAAAGTTTCTCCTGCAACCCGTTCCCTTTGTGCTAGATGAACGAACGTCTCTCCACATGCTCAGTTCTGAGAGATAAGTGTGTGTGAAAGCCGTCCTTCAACTAGATTGTTGGGAACACAAAGTTCCTTTTCAGTTGCAAACTACACTCCATACATATATATGGGGAGGTACTAGCTCCAACTCGGTTTTACAGTGAAAACTGCAGGAACTTCAAACCGGCACTAGGAAACACACTGAGAAACTAGAGTAAAAGTTTCTCCTGCAACCCGTTCCCTTTGTGCTAGATGAACGAACGTCTCTCCACATGCTCAGTTCTGAGAGATAAGTGTGTGTGAAAGCCGTCCTTCAACTAGATTGTTGGGAACACAAAGTTCCTTTTCAGTTGCAAACAACACTCCATACATATACATGGGGAGGTACTAGCTCCAACTCGGTTTTACAGTGAAAACTGCAGGAACTTCAAACCGGCACTAGGAAACACACTGAGAAACTAGAGTAAAAGTTTCTCCTGCAACCCGTTCCCTTTGTGCTAGATGAACGAACGTCTCTCCACATGCTCAGTTCTGAGAGATAAGTGTGTGTGAAAGCCGTCCTTCAACTAGATTGTTGGGAACACAAAGTTCCTTTTCAGTTGCAAACAACACTCCATACATATACATGGGGAGGTACTAGCTCCAACTCGGTTTTACAGTGAAAACTGCAGGAACTTCAAACCGGCACTAGGAAACACACTGAGAAACTAGAGTAAAAGTTTCTCCTGCAACCCGTTCCCTTTGTGCTAGATGAACGAACGTCTCTCCACATGCTCAGTTCTGAGAGATAAGTGTGTGTGAAAGCCGTCCTTCAACTAGATTGTTGGGAACACAAAGTTCCTTTTCAGTTGCAAACTACACTCCATACATATATATGGGGAGGTAATAGCTCCAACTCGGTTTTACAGTGAAAACTGCAGGAACTTCAAACCGGCACTAGGAAACACACTGAGAAACTAGAGTAAAAGTTTCTCCTGCAACCCGTTCCCTTTGTGCTAGATGAACGAACGTCTCTCCACATGCTCAGTTCTGAGAGATAAGTGTGTGTGAAAGCCGTCCTTCAACTAGATTGTTGGGAACACAAAGTTCCTTTTCAGTTGCAAACAACACTCCATACATATACATGGGGAGGTACTAGCTCCAACTCGGTTTTACAGTGAAAACTGCAGGAACTTCAAACCGGCACTAGGAAACACACTGAGAAACTAGAGTAAAAGTTTCTCCTGCAACCCGTTCCCTTTGTGCTAGATGAACGAACGTCTCTCCACATGCTCAGTTCTGAGAGATAAGTGTGTGTGAAAGCCGTCCTTCAACTAGATTGTTGGGAACACAAAGTTCCTTTTCAGTTGCAAACTACACTCCATACATATATATGGGGAGGTAATAGCTCCAACTCGGTTTTACAGTGAAAACTGCAGGAACTTCAAACCGGCACTAGGAAACACACTGAGAAACTAGAGTAAAAGTTTCTCCTGCAACCCGTTCCCTTTGTGCTAGATGAACGAACGTCTGTCCACATGCTCAGTTCTGAGAGATAAGTGTGTGTGAAAGCCGTCCTTCAACTAGATTGTTGGGAACACAAAGTTCCTTTTCAGTTGCAAACAACACTCCATACATATACATGGGGAGGTACTAGCTCCAACTCGGTTTTACAGTGAAAACTGCAGGAACTTCAAACCGGCACTAGGAAACACACTGAGAAACTAGAGTAAAAGTTTCTCCTGCAACCCGTTCCCTTTGTGCTAGATGAACGAACGTCTCTCCACATGCTCAGTTCTGAGAGATAAGTGTGTGTGAAAGCCGTCCTTCAACTAGATTGTTGGGAACACAAAGTTCCTTTTCAGTTGCAAACTACACTCCATACATATATAAGGCGAGGTAATAGCTCCAACTCGGTTTTACAGTGAAAACTGCAGGAACTTCACACCGGCACTAGGAAACACACTGAGAAACTAGAGTAAAAGTTTCTCCTGCAACCCGTTCCCTTTGTGCTAGATGAACGAACGTCTGTCCACATGCTCAGTTCTGAGAGATAAGTGTGTGTGAAAGCCGTCCTTCAACTAGATTGTTGGGAACACAAAGTTCCTTTTCAGTTGCAAACTACACTCCATACATATATATGGGGAGGTACTAGCTCCAACTCGGTTTTACAGTGAAAACTGCAGGAACTTCAAACCGGCACTAGGAAACACACTGAGAATCTAGAGTAAAAGTTTCTCCTGCAACCCGTTCCTTTTGTGCTAGATGAACGAACGTCTCTCCACATGCTCAGTTCTGAGAGATATGTGTGTGTGAAAGCCGTCCTTCAACTAGATTGTTGGGAACACAAAGTTCCTTTTCAGTTGCAAACTACACTCCATACATATATATGGGGAGGTACTAGCTCCAACTCGGTTTTAAAGTGAAAACTGCAGGAACTTCAAACCGGCACTAGGAAACACACTGAGAAACAAGAGTAAAAGTTTCTCCTGCAACCCGTTCCCTTTGTGCTAGATGAACGAACGTCTCTCCACATGCTCAGTTCTGAGAGATAAGTATGTGTCAAAGCCGTCCTTCAACTAGATTGTTGGGAACACAAAGTTCCTTTTCAGTTGCAAACTACTCTCCATACATATATATGGGGAGGTACTAGCTCCAACTCGGTTTTACAGTGAAAACTGCAGGAACTTCAAACCGGCACTAGGAAACACACTGAGAAACTAGAGTAAAAGTTTCTCCTGCAACCCGTTCCCTTTGTGCTAGATGAACGAACGTCTCTCCACATGCTCAGTTCTGAGAGATAAGTGTGTGTGAAAGCCGTCCTTCAACTAGATTGTTGGGAACACAAAGTTCCTTTTCAGTTGCAAACTACACTCCATACATATATATGGGGAGGTACTAGCTCCAACTCGGTTTTACAGTTAAAACTGCAGGAACTTCAAACCGGCACTAGGAAACACACTGAGAAACTAGAGTAAAAGTTTCTCCTGCAACCCGTTCCCTTTGTGCTAGATGAACGAACGTCTCTCCACCTGCTCTGTTCTGAGAGATAAGTGTGTGTGAAAGCCGTCCTTCAACTAGATTGTTGGGAACACAAAGTTCCTTTTCAGTTGCAAACTACACTCCATACATATATATGGGGAGGTACTAGCTCCAACTCGGTTTTACAGTGAAAACTGCAGGAACTTCAAACCGGCACTAGGAAACACACTGAAAAACTAGAGTAAAAGTTTCTCCTGCAACCCGTTCCCTTTGTGCTAGATGAAAGAACGTCTCCCCACATGCTTAGTTCTGAGAGATAAGTGTGTGTGAAAGCCGTCCTTCAACTAGATTGTTGGGAACACAAAGTTCCTTTTCAGTTGCAAACTACACTCCATACATATACATGGGGAGGTACTAGCTCCAACTCGGTTTTACAGTGAAAACTGCAGGAACTTCAAACCGGCACTAGGAAACACACTGAGAAACTAGAGTAAAAGTTTCTCCTGCAACCCGTTCCCTTTGTGCTAGATGAACGAACGTCTCTCCACCTGCTCAGTTCTGAGAGATAAGTGTGTGTGAAAGCCGTCCTTCAACTAGATTGTTGGGAACACAAAGTTCCTTTTCAGTTGCAAACTACACTCCATACATATATATGGGGAGGTACTAGCTCCAACTCGGTTTTACACTGAAAACTGCAGGAACTTCAAACCGGCACTAGGAAACACACTGAGAAACTAGAGTAAAAGTTTCTCCTGCAACCCGTTCCCTTTGTGCTAGATGAACGAACGTCTCTCCACATGCTCAGTTCTGAGAGATAAGTGTGTGTGAAAGCCGTCCTTCAACTAGATTGTTGGGAACACAAAGTTCCTTTTCAGTTGCAAACTACACTCCATACATATATATGGGGAGGTACTAGCTCCAACTCGGTTTTACAGTGAAAACTGCAGGAACTTCAAACCGGCACTAGGAAACACACTGAGAAACTAGAGTAAAAGTTTCTCCTGCAACCCGTTCCCTTTGTGCTAGATGAACGAACGTCTCTCCACATGCTCAGTTCTGAGAGATAAGTGTGTGTGAAAGCCGTCCTTCAACTAGATTGTTGGGAACACAAAGTTCCTTTTCAGTTGCAAACTACACTCCATACATATAAATGGGGAGGTACTAGCTCCAACTCGGTTTTACAGTGAAAACTGCAGGAACTTCAAACCGGCACTAGGAAACACACTGAAAAACTAGAGTAAAAGTTTCTCCTGCAACCCGTTCCCTTTGTGCTAGATGAAAGAACGTCTCCCCACATGCTCAGTTCTGAGAGATAAGTGTGTGTGAAAGCCGTCCTTCAACTAGATTGTTGGGAACACAAAGTTCCTTTTCAGTTGCAAACTACACTACATACATATATATGGGGAGGTACTAGCTCCAACTCGGTTTTACACTGAAAACAGCAGGAACTTCAAACCGGCACTAGGAAACACACTGAGAAACTAGAGTAAAAGTTTCTCCTGCAACCCGTTCCCTTTGTGCTAGATGAACGAACGTCTCTCCACATGCTCAGTTCTGAGAGATAAGTATGTGTCAAAGCCGTCCTTCAACTAGATTGTTGGGAACACAAAGTTCGTTTTCAGTTGCAAACTACACTCCATATATATATATGGGGAGGTACTAGCTCCAACTCGGTTTTACAGTGAAAACTGCAGGAACTTCAAACCGGCACTAGGAAACACACTGAGAAACTAGAGTAAAAGTTTCTCCTGCAACCCGTTCCCTTTGTGCTAGATGAACGAACGTCTCTCCACATGCTCAGTTCTGAGAGATAAGTGTGTGTGAAAGCCGTCCTTCAACTAGATTGTTGGGAACACAAAGTTCCTTTTCAGTTGCAAACTACACTCCATACATATATATGGGGAGGTACTAGCTCCAACTCGGTTTTACAGTGAAAACTGCAGGAACTTCAAACCGGCACTAGGAAACACACTGAGAAACTAGAGTAAAAGTTTCTCCTGCAACCCGTTCCCTTTGTGCTAGATGAACGAACGTCTCTCCACCTGCTCAGTTCTGAGAGATAAGTGTGTGTGAAAGCCGTCCTTCAACTAGATTGTTGGGAACACAAAGTTCCTTTTCAGTTGCAAACTACACTCCATACATATATATGGGGAGGTACTAGCTCCAACTCGGTTTTACAGTGAAAACTGCAGGAACTTCAAACCGGCACTAGGAAACACACTGAAAAACTAGAGTAAAAGTTTCTCCTGCAACCCGTTCCCTTTGTGCTAGATGAAAGAACGTCTCCCCACATGCTTAGTTCTGAGAGATAAGTGTGTGTGAAAGCCGTCCTTCAACTAGATTGTTGGGAACACAAAGTTCCTTTTCAGTTGCAAACTACACTCCATACATATACATGGGGAGGTACTAGCTCCAACTCGGTTTTACAGTGAAAACTGCAGGAACTTCAAACCAGCACTAGGAAACACACTGAGAAACTAGAGTAAAAGTTTCTCCTGCAACCCGTTCCCTTTGTGCTAGATGAACGAACGTCTCTCCACATGCTCAGTTCTGAGAGATAAGTGTGTGTGAAAGCCGTCCTTCAACTAGATTGTTGGGAACACAAAGTTCTTTTTAAGTTGCAAACTACTCTCCATACATATATATGGGGAGGTACTAGCTCCAACTCGGTTTTACAGTGAAAACTGCAGGAACTTCAAACCGGCACTAGGAAACACACTGAAAAACTAGAGTAAAAGTTTCTCCTGCAACCCGTTCCCTTTGTGCTAGATGAACGAACGTCTCTCCACATGCTCAGTTCTGAGAGATAAGTGTGTGTGAAAGCCGTACTTCAACTAGATTGTTGGGAACACAAAGTTCCTTTTCAGTTGCAAACTACACTCCATACATATATATGGGGAGGTACTAGCTCCAACTCGGTTTTACAGTGAAAACTGCAGGAACTTCAAACCGGCACTAGGAAACACACTGAGAAACTAGAGTAAAAGTTTCTCCTGCAACCCGTTCCCTTTGTGCTAGATGAACGAACGTCTCTCCACATGCTCAGTTCTGAGAGATAAGTGTGTGTGAAAGCCGTCCTTCAACTAGATTGTTGGGAACACAAAGTTCCTTTTCAGTTGCAAACTACACTCCATACATATATATGGGGAGGTACTAGCTCCAACTCGGTTTTAAAGTGAAAACTGCAGGAACTTCAAACCGGCACTAGGAAACACACTGAGAAACAAGAGTAAAAGTTTCTCCTGCAACCCGTTCCCTTTGTGCTAGATGAACGAACGTCTCTCCACATGCTCAGTTCTGAGAGATAAGTATGTGTCAAAGCCGTCCTTCAACTAGATTGTTGGGAACACAAAGTTCCTTTTCAGTTGCAAACTACTCTCCATACATATATATGGGGAGGTACTAGCTCCAACTCGGTTTTACAGTGAAAACTGCAGGAACTTCAAACCGGCACTAGGAAACACACTGAGAAACTAGAGTAAAAGTTTCTCCTGCAACCCGTTCCCTTTGTGCTAGATGAACGAACGTCTCTCCACATGCTCAGTTCTGAGAGATAAGTGTGTGTGAAAGCCGTCCTTCAACTAGATTGTTGGGAACACAAAGTTCCTTTTCAGTTGCAAACTACACTCCATACATATATATGGGGAGGTACTAGCTCCAACTCGGTTTTACAGTTAAAACTGCAGGAACTTCAAACCGGCACTAGGAAACACACTGAGAAACTAGAGTAAAAGTTTATCCTGCAACCCGTTCCCTTTGTGCTAGATGAACGAACGTCTCTCCACCTGCTCTGTTCTGAGAGATAAGTGTGTGTGAAAGCCGTCCTTCAACTAGATTGTTGGGAACACAAAGTTCCTTTTCAGTTGCAAACTACACTCCATACATATATATGGGGAGGTACTAGCTCCAACTCGGTTTTACAGTGAAAACTGCAGGAACTTCAAACCGGCACTAGGAAACACACTGAAAAACTAGAGTAAAAGTTTCTCCTGCAACCCGTTCCCTTTGTGCTAGATGAAAGAACGTCTCCCCACATGCTTAGTTCTGAGAGATAAGTGTGTGTGAAAGCCGTCCTTCAACTAGATGGTTGGGAACACAAAGTTCCTTTTCAGTTGCAAACTACACTCCATACATATACATGGGGAGGTACTAGCTCCAACTCGGTTTTACAGTGAAAACTGCAGGAACTTCAAACCGGCACTAGGAAACACACTGAGAAACTAGAGTAAAAGTTTCTCCTGCAACCCGTTCCCTTTGTGCTAGATGAACGAACGTCTCTCCACTTGCTCAGTTCTGAGAGATAAGTGTGTGTGAAAGCCGTCCTTCAACTAGATTGTTGGGAACACAAAGTTCCTTTTCAGTTGCAAACTACACTCCATACATATATATGGGGAGGTACTAGCTCCAACTCGGTTTTACACTGAAAACTGCAGGAACTTCAAACCGGCACTAGGAAACACACTGAAAAACAAGAGTAAAAGTTTCTCCTGCAACCCGTTCCCTTTGTGCTAGATGAACGAACGTCTCTCCACATGCTCAGTTCTGAGAGATAATTATGTGTCAAAGCCGTCCTTCAACTAGATTGTTGGGAACACAAAGTTCCTTTTCAGTTGCAAACTACTCTCCATACATATATATGGGGAGGTACTAGCTCCAACTCGGTTTTACAGTGAAAACTGCAGGAACTTCAAACCGGCACTAGGAAACACACTGAGAAACTAGAGTAAAAGTTTCTCCTGCAACCCGTTCCCTTTGTGCTAGATGAACGAACGTCTCTCCACATGCTCAGTTCTGAGAGATAAGTGTGTGTGAAAGCCGTCCTTCAACTAGATTGTTGGGAACACAAAGTTCCTTTTCAGTTGCAAACTACACTCCATACATATATATGGGGAGGTACTAGCTCCAACTCGGTTTTACAGTGAAAACTGCAGGAACTTCAAACCGGCACTAGGAAACACACTGAGAAACTAGAGTAAAAGTTTCTCCTGCAACCCGTTCCCTTTGTGCTAGATGAACGAACGTCTCTCCACCTGCTCTGTTCTGAGAGATAAGTGTGTGTGAAAGCCGTCCTTCAACTAGATTGTTGGGAACACAAAGTTCCTTTTCAGTTGCAAACTACACTCCATACATATATATGGGGAGGTAC
This sequence comes from Camelus bactrianus, assembly GCF_048773025.1. Taxonomy (NCBI): domain Eukaryota; kingdom Metazoa; phylum Chordata; class Mammalia; order Artiodactyla; family Camelidae; genus Camelus; species Camelus bactrianus. Next base: position 3,116,313 of record NC_133549.1, on the reverse strand, counting down.
TAGCTCCAACTCGGTTTTACAGTGAAAACTGCAGGAACTTCAAACCGGCACTAGGAAACACACTGAAAAACTAGAGTAAAAGTTTCTCCTGCAACCCGTTCCCTTTGTGCTAGATGAAAGAACGTCTCCCCACATGCTCAGTTCTGAGAGATAAGTGTGTGTGAAAGCCGTCCTTCAACTAGATTGTTGGGAACACAAAGTTCCTTTTCAGTTGCAAATTACACTCCATACATATATAAGGGGAGGTACTAGCTCCAACTCGGTTTTACAGTGAAAACTGCAGGAACTTCAAACAGGCACTAGGAAACACACTGAGAAACTAGAGTAAAAGTTTCTCCTGCAACCCGTTCCCTTTGGCTAGATGATCGAACATCTCTCCACATGCTCAGTTCTGAGAGATAAGTGTGTGTGAAAGCCGTCCTTCAACTAGATTGTTGGGAACACAAAGTTCCTTTTCAGTTGCAAACTACACTCCATACATATATATGGGGGGTACTAGCTCCAACTCGGTTTTACAGTGAAAACTGCAGGAACTTCAAACCGGCACTAGGAAACACACTGAGAAACTAGAGTAAAAGTTTCTCCTGCAACCCGTTCCCTTTGTGCTAGATGAACGAACGTCTGTCCACATGCTCAGTTCTGAGAGATAAGTGTGTGTGAAAGCAGTCCTTCAACTAGATTGTTGGGAACACAAAGTTCCTTTTCAGTTGCAAACTACAATCCATACATATATATGGGGAGGTACTAGCTCCAACTCGGTTTTACAGTGAAAACTGCAGGAACTTCAAACCGGCACTAGGAAACACACTGAAAAACTAGAGTAAAAGTTTCTCCTGCAACCCGTTCCCTTTCTGCTAGATGAACGAACGTCTCTCCACCTGCTCAGTTCTGAGAGATAAGTGTGTGTGAAAGCCGTCCTTCAACTAGATTGTTGGGAACACAAAGTTGCTTTTCAGTTGCAAACTACACTCCATACATATATATGGGGAGGTACTAGCTCCAACTCGGTTTTACAGTGAAAACTGCAGGAACTTCAAACCGGCACTAGGAAACACACTGAAAAACTAGAGTAAAAGTTTCTCCTGAAACCCGTTCCCTTTGTGCTAGATGAAAGAACGTCTCTCCACCTGCTCAGTTCTGAGAGATAAGTGTGTGTGAAAGCCGTCCTTCAACTAGATTGTTGGGAACACAAATTTCCTTTTCAGTTGCAAACTACAGTCCATACATATATATGGGGAGGTACTTGCTCCAACTCGGTTTTACAGTGAAAACTGCAGGAACTTCAAACCGGCACTAGGAAACACACTGAGAAACTAGAGTAAAAGTTTCTCCTGCAACCCGTTCCCTTTGTGCTAGATGAACGAACGTCTCTCCACATGCTCAGTTCTGAGAGATAAGTGTGTGTGAAAGCCGTCCTTCAACTAGATTGTTGGGAACACAAAGTTCCTTTTCAGTTGCAAACTACACTCCATACATATACATGGGGAGGTACTAGCTCCAACTCGGTTTTACAGTGAAAACTGCAGGAACTTCAAACCGGCACTAGGAAACACACTGAGAAACTAGAGTAAAAGTTTCTCCTGCAACCCGTTCCCTTTGTGCTAGATGAACGAACGTCTCTCCACCTGCTCAGTTCTGAGAGATAAGTGTGTGTGAAAGCCGTCCTTCAACTAGATTGTTGGGAACACAAAGTTCCTTTTCAGTTGCAAACTACACTCCATACATATATATGGGGAGGTACTAGCTCCAACTCGGTTTTACAGTGAAAACTGCAGGAACTTCAAACCGGCACTAGGAAACACACTGAAAAACAAGAATAAAAGTTTCTCCTGCAACCCGTTCCCTTTGTGCTAGATGAACGAACGTCTCTCCACATGCTCAGTTCTGAGGGATAATTATGTGTCAAAGCCGTCCTTCAACTAGATTGTTGGGAACACAAAGTTCCTTTTCAGTTGCAAACTACACTCCATACATATATATGGGGAGGTACAAGCTCCAACTCGGTTTTACAGTGAAAACTGCAGGAACTTCAAACCGGCACTAGGAAACACACTGAGAAACTAGAGTAAAAGTTTCTCCTGCAACCCGTTCCCTTTGTGCTAGATGAACGAACGTCTCTCCACATGCTCAGTTCTGAGAGATAAGTGTGTGTGAAAGCCGTCCTTCAACTAGATTGTTGGGAACACAAAGTTCCTTTTCAGTTGCAAACTACACTCCATACATATATATGGGGAGGTACTAGCTCCAACTCGGTTTTACAGTGAAAACTGCAGGAACTTGAAACCGGCACTAGGAAACACACTGAGAATCTAGCGTAAAAGTTTCTCCTGCAACCCGTTCCCTTTGTGCTAGATGAACGAACGTCTCTCCACATGCTCATTTCTGAGAGATAAGTGTGTGTGAAAGCCGTCCTTCAACTAGATTGTTGGGAACACAAAGTTCCTTTTCAGTTGCAAACAACACTCCTTACATATATATGGGGAGGTACTAGCTCCAACTCGGTTTTACAGTGAAAACTGCAGGAACTTCAAACCGGCACTAGGAAACACACTGAGAAACTAGAGTAAAAGTTTCTCCTGCAACCCGTTCCCTTTGTGCTAGATGAACGAACGTCTCTCCACCTGCTCAGTTCTGAGAGATAAGTGTGTGTGAAAGCCGTCCTTAAACTAGATTGTTGGGAACACAAAGTTCCTTTTCAGTTGCAAACAACACTCCTTACATATATATGGGGAGGTACTAGCTCCAACTCGGTTTTACAGTGGAAACTGCAGGAACTTCAAACCGGCACTAGGAAACACACTGAGAAACAAGAGTAAAAGTTTCTCCTGCAACCCGTTCCCTTTGTGCTAGATGAACGAACGTCTCTCCACATGCTCAGTTCTGAGAGATAAGTATGTGTCAAAGCCGTCCTTCAACTAGATTGTTGGGAACACAAAGTTCCTTTTCAGTTGCAAACTACTCTCCATACATATATATGGGGAGGTACTAGCTCCAACTCGGTTTTACAGTGAAAACTGCAGGAACTTCAAACCGGCACTAGGAAACACACTGAGAAACTAGAGTAAAAGTTTCTCCTGCAACCCGTTCCCTTTGTGCTAGATGAACGAACGTCTCTCCACATGCTCAGTTCTGAGAGATAAGTGTGTGTGAAAGCCGTCCTTCAACTAGATTGTTGGGAACACAAAGTTCCTTTTCAGTTGCAAACTACACTCCATACATATATATGGGGAGGTACTAGCTCCAACTCGGTTTTACACTGAAAACTGCAGGAACTTCAAACCGGCACTAGGAAACACACTGAGAGACTAGAGTAAAAGTTTCTCCTGCAACCCGTTCCCTTTGTGCTAGATGAACGAAAGTCTCTCCACATGCTCAGTTCTGAGAGATAAGTGTGTGTGAAAGCCGTCCTTCAACTAGATTGTTGGGAACACAAAGTTCCTTTTCAGTTGCAAACTACACTCCATACACATATATGGGGAGGTACTAGCTCCAACTCGGTTTTACAGTGAAAACTGCAGGAACTTCAAACCGGCACTAGGAAACACACTGAAAAACCAGAGTAAAAGTTTCTCCTGCAACCCGTTCCCTTTGTGCTAGATGAACGAACGTCTCTCCACATGCTCAGTTCTGAGAGATAAGTGTGTGTGAAAGCCGTCCTTCAACTAGATTGTTGGGAACACAAAGTTCCTTTTCAGTTGCAAACTACACTCCATACATATATATGGGGAGGTACTAGCTCCAACTCGGTTTTACAGTGAAAACAGCAGGAACTTCAAACCGGCACTAGGAAACACACTGAAAAACTAGAGTAAAAGTTTCTCCTGCAAACCTTTCCCTTTGTGCTAGATGAACGAACGTCTCTCCACATGCTCAGTTCTGAGAGATAAGTGTGTGTGAAAGCCGTCCTTCAACTAGATTGTTGGGAACACAAAGTTCCTTTTCAGTTGCAAACTACACTCCATACATGTATATGGGGAGGTACTAGCTCCAACTCGGTTTTACACTGAAAACTGCAGGAACTTCAAACCGGCACTAGGAAACACACTGAAAAACTAGAGTAAAAGTTTCTCCTGCAACCCGTTCCCTTTTTGCTAGATGAACGAACGTCTCTCCACATGCTCAGTTCTGAGAGATAAGTGTGTGTGAAAGCCGTCCTTCAACTAGATTGTTGGGAACACAAAGTTCCTTTTCAGTTGCAAACTACACTCCATACATATATATGGGGAGGTACTAGCTCCAACTCGGTTTTACAGTGAAAACTGCAGGAACTTCAAACCGGCACTAGGAAACACACTGAAAAACTAGAGTAAAAGTTTCTCCTGCAACCCGTTCCCTTTGTGCTAGATGAACGAACGTCTCTCCACATGCTCAGTTCTGAGAGATAAGTGTGTGTGAAAGCCGTCCTTCAACTAGATTGTTGGGAACACAAAGTTCCTTTTCAGTTGCAAACTACACTCCATACATATATATGGGGAGGTACTAGCTCCAACTCGGTTTTACACTGAAAACTGCAGGAACTTCAAACCGGCACTAGGAAACACACTGAAAAACTAGAGTAAAAGTTTCTCCTGCAACCCGTTCCCTTTGTGCTAGATGAACGAACGTCTCTCCACATGCTCAGTTCTGAGAGATAAGTGTGTGTGAAAGCCGTCCTTCAACTAGATTGTTGGGAACACAAAGTTCCTTTTCAGTTGCAAACTACACTCCATACATATATATGGGGAGGTACTAGCTCCAACTCGGTTTTACACTGAAAACTGCAGGAACTTCAAACCGGCACTAGGAAACACACTGAGAAACTAGAGTAAAAGTTTCTCCTGCAACCCGTTCCCTTTGTGCTAGATGAACGAACGTCTCTCCACATGCTCAGTTCTGAGAGATAAGTGTGTGTGAAAGCCGTCCTTCAACTAGATTGTTGGGAACACAAAGTTCCTTTTCAGTTGCAAACTACACTCCATACATATATATGGGGAGGTACTAGCTCCAACTCGGTTTTACAGTGAAAACTGCAGGAACTTCAAACCGGCACTAGGAAACACACTGAGAAACTAGAGTAAAAGTTTCTCCTGCAACCCGTTCCCTTTGTGCTAGATGAACGAACGTCTCTCCACATGCTCAGTTCTGAGAGATAAGTGTGTGTGAAAGCCGTCCTTCAACTAGATTGTTGGGAACACAAAGTTCCTTTTCAGTTGCAAACTACACTCCATACATATACATGGGGAGGTACTAGCTCCAACTCGGTTTTACAGTGAAAACAGCAGGAACTTCAAACCGGCACTAGGAAACACACTGAAAAACTAGAGTAAAAGTTTCTCCTGCAAACCGTTCCCTTTGTGCTAGATGAACGAACGTCTCTCCACATGCTCAGATCTGAGAGATAAGTGTGTGTGAAAGCCGTCCTTCAACTAGATTGTTGGGAACACAAAGTTCCTTTTCAGTTGCAAACTACACTCCATACATATATATGGGGAGGTACTAGCTCCAACTCGGTTTTACAGTGAAAACTGCAGGAACTTCAAACCGGCACTAGGAAACACATTGAAAAACTAGAGTAAAAGTTTCTCCTGCAACCCGTTCCCTTTGTGCTAGATGAACGAACGTCTCTCCACATGCTCAGTTCTGAGAGATAAGTGTGTGTGAAAGCCGTCCTTCAACTAGATTGTTGGGAACACAAAGTTCCTTTTCAGTTGCAAACTACACTCCATACATATATATGGGGAGGTACTAGCTCCAACTCGGTTTTACAGTGAAAACTGCAGGAACTTCAAACCGGCACTAGGAAACACACTGAGAAACTAGAGTAAAAGTTTCTCCTGCAACCCGTTCCCTTTGTGCTAGATGAACGAACGTCTCTCCACATGCTCAGTTCTGAGAGATAAGTGTGTGTGAAAGCCGTCCTTCAACTAGATTGTTGGGAACACAAAGTTCCTTTTCAGTTGCAAACTACACTCCATACATATATATGGGGAGGTACTAGCTCCAACTCGGTTTTACAGTGAAAACTGCAGGAACTTCAAACCGGCACTAGGAAACACACTGAAAAACTAGAGTAAAAGTTTCTCCTGCAACCCGTTCCCTTTGTGCTAGATGAACGAACGTCTCTCCACATGCTCAGTTCTGAGAGATAAGTGTGTGTGAAAGCCGTCCTTCAACTAGATTGTTGGGAACACAAAGTTCCTTTTCAGTTGCAAACTACACTCCATACATATATATGGGGAGGTAATAGCTCCAACTCGGTTTTACACTGAAAACTGCAGGAACTTCAAACCGGCACTAGGAAACACACTGAGAAACTAGAGTAAAAGTTTCTCCTGCAACCCGTTCCCTTTGTGCTAGATGAACGAACGTCTCTCCACATGCTCAGTTCTGAGAGATAAGTGTGTGTGAAAGCCGTCCTTCAACTAGATTGTTGGGAACACAAAGTTCCTTTTCAGTTGCAAACTACACTCCATACATATATATGGGGAGGTACTAGCTCCAACTCGGTTTTACAGTGAAAACTGCAGGAACTTCAAACCGGCACTAGGAAACACACTGAAAAACTAGAGTAAAAGTTTCTCCTGCAAACCTTTCACTTTGTGCTAGATGAACGAACGTCTCTCCACATGCTCAGTTCTGAGAGATAAGTGTGTGTGAAAGCCGTCCTTCAACTAGATTGTTGGGAACACAAAGTTCCTTTTCAGTTGCAAACTACACTCCATACATATATATGGGGAGGTACTAGCTCCAACTCGGTTTTACAGTGAAAACTGCAGGAACTTCAAACCGGCACTAGGAATCTCACTGAAAAACCAGAGTAAAAGTTTCTCCTGCAACCCGTTCCCTTTGTGCTAGATGAACGAACGTCTCTCCACATGCTCAGTTCTGAGAGATAAGTGTGTGTGAAAGCCGTCCTTCAACTAGATTGTTGGGAACACAAAGTTCCTTTTCAGTTGCAAACTACACTCCATACATATATATGGGGAGGTACTAGCTCCAACTCGGTTTTACAGTGAAAACTGCAGGAACTTCAAACCGGCACTAGGAAACACACTGAAAAACTAGAGTAAAAGTTTCTCCTGCAACCCGTTCCCTTTGTGCTAGATGAACGAACGTCTCTCCACATGCTCAGTTCTGAGAGGTAAGTGTGTGTGAAAGCCGTCCTTCAAATAGATTGTTGGGAACACAAAGTTCCTTTTCAGTTGCAAACTACACTCCATACATATATATGGGGAGGTACTAGCTCCAACTCGGTTTTACAGTGAAAACTGCAGGAACTTCAAACCGGCACTAGGAAACACACTGAAAAACTAGAGTAAAAGTTTCTCCTGCAACCCGTTCCCTTTGTGCTAGATGAACGAACGTCTCTCCACATGCTCAGTTCTGAGAGATAAGTGTGTGTGAAAGCCGTCCTTCAACTAGATTGTTGGGAACACAAAGTTCCTTTTCAGTTGCAAACTACACTCCATACATATATATGGGGAGGTACTAGCTCCAACTCGGTTTTACAGTGAAAACAGCAGGAACTTCAAACCGGCACTAGGAAACACACTGAAAAACTAGAGTAAAAGTTTCTCCTGCAAACCTTTCCCTTTGTGCTAGATGAACGAACGTCTCTCCACATGCTCAGTTCTGAGAGATAAGTGTGTGTGAAAGCCGTCCTTCAACTAGATTGTTGGGAACACAAAGTTCCTTTTCAGTTGCAAAATACACTCCATACATATATATGGGGAGGTACTAGCTCCAACTCGGTTTTACAGTGAAAACTGCAGGAACTTCAAACCGGCACTAGGAATCTCACTGAAAAACCAGAGTAAAAGTTTCTCCTGCAACCCGTTCCCTTTGTGCTAGATGAACGAACGTCTCTCCACATGCTCAGTTCTGAGAGATAAGTGTGTGTGAAAGCCGTCCTTCAACTAGATTGTTGGGAACACAAAGTTCCTTTTCAGTTGCAAACTACACTCCATACATATATATGGGGAGGTACTAGCTCCAACTCGGTTTTACAGTGAAAACTGCAGGAACTTCAAACCGGCACTAGGAAACACACTGAAAAACTAGAGTAAAAGTTTCTCCTGCAACCCGTTCCCTTTGTGCTAGATGAACGAACGTCTCTCCACATGCTCAGTTCTGAGAGATAAGTGTGTGTGAAAGCCGTCCTTCAACTAGATTGTTGGGAACACAAAGTTCCTTTTCAGTTGCAAACTACACTCCATACATATATATGGGGAGGTACTAGCTCCAACTAGGTTTTACAGTGAAAACTGCAGGAACTTCAAACCGGCACTAGGAAACACACTGAAAAACTAGAGTAAAAGTTTCTCCTGCAACCCGTTCCCTTTGTGCTAGATGAACGAACGTCTCTCCACATGCTCAGTTCTGAGAGATAAGTGTGTGTGAAAGCCGTCCTTCAACTAGATTGTTGGGAACACAAAGTTCCTTTTCAGTTGCAAACTACACTCCATACATATATATGGGGAGGTACTAGCTCCAACTCGGTTTTACAGTGAAAACTGCAGGAACTTCAAACCGGCACTAGGAAACACACTGAAAAACTAGAGTAAAAGTTTCTCCTGCAACCCGTTCCCTTTGTGCTAGATGAACGAACGTCTCTCCACATGCTCAGTTCTGAGAGATAAGTGTGTGTGAAAGCCGTCCTTCAACTAGATTGTTGGGAACACAAAGTTCCTTTTCAGTTGCAAACTACACTCCATACATATATATGGGGAGGTACTAGCTCCAACTCGGTTTTACACTGAAAACTGCAGGAACTTCAAACCGGCACTAGGAAACACACTGAAAAACTAGAGTAAAAGTTTCTCCTGCAACCCGTTCCCTTTGTGCTAGATGAACGAACGTCTCTCCACATGCTCAGTTCTGAGAGATAAGTGTGTGTGAAAGCCGTCCTTCAACTAGATTGTTGGGAACACAAAGTTCCTTTTCAGTTGCAAACTACACTCCATACATATATATGGGGAGGTACTAGCTCCAACTCGGTTTTACAGTGAAAACTGCAGGAACTTCAAACCGGCACTAGGAAACTCACTGAAATACCAGAGTAAAAGTTTCTCCTGCAACCCGTTCCCTTTGTGCTAGATGAACGAACGTCTCTCCACATGCTCAGTTCTGAGAGATAAGTGTGTGTGAAAGCCGTCCTTCAACTAGATTGTTGGGAACACAAAGTTCCTTTTCAGTTGCAAACTACACTCCATACATATATATGGGGAGGTACTAGCTCCAACTCGGTTTTACAGTGAAAACAGCAGGAACTTCAAACCGGCACTAGGAAACACACTGAAAAACTAGAGTAAAAGTTTCTCCTGCAAACCGTTCCCTTTGTGCTAGATGAACGAACGTCTCTCCACATGCTCAGTTCTGAGAGATAAGTGTGTGTGAAAGCCGTCCTTCAACTAGATTGTTGGGAACACAAAGTTCCTTTTCAGTTGCAAACTACACTCCATACATATATATGGGGAGGTACTAGCTCCAACTCGGTTTTACAGTGAAAACTGCAGGAACTTCAAACCGGCACTAGGAAACACACTGAAAAACTAGAGTAAAAGTTTCTCCTGCAACCCGTTCCCTTTGTGCTAGATGAACGAACGTCTCTCCACATGCTCAGTTCTGAGAGATAAGTGTGTGTGAAAGCCGTCCTTCAACTAGATTGTTGGGAACACAAAGTTCCTTTTCAGTTGCAAACTACACTCCATACATATATATGGGGAGGTACTAGCTCCAACTCGGTTTTACAGTGAAAACTGCAGGAACTTCAAACCGGCACTAGGAAACACACTGAAAAACTAGAGTAAAAGTTTCTCCTGCAACCCGTTCCCTTTGTGCTAGATGAACGAACGTCTCTCCACATGCTCAGTTCTGAGAGATAAGTGTGTGTGAAAGCCGTCCTTCAACTAGATTGTTGGGAACACAAAGTTCCTTTTCAGTTGCAAACTACACTCCATACATATATATGGGGAGGTACTAGCTCCAACTCGGTTTTACAGTGAAAACTGCAGGAACTTCAAACCGGCACTAGGAAACACACTGAAAAACTAGAGTAAAAGTTTCTCCTGCAACCCGTTCCCTTTGTGCTAGATGAACGAACGTCTCTCCACATGCTCAGTTCTGAGAGATAAGTGTGTGTGAAAGCCGTACTTCAACTAGATTGTTGGGAACACAAAGTTCCTTTTCAGTTGCAAACTACACTCCATACATATATATGGGGAGGTACTAGCTCCAACTCGGTTTTACAGTGAAAACTGCAGGAACTTCAAACCGGCACTAGGAAACACACTGAGAAACTAGAGTAAAAGTTTCTCCTGCAACCCGTTCCCTTTGTGCTAGATGAACGAACGTCTCTCCACATGCTCAGTTCTGAGAGATAAGTGTGTGTGAAAGCCGTCCTTCAACTAGATTGTTGGGAACACAAAGTTCCTTTTCAGTTGCAAACTACACTCCATACATATATATGGGGAGGTACTAGCTCCAACTCGGTTTTACAGTGAAAACAGCAGGAACTTCAAACCGGCACTAGGAAACACACTGAAAAACTAGAGTAAAAGTTTCTCCTGCAAACCTTTCCCTTTGTGCTACATGAACGAACGTCTCTCCACATGCTCAGTTCTGAGAGATAAGTGTGTGTGAAAGCCGTCCTTCAACTAGATTGTTGGGAACACAAAGTTCCTTTTCAGTTGCAAACTACACTCCATACATATATATGGGGAGGTACTAGCTCCAACTCGGTTTTACAGTGAAAACTGCAGGAACTTCAAACCGGCACTAGGAATCTCACTGAAAAACCAGAGTAAAAGTTTCTCCTGCAACCCGTTCCCTTTGTGCTAGATGAACGAACGTCTCTCCACATGCTCAGTTCTGAGAGATAAGTGTGTGTGAAAGCCGTCCTTCAACTAGATTGTTGGGAACACAAAGTTCCTTTTCAGTTGCAAACTACACTCCATACATATATATGGGGAGGTACTAGCTCCAACTCGGTTTTACAGTGAAAACTGCAGGAACTTCAAACCGGCACTAGGAAACACACTGAAAAACTAGAGTAAAAGTTTCTCTTGCAACCCGTTCCCTTTGTGCTAGATGAACGAACGTCTCTCCACATGCTCAGTTCTGAGAGATAAGTGTGTGTGAAAGCCGTCCTTCAACTAGATTGTTGGGAACACAAAGTTCCTTTTCAGTTGCAAACTACACTCCATACATATATATGGGGAGGTACTAGCTCCAACTCGGTTTTACAGTGAAAACTGCAGGAACTTCAAACCGGCACTAGGAAACACACTGAAAAACCAGAGTAAAAGTTTCTCCTGCAACCCGTTCCCTTTGTGCTAGATGAACGAACGTCTCTCCACATGCTCAGTTCTGAGAGATAAGTGTGTGTGAAAGCCGTCCTTCAACTAGATTGTTGGGAACACAAAGTTCCTTTTCAGTTGCAAACTACACTCCATACATATATATGGGGAGGTACTAGCTCCAACTCGGTTTTACAGTGAAAACTGCAGGAACTTCAAACCGGCACTAGGAAACACACTGAAAAATTACAGTAAAAGTTTCTCCTGCAACCCGTTCCCTTTGTGCTAGATGAACGAACGTCTGTCCACATGCTCAGTTCTGAGAGATAAGTGTGTGTGAAAGCCGTCCTTCAACTAGATTGTTGGGAACACAAAGTTCCTTTTCAGTTGCAAACTACACTCCATACATATATATGGGGAGGTACTAGCTCCAACTCGGTTTTACAGTGAAAACTGCAGGAACTTCAAACCGGCACTAGGAAACACACTGAGAAACTAGAGTAAAAGTTTCTCCTGCAACCCGTTCCCTTTGTGCTAGATGAACGAACGTCTCTCCACATGCTCAGTTCTGAGAGATAAGTGTGTGTGAAAGCCGTCCTTCAACTAGATTGTTGGGAACACAAAGTTCCTTTTCAGTTGCAAACTACACTCCATACATATATATGGGGAGGTACTAGCTCCAACTCGGTTTTACAGTGAAAACTGCAGGAACTTCAAACCGGCACTAGGAAACACACTGAAAAACTAGAGTAAAAGTTTCTCCTGCAACCCGTTCCCTTTGTGCTAGATGAACGAACGTCTCTCCACATGCTCAGTTCTGAGAGATAAGTGTGTGTGAAAGCCGTCCTTCAACTAGATTGTTGGGAACACAAAGTTCCTTTTCAGTTGCAAACTACACTCCATACATATATATGGGGAGGTACTAGCTCCAACTCGGTTTTACAGTGAAAACTGCAGGAACTTCAAACCGGCACTAGGAAACACACTGAAAAACTAGAGTAAAAGTTTCTCCTGCAACCCGTTCCCTTTGTGCTAGATGAACGAACGTCTCTCCACATGCTCAGTTCTGAGAGATAAGTGTGTGTGAAAGCCGTCCTTCAACTAGATTGTTGGGAACACAAAGTTCCTTTTCAGTTGCAAACTACACTCCATACATATATATGGGGAGGTACTAGCTCCAACTCGGTTTTACAGTGAAAACTGCAGGAACTTCAAACCGGCACTAGGAAACACACTGAGAAACTAGAGTAAAAGTTTCTCCTGCAACCCGTTCCCTTTGTGCTAGATGAACGAACGTCTCTCCACATGCTCAGTTCTGAGAGATAAGTGTGTGTGAAAGCCGTCCTTCAACTAGATTGTTGGGAACACAAAGTTCCTTTTCAGTTGCAAACTCCATTCCATACATATATATGGGGAGGTACTAGCTCCAACTCGGTTTTACAGTGAAAACTGCAGGAACTTCAAACCGGCACTAGGAAACACACTGAAAAACTAGAGTAAAAGTTTCTCCTGCAACCCGTTCCCTTTGTGCTAGATGAACGAACGTCTCTCCACATGCTCAGTTCTGAGAGATAAGTGTGTGTGAAAGCCGTCCTTCAACTAGATTGTTGGGAACACAAAGTTCCTTTTCAGTTGCAAACTACACTCCATACATATATATGGGGAGGTACTAGCTCCAACTCGGTTTTACAGTGAAAACTGCAGGAACTTCAAACCGGCACTAGGAAACACACTGAAAAACTAGAGTAAAAGTTTCTCCTGCAACCCGTTCCCTTTGTGCTAGATGAACGAACGTCTCTCCACATGCTCAGTTCTGAGAGATAAGTGTGTGTGAAAGCCGTCCTTCAACTAGATTGTTGGGAACACAAAGTTCCTTTTCAGTTGCGAACTACACTCCATACATATATATGGGGAGGTACTAGCTCCAACTCGGTTTTACAGTGAAAACTGCAGGAACTTCAAACCGGCACTAGGAAACACACTGAGAAACTAGAGTAAAAGTTTCTCCTGCAACCCGTTCCCTTTGTGCTAGATGAACGAACGTCTCTCCACATGCTCAGTTCTGAGAGATAAGTGTGTGTGAAAGCCGTCCTTCAACTAGATTGTTGGGAACACAAAGTTCCTTTTCAGTTGCAAACTACACTCCATACATATATATGGGGAGGTACTAGCTCCAACTCGGTTTTACACTGAAAACTGCAGGAACTTGAAACCGGCACTAGGAAACACACTGAAAAACTAGAGTAAAAATTTCTCCTGCAACCCGTTCCCTTTGTGCTAGATGAACGAACGTCTCTCCACATGCTCAGTTCTGAGAGATAAGTGTGTGTGAAAGCCGTCCTTCAACTAGATTGTTGGGAACACAAAGTTCCTTTTCAGTTGCAAACTACACTCCATACATATATATGGGGAGGTACTAGCTCCAACCCGGTTTTACAGTGAAAACTGCAGGAACTTCAAACCGGCACTAGGAAACACACTGAAAAACCAGAGTAAAAGTTTCTCCTGCAACCCGTTCCCTTTGTGCTAGATGAACGAACGTCTCTCCGCATGCTCAGTTTTGAGAGATAAGTGTGTGTGAAAGCCGTCCTTCAACTAGATTGTTGGGAACACAAAGTTCCTTTTCAGTTGCAAACTACACTCCATACATATATATGGGGAGGTACTAGCTCCAACTCGGTTTTACAGTGAAAACTGCAGGAACTTCAAACCGGCACTAGGAAACACACTGAAAAACTACAGTAAAAGTTTCTCCTGCAACCCGTTCCCTTTGTGCTAGATGAACGAACGTCTCTCCACATGCTCAGTTCTGAGAGATAAGTGTGTGTGAAAGCCGTCCTTCAACTAGATTGTTGGGAACACAAAGTTCCTTTTCAGTTGCAAACTACACTCCATACATATATATGGGGAGGTACTAGCTCCAACTCGGTTTTACAGTGAAAACTGCAGGAACTTCAAACCGGCACTAGGAAACACACTGAAAAATTAGAGTAAAAGTTTCTCCTGCAACCCGTTCCCTTTGTGCTAGATGAACGAACGTCTCTCCACATGCTCAGTTCTGAGAGATAAGTGTGTGTGAAAGCCGTCCTTCAACTAGATTGTTGGGAACACAAAGTTCCTTTTCAGTTGCAAACTACACTCCATACATATATATGGGGAGGTACTAGCTCCAACTCGGTTTTACACTGAAAACTGCAGGAACTTCAAACCGGCACTAGGAAACACACTGAAAAACTAGAGTAAAAGTTTCTCCTGCAACCCGTTCCCTTTGTGCTAGATGAACGAACGTCTCTCCACATGCTCAGTTCTGAGAGATAAGTGTGTGTGAAAGCCGTCCTTCAAATAGATTGTTGGGAACACAAAGTTCCTTTTCAGTTGCAAACTACACTCCATACATATATATGGGGAGGTACTAGCTCCAACTCGGTTTTACAGTGAAAACTGCAGGAACTTCAAACCGGCACTAGGAAACACACTGAAAAACCAGAGTAAAAGTTTCTCCTGCAACCCGTTCCCTTTGTGCTAGATGAACGAACGTCTCTCCACATGCTCAGTTCTGAGAGATAAGTGTGTGTGAAAGCCGTCCTTCAACTAGATTGTTGGGAACACAAAGTTCCTTTTCAGTTGCAAACTACACTCCATACATATATATGGGGAGGTACTAGCTCCAACTCGGTTTTACAGTGAAAACTGCAGGAACTTCAAACCGGCACTAGGAAACACACTGAGAAACTAGAGTAAAAGTTTCTCCTGCAACCCGTTCCCTTTGTGCTAGATGAACGAACGTCTCTCCACATGCTCAGTTCTGAGAGATAAGTGTGTGTGAAAGCCGTCCTTCAACTAGATTGTTGGGAACACAAAGTTCCTTTTCAGTTGCAAACTACACTCCATACATATATATGGGGAGGTACTAGCTCCAACTCGGTTTTACAGTGAAAACTGCAGGAACTTCAAACCGGCACTAGGAAACACACTGAAAAACTAGAGTAAAAGTTTCTCCTGCAACCCGTTCCCTTTGTGCTAGATGAACGAACGTCTCTCCACATGCTCAGTTCTGAGAGATAAGTGTGTGTGAAAGCCGTCCTTCAACTAGATTGTTGGGAACACAAAGTTCCTTTTCAGTTGCAAACTACACTCCATACATATATATGAGGAGTTACTAGCTCCAACTCGGTTTTACAGTGAAAACTGCAGGAACTTCAAACCGGCACTAGGAAACACACTGAAAAACTAGAGTAAAAGTTTCTCCTGCAACCCGTTCCCTTTGTGCTAGATGAACGAACGTCTCTCCACATGCTCAGTTCTGAGAGATAAGTGTGTGTGAAAGCCGTCCTTCAACTAGATTGTTGGGAACACAAAGTTCCTTTTCAGTTGCAAACTACACTCCATATATATATATGGGGAGGTACTAGCTCCAACTCGGTTTTACAGTGAAAACTGCAGGAACTTCAAACCGGCACTAGGAAACACACAGAGAAACCAGAGTAAAAGTTTCTCCTGCAACCCGTTCCCTTTGTGCTAGATGAACGAACGTCTCTCCACATGCTCAGTTCTGAGAGATAAGTGTGTGTGAAAGCCGTCCTTCAACTAGATTGTTGGGAACACAAAGTTCCTTTTCAGTTGCAAACTACACTCCATACATATATATGGGGAGGTACTAGCTCCAACTCGGTTTTACAGTGAAAACTGCAGGAACTTCAAACCGGCACTAGGAAACACACTGAAAAACTAGAGTAAAAGTTTCTCCTGCAACCCGTTCCCTTTGTGCTAGATGAACGAACGTCTCTCCACATGCTCAGTTCTGAGAGATAAGTGTGTGTGAAAGCCGTCCTTCAACTAGATTGTTGGGAACACAAAGTTCCTTTTCAGTTGCAAACTACACTCCATACACATATATGGGGAGGTACTAGCTCCAACTCGGTTTTACAGTGAAAACTGCAGGAACTTCAAACCGGCACTAGGAAACACACTGAAAAACTAGAGTAAAAGTTTCTCCTGCAACCCGTTCCCTTTGTGCTAGATGAACGAACGTCTCTCCACATGCTCAGTTCTGAGAGATAAGTGTGTGTGAAAGCCGTCCTTCAACTAGATTGTTGGGAACACAAAGTTCCTTTTCAGTTGCAAACTACACTCCATACATATATATGGGGAGGTACTAGCTCCAACCCGGTTTTACAGTGAAAACTGCAGGAACTTCAAACCGGCACTAGGAAACACACTGAAAAACCAGAGTAAAAGTTCCTCCTGCAACCCGTTCCCTTTGTGCTAGATGAACGAACGTCTCTCCACATGCTCAGTTCTGAGAGATAAGTGTGTGTGAAAGCCGTCCTTCAACTAGATTGTTGGGAACACAAAGTTCCTTTTCAGTTGCAAACTACACTCCATACATATATATGGGGAGGTACTAGCTCCAACTCGGTTTTACAGTGAAAACTGCAGGAACTTCAAACCGGCACTAGGAAACACACTGAAAAACTAGAGTAAAAGTTTCTCCTGCAACCCGTTCCCTTTGTGCTAGATGAACGAACGTCTCTCCACATGCTCAGTTCTGAGAGATAAGTGTGTGTGAAAGCCGTCCTTCAACTAGATTGTTGGGAACACAAAGTTCCTTTTCAGTTGCAAACTACACTCCATACATATATATGGGGAGGTACTAGCTCCAACTCGGTTTTACAGTCAAAACTGCAGGAACTTCAAACCGGCACTAGGAAACACACTGAAAAACTAGAGAAAAGTTTCTCCTGCAACCCGTTCCCTTTGTGCTAGATGAACGAACGTCTCTCCACATGCTCAGTTCTGAGAGATAAGTGTGTGTGAAAGCCGTCCTTCAACTAGATTGTTGGGAACACAAAGTTCCTTTTCAGTTGCAAACTACACTCCATACATATATATGGGGAGGTACTAGCTCCAACTCGGTTTTACAGTGAAAACTGCAGGAACTTCAAACCGGCACTAGGAAACACACTGAAAAACTAGAGTAAAAGTTTCTCCTGCAACCCGTTCCCTTTGTGCTAGATGAACGAACGTCTCTCCACATGCTCAGTTCTGAGAGATAAGTGTGTGTGAAAGCCGTCATTCAACTAGATTGTTGGGAACACAAAGTTCCTTTTCAGTTGCAAACTACACTCCATACATATATATGGGGAGGTACTAGCTCCAACTCGGTTTTACAGTGAAAACTGCAGGAACTTCAAACCGGCACTAGGAAACACACTGAAAAACCAGAGTAAAAGTTTCTCCTGCAACCCGTTCCCTTTGTGCTAGATGAACGAACGTCTCTCCACCTGCTCAGTTCTGAGAGATAAGTGTGTGTGAAAGCCGTTCTTCAACTAGATTGTTGGGAACACAAAGTTCCTTTTCGGTTGCAAACTACACTCCATATATATATATGGGGAGGTACTAGCTCCAACTCGGTTTTACAGTGAAAACTGCAGGAACTTCAAACCGGCACTAGGAAACACACAGAGAAACCAGAGTAAAAGTTTCTCCTGCAACCCGTTCCCTTTGTGCTAGATGAACGAACGTCTCTCCACATGCTCAGTTCTGAGAGATAAGTGTGTGTGAAAGCCGTCCTTCAACTAGATTGTTGGGAACACAAAGTTCCTTTTCAGTTGCAAACTACACTCCATACATATATATGGGGAGGTACTAGCTCCAACTCGGTTTTACAGTGAAAACTGCAGGAACTTCAAACCGGCACTAGGAAACACACTGAAAAACTAGAGTAAAAGTTTCTCCTGCAACCCGTTCCCTTTGTGCTAGATGAACGAACGTCTCTCCACATGCTCAGTTCTGAGAGATAAGTGTGTGTGAAAGCCGTCCTTCAACTAGATTGTTGGGAACACAAAGTTCCTTTTCAGTTGCAAACTACACTCCATACACATATATGGGGAGGTACTAGCTCCAACTCGGTTTTACAGTGAAAACTGCAGGAACTTCAAACCGGCACTAGGAAACACACTGAAAAACTAGAGTAAAAGTTTCTCCTGCAACCCGTTCCCTTTGTGCTAGATGAACGAACGTCTCTCCACATGCTCAGTTCTGAGAGATAAGTGTGTGTGAAAGCCGTCCTTCAACTAGATTGTTGGGAACACAAAGTTCCTTTTCAGTTGCAAACTACACTCCATACATATATATGGGGAGGTACTAGCTCCAACCCGGTTTTACAGTGAAAACTGCAGGAACTTCAAACCGGCACTAGGAAACACACTGAAAAACCAGAGTAAAAGTTCCTCCTGCAACCCGTTCCCTTTGTGCTAGATGAACGAACGTCTCTCCACATGCTCAGTTCTGAGAGATAAGTGTGTGTGAAAGCCGTCCTTCAACTAGATTGTTGGGAACACAAAGTTCCTTTTCAGTTGCAAACTACACTCCATACATATATATGGGGAGGTACTAGCTCCAACTCGGTTTTACAGTGAAAACTGCAGGAACTTCAAACCGGCACTAGGAAACACACTGAAAAACTAGAGTAAAAGTTTCTCCTGCAACCCGTTCCCTTTGTGCTAGATGAACGAACGTCTCTCCACATGCTCAGTTCTGAGAGATAAGTGTGTGTGAAAGCCGTCCTTCAACTAGATTGTTGGGAACACAAAGTTCCTTTTCAGTTGCAAACTACACTCCATACATATATATGGGGAGGTACTAGCTCCAACTCGGTTTTACAGTGAAAACTGCAGGAACTTCAAACCGGCACTAGGAAACACACTGAAAAACTAGAGAAAAGTTTCTCCTGCAACCCGTTCCCTTTGTGCTAGATGAACGAACGTCTCTCCACATGCTCAGTTCTGAGAGATAAGTGTGTGTGAAAGCCGTCCTTCAACTAGATTGTTGGGAACACAAAGTTCCTTTTCAGTTGCAAACTACACTCCATACATATATATGGGGAGGTACTAGCTCCAACTCGGTTTTACAGTGAAAACTGCAGGAACTTCAAACCGGCACTAGGAAACACACTGAAAAACTAGAGTAAAAGTTTCTCCTGCAACCCATTCCCTTTGTGCTAGATGAACGAACGTCTCTCCACATGCTCAGTTCTGAGAGATAAGTGTGTGTGAAAGCCGTCCTTCAACTAGATTGTTGGGAACACAAAGTTCCTTTTCAGTTGCAAACTACACTCCATACATATATATGGGGAGGTACTAGCTCCAACTCGGTTTTACAGTGAAAACTGCAGGAACTTCAAACCGGCACTAGGAAACACACTGAAAAACCAGAGTAAAAGTTTCTCCTGCAACCCGTTCCCTTTGTGCTAGATGAACGAACGTCTCTCCACCTGCTCAGTTCTGAGAGATAAGTGTGTGTGAAAGCCGTTCTTCAACTAGATTGTTGGGAACACAAAGTTCCTTTTCAGTTGCAAACTACACTCCATACATATATATGGGGAGGTACTAGCTCCAACTCGGTTTTACAGTGAAAACTGCAGGAACTTCAAACCGGCACTAGGAAACACACTGAAAAACTAGAGTAAAAGTTTCTCCTGCAACCCGTTCCCTTTGTGCTAGATGAACGAACGTCTCTCCACATGCTCAGTTCTGAGAGATAAGTGTGTGTGAAAGCCGTCCTTCAACTAGATTGTTGGGAACACAAAGTTCCTTTTCATTTGCAAACTACACTCCATACATATATATGGGGAGGTACTAGCTCCAACTCGGTTTTACAGTGAAAACTGCAGGAACTTCAAACCGGCACTAGGAAACACACTGAAATACTAGAGTAAAAGTTTCCCCTGCAACCCGTTCCCTTTGTGCTAGATGAACGAACGTCTCTCCACATGCTCAGTTCTGAGAGATAAGTGTGTGTGAAAGCCGTCCTTCAACTAGATTGTTGGGAACACAAAGTTCCTTTTCAGTTGCAAACTACACTCCATACATATATATGGGGAGGTACTAGCTCCAACTCGGTTTTACAGTGAAAACTGCAGGAACTTCAAACCGGCACTAGGAAACACACTGAAAAACTAGAGTAAAAGTTTCTCCTGCAACCCGTTCCCTTTGTGCTAGATGAACGAACGTCTCTCCACATGCTCAGTTCTGAGAGATAAGTGTGTGTGAAAGCCGTCCTTCAACTAGATTGTTGGGAACACAAAGTTCCTTTTCAGTTGCAAACTACACTCCATACATATATATGGGGAGGTACTAGCTCCAACTCGGTTTTACAGTGAAAACTGCAGGAACTTCAAACCGGCACTAGGAAACACACTGAAAAACCAGAGTAAAAGTTTCTCCTGCAACCCGTTCCCTTTGTGCTAGATGAACGAACGTCTCTCCACATGCTCAGTTCTGAGAGATAAGTGTGTGTGAAAGCCGTCCTTCAACTAGATTGTTGGGAACACAAAGTTCCTTTTCAGTTGCAAACTACACTCCATACATATATATGGGGAGGTACTAGCTCCAACTCGGTTTTACAGTGAAAACTGCAGGAACTTCAAACCGGCACTAGGAAACACACTGAAAAACTAGAGTAAAAGTTTCTCCTGCAACCCGTTCCCTTTGTGCTAGATGAACGAACGACTCTCCACATGCTCAGTTCTGAGAGATAAGTGTGTGTGAAAGCCGTCCTTCAACTAGATTGTTGGGAACACAAAGTTCCTTTTCAGTTGCAAACTACACTCCATACATATATATGGGGAGGTACTAGCTCCAACTCGGTTTTACAGTGAAAACTGCAGGAACTTCAAACCGGCACTAGGAAACACACTGAAAATCTAGAGTAAAAGTTTCTCCTGCAACCCGTTCCCTTTGTGCTAGATGAACGAACGTCTCTCCACATGCTCAGTTCTGAGAGATAAGTGTGTGTGAAAGCCGTCCTTCAACTAGATTGTTGGGAACACAAAGTTCCTTTTCAGTTGCAAACTACACTCCATACATATATATGAGGAGGTACTAGCTCCAACTCGGTTTTACAGTGAAAACTGCAGGAACTTCAAACCGGCACTAGGAAACACACTGAAAAACTAGAGTAAAAGTTTCTCCTGCAACCCGTTCCCTTTGTGCTAGATGAACGAACGTCTCTCCACATGCTCAGTTCTGAGAGATAAGTGTGTGTGAAAGCCGTCCTTCAACTAGATTGTTGGGAACACAAAGTTCCTTTTCAGTTGCAAACTACACTCCATATATATATATGGGGAGGTACTAGCTCCAACTCGGTTTTACAGTGAAAACTGCAGGAACTTCAAACCGGCACTAGGAAACACACAGAGAAACCAGAGTAAAAGTTTCTCCTGCAACCCGTTCCCTTTGTGCTAGATGAACGAACGTCTCTCCACATGCTCAGTTCTGAGAGATAAGTGTGTGTGAAAGCCGTCCTTCAACTAGATTGTTGGGAACACAAAGTTCCTTTTCAGTTGCAAACTACACTCCATACATATATATGGGGAGGTACTAGCTCCAACTCGGTTTTACAGTGAAAACTGCAGGAACTTCAAACCGGCACTAGGAAACACACTGAAAAACTAGAGTAAAAGTTTCTCCTGCAACCCGTTCCCTTTGTGCTAGATGAACGAACGTCTCTCCACATGCTCAGTTCTGAGAGATAAGTGTGTGTGAAAGCCGTCCTTCAACTAGATTGTTGGGAACACAAAGTTCCTTTTCAGTTGCAAACTACACTCCATACACATATATGGTGAGGTACTAGCTCCAACTCGGTTTTACAGTGAAAACTGCAGGAACTTCAAACCGGCACTAGGAAACACACTGAAAAACTAGAGTAAAAGTTTCTCCTGCAACCCGTTCCCTTTGTGCTAGATGAACGAACGTCTCTCCACATGCTCAGTTCTGAGAGATAAGTGTGTGTGAAAGCCGTCCTTCAACTAGATTGTTGGGAACACAAAGTTACTTTTCAGTTGCAAACTACACTCCATACATATATATGGGGAGGTACTAGCTCCAACCCGGTTTTACAGTGAAAACTGCAGGAACTTCAAACCGGCACTAGGAAACACACTGAAAAACCAGAGTAAAAGTTCCTCCTGCAACCCGTTCCCTTTGTGCTAGATGAACGAACGTCTCTCCACATGCTCAGTTCTGAGAGATAAGTGTGTGTGAAAGCCGTCCTTCAACTAGATTGTTGGGAACACAAAGTTCCTTTTCAGTTGCAAACTACACTCCATACATATATATGGGGAGGTACTAGCTCCAACTCGGTTTTACAGTGAAAACTGCAGGAACTTCAAACCGGCACTAGGAAACACACTGAAAAACCAGAGTAAAAGTTCCTCCTGCAACCCGTTCCCTTTGTGCTAGATGAACGAACGTCTCTCCACATGCTCAGTTCTGAGAGATAAGTGTGTGTGAAAGCCGTCCTTCAACTAGATTGTTGGGAACACAAAGTTCCTTTTCAGTTGCAAACTACACTCCATACATATATATGGGGAGGTACTAGCTCCAACTCGGTTTTACAGTGAAAACTGCAGGAACTTCAAACCGGCACTAGGAAACACACTGAAAAACTAGAGTAAAAGTTTCTCCTGCAACCCGTTCCCTTTGTGCTAGATGAACGAACGTCTCTCCACATGCTCAGTTCTGAGAGATAAGTGTGTGTGAAAGCCGTCCTTCAACTAGATTGTTGGGAACACAAAGTTCCTTTTCAGTTGCAAACTACACTCCATACATATATATGGGGAGGTACTAGCTCCAACTCGGTTTTACAGTGAAAACTGCAGGAACTTCAAACCGGCACTAGGAAACACACTGAAAATCTAGAGTAAAAGTTTCTCCTGCAACCCGTTCCCTTTGTGCTAGATGAACGAACGTCTCTCCACATGCTCAGTTCTGAGAGATAAGTGTGTGTGAAAGCCGTCCTTCAACTAGATTGTTGGGAACACAAAGTTCCTTTTCAGTTGCAAACTACACTCCATACATATATATGGGGAGGTACTAGCTCCAACTCGGTTTTACAGTGAAAACTGCAGGAACTTCAAACCGGCACTAGGAAACACACTGAAAAACTAGAGTAAAAGTTTCTCCTGCAACCCGTTCCCTTTGTGCTAGATGAACGAACGTCTCTCCACATGCTCAGTTCTGAGAGATAAGTGTGTGTGAAAGCCGTCCTTCAACTAGATTGTTGGGAACACAAAGTTCCTTTTCAGTTGCAAACTACACTCCATACACATATATGGTGAGGTACTAGCTCCAACTCGGTTTTACAGTGAAAACTGCAGGAACTTCAAACCGGCACTAGGAAACACACTGAAAAACTAGAGTAAAAGTTTCTCCTGCAACCCGTTCCCTTTGTGCTAGATGAACGAACGTCTCTCCACATGCTCAGTTCTGAGAGATAAGTGTGTGTGAAAGCCGTCCTTCAACTAGATTGTTGGGAACACAAAGTTCCTTTTCAGTTGCAAACTACACTCCATATATATATATGGGGAGGTACTAGCTCCAACTCGGTTTTACAGTGAAAACTGCAGGAACTTCAAACCGGCACTAGGAAACACACAGAGAAACCAGAGTAAAAGTTTCTCCTGCAACCCGTTCCCTTTGTGCTAGATGAACGAACGTCTCTCCACATGCTCAGTTCTGAGAGATAAGTGTGTGTGAAAGCCGTCCTTCAACTAGATTGTTGGGAACACAAAGTTCCTTTTCAGTTGCAAACTACACTCCATACATATATATGGGGAGGTACTAGCTCCAACTCGGTTTTACAGTGAAAACTGCAGGAACTTCAAACCGGCACTAGGAAACACACTGAAAAACTAGAGTAAAAGTTTCTCCTGCAACCCGTTCCCTTTGTGCTAGATGAACGAACGTCTCTCCACATGCTCAGTTCTGAGAGATAAGTGTGTGTGAAAGCCGTCCTTCAACTAGATTGTTGGGAACACAAAGTTCCTTTTCAGTTGCAAACTACACTCCATACACATATATGGTGAGGTACTAGCTCCAACTCGGTTTTACAGTGAAAACTGCAGGAACTTCAAACCGGCACTAGGAAACACACTGAAAAACTAGAGTAAAAGTTTCTCCTGCAACCCGTTCCCTTTGTGCTAGATGAACGAACGTCTCTCCACATGCTCAGTTCTGAGAGATAAGTGTGTGTGAAAGCCGTCCTTCAACTAGATTGTTGGGAACACAAAGTTACTTTTCAGTTGCAAACTACACTCCATACATATATATGGGGAGGTACTAGCTCCAACCCGGTTTTACAGTGAAAACTGCAGGAACTTCAAACCGGCACTAGGAAACACACTGAAAAACCAGAGTAAAAGTTCCTCCTGCAACCCGTTCCCTTTGTGCTAGATGAACGAACGTCTCTCCACATGCTCAGTTCTGAGAGATAAGTGTGTGTGAAAGCCGTCCTTCAACTAGATTGTTGGGAACACAAAGTTCCTTTTCAGTTGCAAACTACACTCCATACATATATATGGGGAGGTACTAGCTCCAACTCGGTTTTACAGTGAAAACTGCAGGAACTTCAAACCGGCACTAGGAAACACACTGAAAAACCAGAGTAAAAGTTTCTCCTGCAACCCGTTCCCTTTGTGCTAGATGAACGAACGTCTCTCCACATGCTCAGTTCTGAGAGATAAGTGTGTGTGAAAGCCGTCCTTCAACTAGATTGTTGGGAACACAAAGTTCCTTTTCAGTTGCAAACTACACTCCATACATATATATGGGGAGGTACTAGCTCCAACTCGGTTTTACAGTGAAAACTGCAGGAACTTCAA
Source organism: Camelus bactrianus (assembly GCF_048773025.1). Taxonomy (NCBI): domain Eukaryota; kingdom Metazoa; phylum Chordata; class Mammalia; order Artiodactyla; family Camelidae; genus Camelus; species Camelus bactrianus. The sequence continues at coordinate 3,091,374 of NC_133549.1, read as the reverse complement.
ACCGGCACTAGGAAACACACTGAAAAACTAGAGTAAAAGTTTCTCCTGCAACCCGTTCCCTTTGTGCTAGATGAACGAACGTCTCTCCACATGCTCAGTTCTGAGAGATAAGTGTGTGTGAAAGCCGTCCTTCAACTAGATTGTTGGGAACACAAAGTTCCTTTTCAGTTGCAAACTACACTCCATACATATATATGGGGAGGTACTAGCTCCAACTCGGTTTTACAGTGAAAACTGCAGGAACTTCAAACCGGCACTAGGAAACACACTGAAAATCTAGAGTAAAAGTTTCTCCTGCAACCCGTTCCCTTTGTGCTAGATGAACGAACGTCTCTCCACATGCTCAGTTCTGAGAGATAAGTGTGTGTGAAAGCCGTCCTTCAACTAGATTGTTGGGAACACAAAGTTCCTTTTCAGTTGCAAACTACACTCCATACATATATATGAGGAGGTACTAGCTCCAACTCGGTTTTACAGTGAAAACTGCAGGAACTTCAAACCGGCACTAGGAAACACACTGAAAAACTAGAGTAAAAGTTTCTCCTGCAACCCGTTCCCTTTGTGCTAGATGAACGAACGTCTCTCCACCTGCTCAGTTCTGAGAGATAAGTGTGTGTGAAAGCCGTCCTTCAACTAGATTGTTGGGAACACAAAGTTCCTTTTCAGTTGCAAACTACACTCCATATATATATATGGGGAGGTACTAGCTCCAACTCGGTTTTACAGTGAAAACTGCAGGAACTTCAAACCGGCACTAGGAAACACACAGAGAAACCAGAGTAAAAGTTTCTCCTGCAACCCGTTCCCTTTGTGCTAGATGAACGAACGTCTCTCCACATGCTCAGTTCTGAGAGATAAGTGTGTGTGAAAGCCGTCCTTCAACTAGATTGTTGGGAACACAAAGTTCCTTTTCAGTTGCAAACTACACTCCATACATATATATGGGGAGGTACTAGCTCCAACTCGGTTTTACAGTGAAAACTGCAGGAACTTCAAACCGGCACTAGGAAACACACTGAAAAACTAGAGTAAAAGTTTCTCCTGCAACCCGTTCCCTTTGTGCTAGATGAACGAACGTCTCTCCACATGCTCAGTTCTGAGAGATAAGTGTGTGTGAAAGCCGTCCTTCAACTAGATTGTTGGGAACACAAAGTTCCTTTTCAGTTGCAAACTACACTCCATACACATATATGGTGAGGTACTAGCTCCAACTCGGTTTTACAGTGAAAACTGCAGGAACTTCAAACCGGCACTAGGAAACACACTGAAAAACTAGAGTAAAAGTTTCTCCTGCAACCCGTTCCCTTTGTGCTAGATGAACGAACGTCTCTCCACATGCTCAGTTCTGAGAGATAAGTGTGTGTGAAAGCCGTCCTTCAACTAGATTGTTGGGAACACAAAGTTACTTTTCAGTTGCAAACTACACTCCATACATATATATGGGGAGGTACTAGCTCCAACCCGGTTTTACAGTGAAAACTGCAGGAACTTCAAACCGGCACTAGGAAACACACTGAAAAACCAGAGTAAAAGTTCCTCCTGCAACCCGTTCCCTTTGTGCTAGATGAACGAACGTCTCTCCACATGCTCAGTTCTGAGAGATAAGTGTGTGTGAAAGCCGTCCTTCAACTAGATTGTTGGGAACACAAAGTTCCTTTTCAGTTGCAAACTACACTCCATACATATATATGGGGAGGTACTAGCTCCAACTCGGTTTTACAGTGAAAACTGCAGGAACTTCAAACCGGCACTAGGAAACACACTGAAAAACTAGAGTAAAAGTTTCTCCTGCAACCCGTTCCCTTTGTGCTAGATGAACGAACGTCTCTCCACATGCTCAGTTCTGAGAGATAAGTGTGTGTGAAAGCCGTCCTTCAACTAGATTGTTGGGAACACAAAGTTCCTTTTCAGTTGCAAACTACACTCCATACATATATATGGGGAGGTACTAGCTCCAACTAGGTTTTACAGTGAAAACTGCAGGAACTTCAAACCGGCACTAGGAAACACACTGAAAAACTAGAGAAAAGTTTCTCCTGCAACCCGTTCCCTTTGTGCTAGATGAACGAACGTCTCTCCACATGCTCAGTTCTGAGAGATAAGTGTGTGTGAAAGCCGTCCTTCAACTAGATTGTTGGGAACACAAAGTTCCTTTTCAGTTGCAAACTACACTCCATACATATATATGAGGAGGTACTAGCTCCAACTCGGTTTTACAGTGAAAACTGCAGGAACTTCAAACCGGCACTAGGAAACACACTGAAAAACTAGAGTAAAAGTTTCTCCTGCAACCCGTTCCCTTTGTGCTAGATGAACGAACGTCTCTCCACATGCTCAGTTCTGAGAGATACGTGTGTGTGAAAGCCGTCCTTCAACTAGATTGTTGGGAACACAAAGTTCCTTTTCAGTTGCAAACTACACTCCATACATATATATGGGGAGGTACTAGCTCCAACTCGGTTTTACAGTGAAAACTGCAGGAACTTCAAACCGGCACTAGGAAACACACTGAAAAACTAGAGTAAAAGTTTCTCCTGCAACCCGTTCCCTTTGTGCTAGATGAACGAACGTCTCTCCACATGCTCAGTTCTGAGAGATACGTGTGTGTGAAAGCCGTCCTTCAACTAGATTGTTGGGAACACAAAGTTCCTTTTCAGTTGCAAACTACACTCCATACATATATATGGGGAGGTACTAGCTCCAACTCGGTTTTACAGTGAAAACTGCAGGAACTTCAAACCGGCACTAGGAAACACACTGAAAAACTAGAGTAAAAGTTTCTCCTGCAACCCGTTCCCTTTGTGCTAGATGAACGAACGTCTCTCCACATGCTCAGTTCTGAGAGATACGTGTGTGTGAAAGCCGTCCTTCAACTAGATTGTTGGGAACACAAAGTTCCTTTTCAGTTGCAAACTACACTCCATACATATATATGGGGAGGTACTAGCTCCAACTCGGTTTTACAGTGAAAACTGCAGGAACTTCAAACCGGCACTAGGAATCACACTGAAAAACCAGAGTAAAAGTTTCTCCTGCAACCCGTTCCCTTTGTGCTAGATGAACGAACGTCTCTCCACATGCTCAGTTCTGAGAGATAAGTGTGTGTGAAAGCCGTCCTTCAACTAGATTGTTGGGAACACAAATTTCCTTTTCAGTTGC